>NW_003314291.1:1158516-1301620 GCF_000143415.4 Selaginella moellendorffii | reverse complement strand
GATTCGTGCCTCAATCTCGTAAGGCCCCGCGAACCTGCTTAAGGAACTCAAGATCAATTCATTTACAGGAATACATGCATTTTTACCTTGAGGTCAACTTTCGGCTGATCACACTTGGTAGCCTAAGGTTCTTGGTGTTCAGCCACACCTTCTCCCCAGCTTGGAACTCTACATCCCGGCGCTTTAGGTTCGCGTACTTGGTTTGCCTTTGTTGAGCTCGTTCCAAGGAATCCCTCACTAGATTCCAAATGTTGAGTCTTTCCGCCGTGAATGCCTCCACTGCGGGTAACTCTCCATGATACTCGGCCACGCCGAGTTCCACAGGACCTTCAATAGCTCGCCCATTGATGACTTCCCATGGACTCACCCCGATGCTCGAATGTGGTGAGTTGTTATAACACATTTCCGCAAGTCCCAAATGACTTACCCAGTCGGTCTGGTCTCCCGAGACATAGCATCGCAAATAATCCTCCAGCTGCCTATTCACCCTTTCCGTTTGTCCGTCTGTCAAGAAGTGTTAGTGCCATCAATCTTGACTCAATACCCATTACCTGTCTGTGGGTGATAGGCCGTGCTGAATTTCAACTTGGTGCGATACTGTTCTAGGAGTGTCCTCCAGAACCTACTGGTGAAGATCTTATCTCGATCTGAGATAATCTCTTCCGGCCTTCCCCACACTCGAACCACTTGTTCGAAGAACAGCTTCGCCACACCTTCCGCATCCACATCCGTTGTGGTGGGTATGAAATGTGCCATCTTTGAAAATCGGTCCACCACCACGAATATCGCATCGAACCCCTCGCTTGGGGGTAGTCCCGTGATGAAGTCCATCGTGAGACATTTCCACGGACGATCTGGAATGGGGATGCTTTGCAACAAGCCCCCACTAGCCTTCGTCACGGCTTTGACCTGCTGACATGTTGGACATGTCTTTACATAGTCTTGGACGTCCTTAGCCATATCCGGCCAGTGATACTTCCTTTTGAGTAAGCCCATCGTCTTGGGCACTCCGCCGTGTCCCGCAAGAGGTCCGTCATGACACTCTTCCAAGGCTACTTTCCTTAGTTCCCCTTCTGGAACATACACCCTCGTTTGCTTGTAATATATGAGTCCGTTGCGTTCCGCATAGCCCGTTTTCTCTTCCGTTGGCAGCTCACCTCTCTGGTGAGCTTCCCGCGCCTCCAGATTCCTCAGCAACACTTCTTGTGCTAGACCATCACTCTCGTATGCGGTCCGCACATCGTCCCAAAAGGTTGCTGTCGCGCTAGATATCGCCAACTTCAAGCTCGCTTTTCGACTTAGCGCATCTGCCACGATGTTGCTCTTCCCAGGCTTGTACAGGATCTCGCAATCAAACTCGGCCAAAGCATTGGCCCACCGACCTTGTTTTCCCCTTAGGTCGGGCTGTGACAAGAAGTGTTTCGTTGCCACATTGTCCGTGTAAACCTTGAAGTGTCTCCCAAGGTAGTGTCGCCACTCCTTGAGCGCCTTGACCACCGCAAACAATTCTTTCTCGTGGGCAGGCCACTTCCGTTGAGCCTTGTCCAGCTTCTTCGAGAAGAACGCTACTGGATGGTTGTCTTGCTTCAAAACTGCGCCCAACGCAAAGTCCGAAGCATCCGTGTCTACCTCAAAGTCCTTACCAAAGTCTGGTAATGCCAACACCGGAGCCTTCCTCAACTTCCCTTTGAGGTGGACGAATGCCGCCTCGCATTCCGCTGTCCATACCATCTTCCCTTTTCCTGTTTGGTCCGTTAAGGGCAGGGCTACTCTCGAATAGTGTCTGATAAACTTTCGATAGTAGTTGCATAGCCCCAGGAACGCCCTTAACTCATGTACATTCGATGGTCGTTCCCATTCCTGGATCGCTTGGACCTTCTCCGGGTCCACCTTGAGCCCGTCCTGGCCCACCACATGCCCGAGAAACTTTACCTCTTGTTGAGCAAAGTTACATTTGCTCTCTTTAGCATACAGTTTGTGTTCCCTTAGTTTCTCAAACACCTTCGCCAAGTGTTCGGCATGCTCCTCTAGCGTCTCGCTATAGATCAAGATGTCGTCAATATAGACGACCACGAAGCGATCCAGATAGGGTACAAAGATGTGGTTCATCAACGCCGAAAATGTTGCCGGCGCATTGCACAGCCCAAAGGGCATCACCAAAAACTCAAAGCTCCCATACCTCGTTCGACAGGTTGTCTTCTCGACATCTTCCTCAGCTACCCTGATTTGGTAGTATCCTGACCTTAGGTCAATCCTCGAGAAGTATTTTGCCTTTCCCAACCTATCGAACAGGTCCTCGATCCTTGGCAAAGGGTACTTGTTCTTCTTGGTATACTTGTTGAGCAACCGGTAGTCTATGCACATGCGTATAGATCCATCTTTCTTTTTCACAAATAGCACCGGCGCCCCATACGGTGACTTGCTCAACCTAACATACCCTTTGTCCACCAACTCCTCTAGTTGGCTCTTGAGCTCCTTGAGTTCTTTTTCGTTCAATCGATAGGGTGGACGAACCACCGCCTCAGCACCCTCGACCAGCTCAATCTTATGTTCTATCGGTCGTGCGGGGGGCAACCCCGCCGGTAGCTCCTCTGGCATGGTATCCTGGAATTGGTCCAGCACCTGCTGGATCACTAAAGGTACTTCTTCCGTTCTTGTCTTTTTGTCACTCTTCACCGAGAGTAAGCACAAAAAGGCTGCCTTAGTTCCTTTAGTGAGTTGTCCTCTCGTGGACACCAGGTTTAAGCATGACTCTTTGGCCTTGCTTTGCCCTACCTTTAGATCCTGGGCCTCCACCCTAGATCTTCTTCCTTGGGCATTCGCCAATACCACAAGGTTCCTACCTTGTCCATGCAGGGCCACCACGAACCGATTAAACCAATCCATTCCGAAGATCACGTCAAATCCCGCCATGTCCAAGACGGTGAAATCCATGTCCACTTTCCATGTCCCCACTTCGACTCTCGCTTGTCGAAGTACCTCATCGGTGCTTTGGCTACCTTGAACAAACTCTATAGTCCTTGGTTCGCCTAGCCGCTGCACCGTTAGTCCGGCTTGCCGGACTATGTCTGCAGCCACAAAATTATCCGAAGCACCCGTGTCAATAAGGATCTTAACAAAGCTACCTCCGAGCTTCCCTCGGAGGGCTAGTAGATGTCGCGAACGACTCTCTACCAAAGTTGCTCGTGTAATGAGTAACTTTGAGTTAGGGACTGGATCACATACCTCAGTTTGGACTTCACCCGACTTGATGGCCATATTGGCTCTGGCCTTCTTCGGGTAGGGACATTCCCTTGAGAAGTGTCCCGCTTCGCCGCAGTTGTAGCATACGTTGTTGCCCACGCTGCTATACGACTTGACCTTCTTATCCGTGGGTTTGTCTCTTTTCGCTTGACTTCCCCACGTACTCGCTCGCTGGCCACCGGATTTGCCTTTCCGGAACCCCGAGGACTCATTCTTAGAGAAACTCTTCTTGAATTTCCCCTTGCTATATGTTCCCCTCGGTTTGGCCCCTTTGTGAAACGTGGATCCCGACCCCGTCGTGTTCCCCTTTCGCAGGTTATCGTTGAAATGCACCTTGATGGCCGCATCCAACGCTTCCTTGTAGTTGGTCGGGTTCCAGCGCATCACCTCACCGCGAGCCCAGGTTTGCAAACCTGATATAAAGGCATGGAACGCATCCATATCCCCCATGTCCGTGACAAGTATCCTCTTTGCCATGAACCCATTCACATATTCCTGGATGGTTCCAGTCTGCTTCAGCCTACTCAACTCATCTCTCAGATGCAGAGTGGCATTCGGAGGAACGTATGTCGCGCGGATCCTCGCCTTCATCATGTCCCAGGTGGCCACCGGTCCTTCGTTGGCCTCCGTTGTTCTCCACCAAGACTTGGCATTATCTGCCAAGTATGGTTTTGCACATGGGACCTTCTCCGAGCTCGGTAACCGCAACGCTCGGAAGTAGTCCTCCATATCGTAAAACCAATCCTCCACAACCTTATAGTCGTTCACTCCCTTGAACACCGGTGGGGGCTTTGGTTTGTACTTGGGAACTGCCTGAGGGACTGATTCCACTTCGGTCTGTTCGACCTTGTCAGGTTTTGCCTCAGTCCCTGCCGAAGGGTCCGCACCTTCTGCGCTGCCAGCATCCGCAGTCTTTCGCTTTTTCTTCCGCTTCTCGTCACGCTTTAACTTGCGTACGAGAGTCTCCAGCAGGGCATTGGTCTGTGCCAACTGTCCTTCTAGCACGTCCAATCGAGCCTTGGACGACCGAACCTCGCCACCGGACTCCTGTTTGGAAGTTTCCTCACTGGAGTCCTCCTCATGCAAGGATTCCTCATCCATAGCCTCTTGTTCAACCGGAGGCTCCAGCTCCGGCGGAGGTTCCGTCTCCGCCTGGGTTCGCTTACGCCCTGCCCTTGCCATCTCCCAGCAATCCGCCTCTATCCTTCGCTAGAACTGAGATAAAGGCTCCGATACCAAATTGTAAGCCACAAATTTTTCCTTTCCAATTTGCCAGCTTACCTCGTCTATCCGTCCAACACTGCCTTGGCTTTTGCTAAGTTCCCTTGCCAAGGTTCTCGCCTATGGTACCAACTCCTACTTGGTTTCAGCTACTCACTGCACGAGCAACGGAGTGTTAGCCATCCTTCCACGGATTCCCAAATCACTCCCAATCCCCCTCCCCGGGTTAGACTGGACTTAAGGTTCGGCTACACTCCCCGCAAGCACAAGCAGCCAAGCACACCAAGCTTCTAGGTTCCTAACATCCCTTGGTACCACAAGACTTGATCATGGGACCCTCTAAATCCCAAGTCTTGAGTGCAACACTTGCTTCGGGACGCCGGGGCGAAACACCGTGGCCTAACGGCCCGGTATGGGTACCTCTCGCCCCCCACTTCCGTCCCGAAGGAAGGCCCAAGCCCCTAGGAAGGGCGAGGACCAATGAGCCGCATGGTACTCAAGTGGGGCACCACTCCACATGAGCCGGGAGCACCGCAATCGGTTTCCCTTTCGGGAGTGGGAGCTGCTCTTGAGCACTTCCTTGGATGGCCCCTCCGGCACCAGCCAAGTCCATGCTCACTCCCACCCAAGGCCCCTTAGTCCCAGTCCCAACCTCAAGTCGGTTTGGAAGCCCAACTGGAGAGTCCCTTCAAAACTGGTTCCTGGACCTCACTATCCCTACTATACTTTTGGAACCCCCTGCAGCCCCCCCCCCTGGGAGACGCACGCTTTGGGCTTTCACCCCTTGACCCGTATTAGTATTTGGACTTAGTCTTTGGCTCGATCTCGGACCCGATTTCGGATCCGACTTCGGATTCGGGTTCGGACTCGATCACGGACTCGATCTCGGACCCGATCTCGGACCCGACCTCGGACTCGACCTCGGACTCGGTCTCGGACCCGATTTCGGATCTCGGACTCCGTCTCGAACTCGGTCTCGAACTCGGACTCGAACTCGGTCCCCGAGTCGGTCTCGGACTCGATTCCGGACTCTATCTCGAACTCGGTCCTAGAGTCGGTCTTGGACTCGATCTTCGACTTGGTCCCATCCGATGAACTCTTTGTCATTTTGGTCATGCTTTCGGGGTTCCTTTAGCCTACGACACCTCGGCGAGTTGGTTCCTTACAGACTCCTCTTCAAGTTTTGAGGACGATGAAGTTTTGCAATCGCCCCTAGTTGCACAAGTTTTAAAGTTCAAGCCTCCGAAACCACCCAATTTCAGAGGCATGTAGGACTATCCAGTTTTGGAAGACTGGGTCTACGATATGGAAAACTATATCATAGTGGCAGATGTAGATGATCATACAAAAGTTGCATGCGTGTAATCCTTTCTCACCAATCATGCCAAAATTTGGTGGTGCTAGGTGTGATGAAAAAGAGAAGTTGGACCAAGATGTGGTCTCGTATCCGTAAGGAATACTTGCCAGATGATCTTGGTCTAAGACTTCGCGCGGAGCTGCAGTGGTTAAAGCAGTGAGGGGACCTCATGCATTATGTTAATGTGTTTGCTCAGAAGCGCAGTATGATTGCAAATATGAGTGACGAAGATGCTCGAAGTTATTTTTGGAAGGTTTAAGTTCACTTTCTCGCAATGAGATTTTGAAGTTTAAACCAAAAAAGTACCTAAAGTGTAAGAAGGCAACGCAGCAAGTTGCCTTTAGTCACTCACTCACAGAACAATATCAATAGTTGTATGCTGGTACCTCGGACAAGAATAAAAATTCTGGGAATAAACAAGGTGATCAGAAACAAAGGGTAGAAGGCAGGTTCTATCACAAGCAATAGTTAACAAAGGTGGTGGTGGCTAGAGACCACTAGTAACTTCTTCTGGTCCTAGGCCCTTTGTTCCTCCTCTTGGTGGGTACAAGCAGTAGCAACCTACAAACCTTACTCCTAGCAAAACGGGTAGTGTGGGTCATTGCTTCCATTGTGGAGAGTCGGGATATAGGTCCTTGAAATGTCCCAACAAGCATAAAACAAGGTCTCGTGTTAATGTTATGAGGGAAGACAGTGGTGGTGAAGCTGAAGGGGTTGACGAGTTGTTCAATGCAAACTATGAGGAAGAGGAGGTGAGTTACTTTCGTTACTTTCTTCAAGCTTTTCTCGCAATCAATGCAAACATTGACCTGTTGATGTATTTGGTAGGCTTTGTCCGTGGACACCGAATTCGAGTGATGATTGACACAGGAGCTACGCACAATGTGATATCTGAAGACTTAGTTAAGTTGTTAGGATTGAATGTTGAGCAAATGTCACCTAGGCACTTCCGGTTTGCAGAAGGTAGGCAAGTAGCCATAAAATTTGTGAGTGATGTTCTAATAAAAATATCCAAGTGGAAAGAAAGAGTGGACTTTGTAGTGTTGAAGATACCATATTTTCAGATGGTGTTTGATATGGATTTCTTCAACAAATATATTAAAGGGATTTATGGTGCTAGATAAAGTCGTATCAGGTTGAAGTCCAAAGGATGTCCCGATGTGTCCTTCCAGTTGCAGAAGCGCTCCTCAAAGGATTGGGATGCAAAGTTCTTGACTGCGAAAGCTACTCAAAAAATAGCTAAGAAGGGATGTCGGATCTTTTGGGTTCAAGTGATGGAAGCTGAGGGTGTTGGTAACTTAGTTCGAATTGGCGATAGGGTTGATCCTATACCAGAGAGGATATTGGAGTTGTTGGCGCAGAATTAGGATATCTTCCCGAAGGATTTGCTACCAGGGTTACCTCTTAGCCGTGAGGTTAATCATTGGCTTGAGGTTGTTCCGGGTTCTAAACCACCTACAAAAACTCTATATCGTTTGAACATCAAGGAGATAGCTGAACTCAAGAAACAACTTACGAAGCTTCTTGACAAAGGTCATATTTGACCAAGCAAGTCACCTTATGGAGCATCAGTCCTTTTTGTTATGAAAAAGGATGGAACCATGAGGATGTGTATTGACTATCAAGCACTCAGTAAGATCATGGTCAAAAATAGTTATCCTTTGCCTCGTATTGATGACTAGTCTGACCACCTCTTAAAGGCTAAGTATTTTACGCGACTTGATTTATGGTCTAGGTATCATCAAATACAGATGGCAAATCAGGATGTGGAGAAGACAACCTTTAAAACTCGGTACAAATCTTATGAGTTCCTTGTCATGCCGCTCGGGTTATGCAATGCTCCGGCAACGTTCAACACTATGATAGATAGAATATTCGGAGATTATTTAGACACATTTTTTGTCCTATACATCAACGATGTTTTAGTCTTCAACGAAACATTGGAGGATCATTTGAAATACTTGGAGCTGGTGTTTTAGAAATTGCATGACCACCAATTGAATGCTAAGGAAAGTAAATGCGCTTTTGGACAATTAAACTTTCTCAAACATATAATTGGTGGTGGCGTAATTGAGGTGGATCCAAAGAAGGTGGAAGCGGTGAAGTCTTAGGAAGTCCTGACCACTATATCAGAGGTTCGTTCCTTTCTCAATTTGGCGGGATACTATTGCAAATTTGTCTGCAATTTCGCAAGAATTGCTTTTCCGTTGACTGAGTTGACAAAGAGTAATATTTCATTTCATTGGACACCAACTTGCCAATGTGCTTTTGCACGGTTAAAGGAGATCTTGACTACAGTTCTTGTTCTTAGGATTCCAAATCTTGATAAACCCTTCGAAGTGCATTGTGATGCATTTGGCTATGCTATTGGTGCTGTGTTGCAGCAAGATTGTGACAAAGTGGTTGGTGTTACGCTAAGGCGACATGATTGTCCCATTGTATTCTATTCCAAGAAATTGGATGAAACTCAATAAAGATGGCCAATGCACAAGAAAGAGATGTTTGCTATAGTGTCAGCACTAGAACATTAGAGACATTATTTGGGTGGACATACCAAGGTTTATATGGATAGTAATACACTAAGTTACTTTGCTATATAGCCAAAGCTTACACTGAAGTAGGCTTTTTGGCAAGTGAAGCTTGCTAGATATAATATTGAAATCATATATAAACCTAGTAAAGATAATATTGTTTCGGATGCGTTGAGTTGTCAAGCTCAGTTCCGAGCAATATCAGCAATCAATTCAGACTGGTTGGAGGACGTTTGAGCTTTGTATGGAAGTAATCCATTGGTGAAGACAATTTTACGCCATATGGAGTTGTCGAAGCAGAACCCTGGTAGTGAAGCAGCGAAAGTTGCTAGTCACACCAATGTGAAGCTTCACTACTCAGTTCAGGATGGGCTTATATTCTATAAACAAGAAAGATTGTATCTTCCTTCTGAGGATCTGCAGCAGTTGTTTCTGTGAGAACATCATGATGTTCCGGCAGCGGGACATAGTGGAAAGCAAAAGACTCTAGCATCATTGAAAAAGGGATTTTTCTGGTTTGGTATGGAAGGTGATGTAGTAGACAATATCCATTCTTGCCCTATATGCCAGCAATGTAAGCATAGAACTGAGAAGCAGGATGAAAAGTTGCAGTGCATTCTAGTACCGGCATGGCCATTTCAAAGTGTGACACTTGATTTCGTCACTTGTTTGCCGAAATTTAAGGGTTATGATACTTTGATGGTGGTTGTAGATTAATTGTCAAATATTGCACACTTCATTCCAACTATGGGAATAGTGAATGCAAAACAAGTAGCAAAGCTCTTTTTCCATGAAGTAGTTCAAGTTCGTGGTCTTCCCGAAGAGATGATCTTAGATAGAGATTTGAGATTTACGGGGAAGTTTTGGGGCACACTATTCCAGCTATTTGGTACCTAAGTTGAAGTTTAATACGGCTTATCATCCTCAGACTGATGGGCAGACTGAACACGTGAATGCTCAAGTTGAGGATTATCTACGGTACTATGTCGCGGTGGACCAACGCAACTAGGTTGAGCATTTAGACACAGCAAAAATTTGTTATAACAACACATTTCACAGAGCTATTGGTTGTTCTCCATGGGAGATGTTGCAAGGAAATTCTCGTGGGGTGCCTTAATAGATTGCTGTACTGAAACCAATGTCCGAAGTGTTGGTCTCGGCCATTGAAACTTATGCGGAGCAGCTACGCCAAGGTTGGTCTAGAGCTATTGAGACGATGGGCAAAGCTCAAGATAGGTATTGATGTGATAAAGATTAGTATTGTCGGGATGTATCCTATCAAGTGGGAGATTAATTGTGGCTATCTTCCCGGAACTTGAACATTAAGGGATCTTTATCTCGGAAGCAATTATCAAGATATGTTGAACCCTATCTAATATATCCTATTAGTTGGATATTCCACAAGAGATATCCAGACTTCATGATGTGTTTTATGTCAGTTTACTAGCCCCATATCATGAGGATCCTAGCCACTCTAGGGATGTTTGTTCAGCTCCGAATGTTATTGATGGTGAACCGAAGTATGAAGTTGAGGCTATTCTTTTGTCTTGTAAGGCACATGGTGGTCGAACCAAGAAATATTTAGTTAAGTGGAAAGGTTACCCATCTTGTGAATCAACTTGGGAGCCTCTTAGGAATCTTACACATGCTTGTGAGTTTGTCACGGAGTATGAAAATCGTAATAAAGAATAGTTTTGTAAATCTTGTAATAAATCTTGCAAATTAATAAAATAATATATTTCTATAAATCAAAGTTTCGTTTCTCTCGTTCGTAGTACTTGGGTGAGTTTTAGCAGACTGACTTTGGCACTTTGGTGCATGGGTCCAATCCATAACCATGATCACAAGTCCCTACCTCTCTCTCAATGACTCATTTTTGCAAAGGGGTGTGGTCATGTAAACAACTTAATCTGCCAATTTATAATAGTTGTCTAAATCTTCCCGATGGGGTTGATTTCTTGCTCAGGTGCAGTTGGGCCTCTAGCCCTCTCCCTATGTCCCTGCGGGTAGGGATGTATCATTCCTTTGTAAGCCGAGTGGTACTCGGAGCAGCAAGGGTGGCTAACTCCATTAGTCATTTCCTTGTTAGTGACAGCCGGAGGGTGTTTGAGTCTTAACGTCTTTGGACATAGAAGAGAGGCCATTCTACAACTCATTTAAGTCGGCGTGTTTCCTACATACTATGCTTTTCGTTAACTTTCGGAGTTGTTTCCTTAACAGTTTGCTAGACTCGGGTATGCATCGACGAGAACGTCGATCTTCCTCAAGGGGGGGGAGAGTGTCATGAATGTAACTTCGGGTATCGAAAGATACTTGTCGCCCAGTCCTTACGGACACTCTTTCTTTACTACCACGACGGCAGGAGGTCGATATTGCTGATCCTTTTTATGGTCTCCAATCAAGCTAGTTGAGAAACTGGTCATTACGTGTGCACTTGACCAGATGAGCATAAAGAAGGAATTCCTACATGCTATTTGTCAAGCATACTTGACTTGGTTAGAGAAACTCATTCGTTAATTTGCACTTGCTAGTGTTGGGATATTGAGATCCTGCGATATTGAGACTAGCCCCTCAATAGTCACTATATGATAGCTTACCATATTTGCAAAACACTCTTGCTCATGCCATTTGTGTTAGTCTCATTTCGGTCCCAAGTGCTATTTATGGAAAGTGTCTAGATTCGCTCGTTTGGCATATCTATGGAATGTAAAGGTCGGACTGAACACAATGGTGTTCGTCCCATGTCCAAATTCGCAACCTAGGGATATTCCATATTTAGTAAGTTTCGAGCTTGTTTTCGAGACTAACTCCTTTAGCAGGAGGTCAGTACTACTAGTTCCCTTCATGGTCTCTACCCAAGTTAGTTGAGAAACTGGTCAACACATGTGCACATAGACCAAAAGGGCACTAAGGAAGGAAATCCTAAGTTATCATTAAGTCAAGCATACTTGACACGGTGACGAGAAACTCATGATATTGGCTTGCACTTGCTAGTGTTGGGAACCCCCGTGATATTGAAACTAGTCCCTCAATATTCACTAAATGATAGCTTACCGTATTTGCTAAACACCCTCACTATCATGCCCTTTGTGTTAGTCTCATTTCGGTCCCAAGTGTTATTTATAAAAAGTGTCTAGATTCATTTGTTCGGCATATCTACGGAATGTAGAGGTCGGTTTGAACACAATGGTGTTCATCCCGTGTCTAAATTCGCAATCTAGGGACATTCCATATTTAGTAAGTTTTAAGGTTGTTCCAGAAACTAACTCTTGGTACTAAGGGAGGCTTGGGGTGAAAGCCCAAAGCGTGTGTTCCTCAGAGGGGGATATGGGCAGTTCCAAATGTATAGTAGGGATAGTGGTTGGATTGCATGTCCGACCATTTGAGACATTAGTTTGGCTCCCTCTAGGCTGTGTCGCTCCTTGTTCTGCATCCGGCTTAGGTCTAAGCCCAAGATCCATGCTGCTCTAGTTGGTGGGGTACCCTCCTTCTTGCGTTAGGCCACCAGTATGCCAAAATTGTGCCAAACTCTATCTGACACCATTTTGCGTGCAAAGAAGAGCTAGTGCTTGTAGGATTGTACCAGACCCTCGTTTTGTAGCGCAACGGCCTTGGAGTTTGGCTCTAAATTTAGGTGCGCTACAAAGTCTGAGATCGAGTCCGATTAGTTTTGAAGGAACTGTTTAGTAGTGCTTTCAAACCTACGTAAGGATGGGATTGGGGCTTAAGGGCTTTGGGTGGACTGAGTATGGACTCGGGTGGTGCTAGAGAGGGCACCCAAGGAAGTGCTCAAAAGTAACTCTCACTCCCAGAAAGGAAATGAACTGTAGTGCTTCTGGCTCATGTGGATTGTTTCTATAGTGCTAAATAATCAACGACTAAATAATTTAAACTATTAAATGTGCAACTCTTGAAACTACCTACCAAAAACATACAATAAAAGCAAATAAAATGCCTCAACAGAAGAAGAAGAAGATCTATAAGTTTGATATTCTTTTTTACTCTATCAGGGTAAGATCAATAAAAGTACAGATAATCGAGAACACCACAAAAAACCAAGAATCACAATTGCAAGCAAGTTGTTTAGACTTGTTCACATCATTGATAACTTCTATTGCCCACAAACTTAAGATGTTGTTAATTTTTCTGAAATAAGATAGACCAACAAAAGTAAGTAAGTTCTATCTCATCTAGTGTCCTTCATCTTGCTATAACATTAGTGATTTAATGATCGTAGCATACAGTCTTCTTTGCAAAATAAAGTTCTGGCCAAATTTTTGAGTGAATAACTTCTTTTTTTCTTTCTTATAATTATTTGATAATTGAGGTGGAAGGTGCATCCAATCTCCAAAGATGATACGTGGATTCTTTCATAACAACTTCAAAGAAAACCAGCACTAGTGATACAAGAAAATCTTTCCAAAATCAACTTCTCGTATTGTTGTTAATCGCTCTTGTGCCCATACTTTAGGTGGCACCAGCCAAAATCCTACTCTCCAATTATACAAGTTACACACATAAAAGAATAGTGAGTGGTGCCTCATATGAGTACCATGCAATTTATTGGTCTTCACCCCTTCCTAGGGCTCAGGCCTTTCCTTTGGGATGGAAGTGGGGGAGTAAGGGTACCCATACTGAGTCATTAGGCCATGGTGTTTCCCCCTTTGGGTCTTGAAACAAGTGATGCACCCAAGGCTTGAGATATAAAGGGTCCTATAATCAAGTTTTATTGTACCAAGGGAGGTTAGGAACTTGGAGGCTTAATGTGCTTGGTTGTTTATGTTTACAAGGAGTGTAACCAAACTTTAACTCCAATCTAACTCAGGAAGGGGGATTGAGAGAGAATTTTGAAATCTGTGGATGGATGGCTAACACTTCGTTGTTTGTGTAGTGAGGTTGGTCTAAAGCTATTGAGGCAATGGGAAAAGCTCAAGATAGGTATCGACATGATAAGGATTAACATTGTCAATATGTGTCCTATCAAGTGGGAGATCAAGTGTGGCTATTTTCCCGGAACTTGAATATTAAGAGATCTTTATCTCAGAAATTATTGCCAAGATATGTTGGACCTTATTGGGTGTTGAAATGCATTGGTAATATATCCTATTAGTTGATCTTCCTGTGGAGATGTCTAATGTTCATAATGTATTTCATGCTAATTTATTGACTCCGTATATTATGGATGTTGCACGTCAAGTGGAGATTTGTCCGCCACCAAAAGTTGTGGATGGTGAACCTGAATATGAAGTGGAAGCTATTTGGGGTACATGCTAGCTTAAACGTGCCAAGTATCGAGAGTATTTAGTTAAATGGAAAACTTACCCAGTTTGTGAATCAACTTAGGAACCTCTTAGTAATCTTACACATGTTCGTGAGCTTGTCACGGAGTATGAGAATTAAAATAAAGACTAACTTTTGTAAATCTTGTAATAAATCTTGCAAATTAATAAAGTAATCTATTTTCTATAATCACTGTTTCATTTCTCTCATTAGTACTTGGGTCAATTTTGGTAGGCTGATTTTGACACTATGGTGCATGGGTTCAATCCATAACCATGGGGATAACTATTATAGATTGATCACAAGTCCTTGCCTCTCTTTCGATGATTCATTTTTGAAAAGGGGTGTGGTTGTGTAAACAACTTCATCTGCCAGTTTATAATAGTTGTCAAAATCTTCCCGACGAGGTTGATTTCTTGCTCAGGGGAAGTTGGGCCTTTGGCCTTCTCTCTATGTCCCTGCAGGCCGAGATGTATCATTCCTTTGTAAGCCAAATGGTACTTAGAGCAGCAAAGGTGGCTACCTCCATTAGTCATTTCCTTATCGATGACGGCTGGAGGGTGTCTAAATCTTAACGTCTTTGGATCTTTGGATATAGAGGAGAGGTCATTCCATAACTCATTTAAGTCAATGTGTTTCCCACATAGTGTGCTTTCTGTTAACTTTCGGAGTTGTTTCCTTAACAATTTACTAGACTCGGGTATGTATTGACGAGGATGTCGATCTTCCCCAAGGGGGGGGGGAGTGTCGCGAATGTAACTTCGGGTATCGAAAGATATATGTTAGCTAATCCTTACGGGCACTCTCTCTTTATTGCCATAACAGCAGGAGGTTGGTATTATTGATTCCCTTTATTAGCCCCTCTTGTCTAACTGTTAGTAAACTAAACTTAACATCTGTACTTGGTTGGATCAGCATAAAGAAGGAATTTCTAAAGCCAAGTATACTTGGCCTGGCTTTTTAGTTCTCTTTTGCTCTGTCTTGCACTGGCTTGACAAGAACCCTCGCATATTGAGTCTAGTGCTTCAATATCACTATATGATAACTTACCGTGTTTGCTAAATACCCTTGCTATCATGCCTTTTGTGTTAAGTCTCATTTCAGTCCCAAATGCTATTTATAGAAAGTGTTTAGATTTGCTCATTTGGCACATCTATGGAATGTAGAGATTGTCTTGAATACAATGGTGTTCGTCCCATGTCCAAATTCACAATTTAGGGACATTCCATGTTTAGTAAATTTCAAACTTGTCTTGGAGACTAGCTTCTAGTACTAAGGAAGGCTTGGGGTGAAATCCCAAAGTGTATGTTCCTCAAAGGGGGGGCGGGGGAGGGGGGGTGCTATAGGGGTTCCAAATATATAGTAGGGATAATGGTTAGAATGCATATTCGACCACCTGAGATATTAGTTTGGCTTTCACTAGACTGTGTTGCTCCTTGTTTGGTGTCCGGCTTAGGTCTAAGCCCAAGCTCCACGCTATTTTAGTCGATGGGGTACCCTCCTCCTCGTGTTAGACCACCAGTATGCCAAAATTGTGCGAGACATTGTCTAACACCATTTTGCTTGTACATGCTGGATATGGGGAGTTAGTGTTTGTGGAATTGTACCAGACCCTCGTTTCGTAGCATAATAGGCTTGGAGTTCAGCTCCAAATTCAAGTGTGTTACTGTAGCGCACCTGAATTTGGAGCCGAACTCCAAGCTCGTTGCGCTACGAAACGAGGGTCCGGTGCAATCCCATGAGCACCAGCTCCCCGTATCCAGCACCTGCACGCAAAATGGTGTCAGACAGAGTCTGGCACAATTTTGGCATACCGGTGGCTTAACGCAAGGAGGAGGGTACTCCACCGACTAGAGCAGAGTGGAGCTTGGGCTTAGACCCAAGCCGGACGCAGAACAAGGAGCGACACAGCCCAATGGGAGCCAAACTAATGTCTCAGGTGGTCGGACATGCATTCCAACCACTATCCCTACTATACATTTGGAACCCCCCATAGCCCCCCCCCCCCCCTTGAGGAACACATGCTTTGGGCTTTCACCCCAAGCCTCCCTTAGTACCAGGAGTTAGTCTCTGGGACAAACTCGAAACTTACTAAATATGGAATGTCCTTAGATTGCGAATTTGGACACGGGACGAACACCATTGTGTTCAGGCTGATCTCTACATTCCGTAGATATGCCAAATGAGCTAATCTAGACACTTTCCATAAATAGCATTTGGGACCGAAATAAGACCAACACAAAAGGGCGTGATAGCGAGGGTGTTTGGCAGACACGGTAAGCTATCATCCAGCGATATTGAGGGACTAGTCTCAATACGCGAGGGTTCTTGTCACTAGCAAGTGTAAGACAAAACGAGACGGGAACTCCTTACCGGGCTAAGTATGCTTAGCTAATAGCACATAGGAATTCCATCCTTATGCTCGTCCGGTCTAAGTACACTCGAAATGCCCAATTAACTCCATTAGCACAAGAGGGGCTACTAAAGGGATCCAACTGTACCGATCTCCTGCCGTCATGGCAGTAAGGAAAGAGTGTCCGTAAGGACCGGTCGACAAGTATCTTTCGATACCCGAAGTCACATTCGCGACACTCTCCCCCCCTTAGGGAAGATCGACGTCCTCGTCGATGCATACCCGAGTCTAGCAAACCGTCAAGGAAACAACTCCGAAAGTTAATGGAAAGCACACTATGTGGGAAACACACCGACTTAAATGAGTTATGGAACTACCTCTCCTCTATATCCAAAGACGTTAAGACTCAGACACCCTCCGGCCATCACCGACAAGGAAATGACTAGCAAAGTTAGCCACCCTTGCTGCTCCGAGGACCACTCGGCTTACAAAGGAATGATACATCCCTGCCCGCAGGGACATAGGGAAAGGGCCAGAGGCCCAACATCCCCTGAGCAAGAAATCAACCCCGTCGGGAAAATTTAGATAACTACTATAAACTGGCAGATTAAGTTGTTTACACGACTACGCCCCTTTTCGAAAATGAGTCATCGAGAGAGAGGCGGGGACTTGTGATCAGTCTATAATAGTTATCCCCATGGTTATGGATTGGACCCATGCACCGAAGTGCCGAAGTCAACCTGCCAAAACTGACCCAAGTACTAATGAACGAGAGAGACGACACTTTGAGTATAGAAATATAGTATTTTATTAATTTGCAAGATTTATTACAAGATTTACAAAAGCTAGTTTTTATTACGATTCTCATACTCCATGACAAACTCACGAGCATGTGTAAGATTCCTAAGAGGTTCCCAAGTTGATTCACAAGTCGGGTAACCTTTCCACTTAACTAGATATTCCTTCGTATGAGCTTGTCTTCGAGACCGAGCATCCAAGATAGCTTCAACTTCATATTCAGGTTCACCATCCACAACATTTGGTGGCGGACGAATCTCCCCTTGACGTGCATCATCCATAGTGTAAGGAGTCAATAGATTGGCATGAAATACATTATGAACATTGGACATCTCCACAGGCAGATCCAACCGTAGGATACATCACCAATGCGTTTTAGCACCCGATAGGGTCCAACATATCTCGGCAAGAGCTTCCGAGACAAAGAACCCTTAATGTTCAAGTTTCGGGAAGATAGCCACACCTGATCTCCCACTTGATAGGATACATCCTGACGATGTTGATCCTTATCACGTCGATACCTATCTTGAGCTTTGCCCATCGCCTCAGTAGCTCTAGATCAACCTTGGCGTAGCTGCTCCGCATAAGTCTCAACGGCTGGGACCAACACCTCGGACATTGGTTTCGGTACAACAATCTGTTGAGGAACCCCACGAGCATTCCCTTGCAGCATCTCCCATGGAGAACAGCCTATAGCGCTGTGAAATGTGTTGTTATAACATATTTCTGCTGTATCCAAATGCTCAACCCAGTCGCGTTGGTCCGCCGCGACATAGTACCGCAGATAATCCTCAACTTGAGCATTTACACGTTCGGTCTGCCCATCAGTCTGAGGATGATAAGCCGTACTAAACTTTAACTTGGTACCAAACAACTGGAACAGTCTGCCCCAAAACTTCCCCGTAAATCTCGAATCCCTATCCGAGATCATCTCTTCGGGAAGACCACGAACTCGCACTACTTCATGGAAAAAGAGCTTTGCTGCTTGTTTCGCATTCACTGTTCCCACAATTGGAATGAAGTGTGCAATCTTCGACAACCGATCCACAACCACCATCAAAGTATCATAACCTTTAGACTTCGGCAAACAAGTGACGAAATCAAGTGTCACACTTTGAAATGGCTATGCCGGTGCTGGAATGCACTGCAACTTTCCAGCCTGCTTCTCAGCTTTGCGCTTACATTGCTGGCATATAGGGCAGGAACGGACATAGTCCACTACATCACCTTCCATACCAGACCAGAAAAATCCCTTTTTCAACGAAGCTAGCGTCTTTCGCTGTCCACCATGTCCCGCTGCTGGAACATCATGATGTTCCCGCAAAAATAACTGCTGGAGATCCTTAGAGGGAAGATACAATCTTTCTTGCTTATAGAATATAAGCCCATCCCGAACTGAGAAGTGAAGTTTCGCACTAGTGCGACTAGCAACTTTTGCTGCTTCGCTACCAGGGCTCTGCTTCAACAACCCCGCACGGCATAAGATTGCCTTCGCCAATAGATCACTTCCATATGAAGCCTGAACGTCTTCCAACCAGTCCGAACTGATTGCCGATATTGCCCGGAATTGAGCTTGACGACTCAACACATCCGGAACAATATTGTCTTTACCAGGTTTATATATGATTTCAATATCATATCTAGCAAGCTTCTCTTGCCAACGAGCCTGCTTCGGCGTAAGCTTAGGCTGCGTAGCAAAGTAGCTTAGTGTGTTACTATCTGTATAAACCTTGGTGTGTCCACCCAAGTAGTGTCTCCAGTGTTCCAGGGCCGACACTATAGCAAACATCTCTTTCTCATGCGTTGGCCATCTTCGTTGGGTTTCATCCAATTTCTTGGAATAAAACGCAACGAGACAACCATGTCGCCTTAGCGTAACACCAACCGCTTTGTCACAATCTTGCTGCAACATGGCACCAATAGCATAGCTAGACGCATCACAATGCACTTCGAAGGGTTTATCAAGATCTGGGATCCTGAGAACAGGAACCGTAGTCAAGATCTCCTTCAACCGTACAAAAGCACGCTGACAAGCTGGTGTCCAATGAAACGGAATACTACTCTTCATCAACTCAGTTAACGGAAGAGCAATCCTTGCAAAATTGCGGACAAACTTGCGATAGTATCCCGCCAAACCGAGAAAGGAACGAACATCTGATACAGTGGTCGGGATTTCCCAAGACTTCACCGCTTCCACTTTCTTTGGATCGACTTCAATCACGCCACCACCAACTATATGTCCGAGAAAGTTTACACGCAATTGACCAAAAGCGCATTTACTTTCCTTAGCATACAGTTTGTGTTCACGCAACTTTTGAAACACCAGCTCCAAGTGTTTCAAATGATCCTCCAACGTTTCGCTGAAGACTAAAACATCGTCGATGTATAGGACAACAAATGCGTCCAAATAATCTCCGAATATTCTATCCATCATAGTGCTGAACGTTACCAGAGCATTGCATAACCCAAATGGCATGACAAGGAACTCATAAGATCCGTACCGAGTCTTAAAGGCTGTCTTCTCCACATCCTGATCCGCCACCCGTATCTGATGATACCCGGACCGCAAATCAAGTCGTGTAAAATACTTAGCCTTTAAGAGTTGGTCAAACAAGTCATCAATGCGAGGCAAAGGATAACTGTTCTTGACCGTGATCTTGTTGAGTGCCCGATAGTCAATACACATCCTCATGGTTCCATCCTTTTTCATAACAAAAAGGATTGGTGCTCCATAAGGTGACTTGCTGGGTCGGATATGACCTTTGTCAAGAAGCTCCATGAGTTGCTTCTTGAGTTCAGCCATCTCTTTGATGTTCAACCGATACGGAGCTTTCGTAGGTGGTTTAGAACCCGGATTAACCTCAATCCGATGATCAACCTCACGGCTAGGGGGTAGCCCTGGTGGCAAATCCTTCGGAAAGATATCTTGATTCTGCGCCAACAACTCCAATATCTTCTTTGGTACAGGATCAACCCTGTCACCAATTCGAACAGAGTCACCCACACTCTCCGCTTCCATCACTTGAACCCAAAAGGTCCGACATCCCCTCTTAGCTGCTTTTTGAGCGACCCTCGCAGTCAGGAACTTTCCATCCCAATCCTTTAAGGAACGCTTTTGCAACTGGAAGGACACATCGGGTTGTCCTTCAGACTTCAACGTGATACGACTTTGTCCAGCACCATAAATCCCTTTTATATACTTGCTGAAGAAATCCATACCAAACACCATCTGAAAATCTGGTATCTTCAACATTACCAAGTCCACTCTTTCTTTCCACTTGGATATCTTTATTGGAACATCACTCACAAACTTTCTGGCTACTTGCCCACCTTCCGCAAACCGGAAGTGCATAGGCGACATTTGCTCAGCATTCAATCCTAACAACTTAACTAAGTCTTCGGATATCATGCTGTGCGTAGCTCCCGTGTCAATCATCACTCGGATTCGGTGTCCACGGACAAAGCCTACCAGATACATCAACGGATCAGTGTTTGCATTGACTGCAAGAAAAGCTTGAGGAAAGCAATGAAAGTTACTCACCTCTTCTTCCTCATAGTCTGCATTGACCAACTCGTCAACCCCTTCAGCTTCATCACCACCGTCTTCCCTCATGACATTAACTCGAGACCTTGTCTTATGCTTGTTGGGACAATCCGAGGACCTATGTCCTGACTCTCCACAATGGAAGCAATGACCCACACTACCCGTTCCGCTAGGAGTAGGTTTTGCAGGTTGCTGCTGCTTGTACCCACCAGGAAGAGGAACAGAGGGCCTAGGACCAGAAGAAGCTGCTGGTGGTCTCCAACCACCACCACCTTTGTTAACCGTTGCTTGTGAGCCTCCAGGGCGGAACCTACTTTCCACCCTCTGTTTCCGATCACCTTGTTTATTCCCAGAATTCCTATTCTTGTCCGAGTTACCAGCATACGGTTGCTGATATTGTTCCATGAGCGAGTGACTAAAGGCAACTTGCTGCGCTGCCTCCTTACACTCCAGATACGTCTTCGGCTTAAACTTCAAAATCTCATTGCGAGAAAGTGAACTTAAACCCTCCAGAAAATAACTCCGAGCATCTTCGTCACTCATATTTGCAATCATAATGCGCTTCTGAGCAAACGCATTAACGTAATGCATGAGATCACCTCGCTACTTTAACCGCCGCAGCTCCGCGCGAAGTCTCAGACCAAGATCATCCGGCAAGTATTCCTTACGGATACGAGACCGCATCTTGGTCCAACTTCTAGTCTGCCCTTTTTCAGCACACACTTGGCGCCACCAAGTTTTGGCATGATCGGTGAGAAAGGATTGCGCGCACGCAACTTTCGTACGATCATCTACGTCTGCCGCTATGAAGTAGTTCTCCATATCGTAGACCCAGTCTTCCAAAACCTGATAGTCCCGCATGCCTCTGAAGTTGGGTGGTTTTGGGGGCTTGAACTTTGAAACTCGTGCAACCGGGGGCGGCTGCAGAACTTCATCATCCTCAGAACTCGAAGAGGAGTCCGGTTGCTTAGGCTTAGCTGGTTTAGCTGCCTCAGCCTCTTTCTTCCTCTTCTTGTTCTCCTTCTTCAATTTGCGAATCTCCTTTCGCAAATTCTCGATCTCGACTTCCTGAGCCGTTCGCTGCAGCGCCGCAGCAACCGGCTCTTCCTCTTCTGACTCAGCCTCAACCTCTTCTGCAGCATCTCTAGCAGGAGTTTCCTCCTCTCGATTCGCCCGTCTAGAGGTTTCAGCGTCATCAGCACAGTTCCGTTTCACCATCCCGCTAGCTGCATGCATGCCTCTATCAGTAACTGAACATGCATACAACGTTCTTACCGAATGGTGCAATCCAACTAATCCTACACAGGTCGCTTCGGATCTACTAGAAAAGTCTCTGCGTATGCAACTTGAGTCAGAAAATCCGACAAAAGTTGGATAGGAATCGCTGAGACAATCTCTCTGATACCAAATGTAGCGCACCTGAATTTGGAGCCGAACTCCAAGCCCATTGCGCTACGAAACGAGGGTCCGGTGCAATCCCATGAGCACCAGCTCCCCATATCCAGCACCTGCACGCAAAATGGTGTCAGACGGAGTCTGGCACAATTTTGGCATACCGGTGGCCTAACGCAAGGAGGAGGGTACTCCACCGACTAGAGCAGCGTGGAGCTTGGGCTTAGACCCAAGCCGGACGCAGAACAAGGAGCGACACAGCCCAGCGGGAGCCAAACTAATGTCTCAGGTGGTCGGACATGCATTCCAACCACTATCCCTACTATACATTTGGAACCCCCCATAGCCCCCCCCCCCTTGAGGAACACACGCTTTGGGCTTTCCCCCCAAGCCTCCCTTAGTACCAGGAGTTAGTCTCTGGGACAAGCTCGAAACTTACTAAATATGGAATGTCCTTAGATTGCGAATTTGGACACGGGACGAACACCATTGTGTTCAGGCTGATCTCTACATTCCGTAGATATGCCAAATGAGCTAATCTAGACACTTTCCATAAATAGCATTTGGGACCGAAATGAGACCAACACAAAAGGGCGTGATAGCGAGGGTGTTTGGCAGACACGGTAAACTATCATCCAGTGATATTGAGGGACTAGTCTCAATACGCGAGGGTTCTTGTCACTAGCAAGTGCAAGACAAAACGAGACGGGAACTCCTTACCGGGCTAAGTATGCTTAGCTAATAGCACATAGGAATTCCATCCTTATGCTCGTCCGGTCTAAGTACACTCGAAATGCCCAGTTAACTCCACTAGCACAAGAGGGGCTACTAAAGGGATCCAACTGTACCGATCTCCTGCCGTCATGGCAGTAAGGAAAGAGTGTCCGTAAGGACCGGTCGACAAGTATCTTTCGATACCCGAAGTCACATTCGCGACAGTTACAATACGTCAATTGTGCATTACAATTAGTAGAGGTTAACTACTTTATAATAGAGGAATGTCTTATAATAGTTTGGGATATCCACACTTCATACATACTTATATGGTTCTTCCATGATGATAGGAGATCAGTATTGTTGGTTCCTTTTCTAGTTCCTTTTGTACAAGTATTAGTAAAATGGGTTTAGCATTTGTACTTAGTTAGATAAATATAAGGTATGAACTCTTATGTATTTTTTGTTGAGCATAGTTGACTTACTTTTTAGCTATTTTTTGCTCTATCTTGCATTAGTTTGACAAGAACCCCTATAATAACTAGTTTGGTCCTTCAATATTTGCTAGGTGGTAAATTGCCATATTTGCCAAGGCACTCGCCATCATTCCCTATTTGTTAGTTTTGTTCAGTTCTATTGGCTATTTATAGAAAGTGTCTAGCTCTACTAATAAGGCATATTTATGAAATGTATAGATTGTTCTAAATACAATGGTGTTATTCTCGTGCTTAAATTCACAATCTAACACTATTCCATATTTAATAAATTTTTGTGATTATCCCAAAAATTAACTCCTAGGACTAGGGTGAAACCTCCCCCCTCCCTAGTAGAACGCATTATAAGACACAAATCCCTAAGCCCCAAAGTGGAGCCAAAAGCATGCCATATGGCAATGGTTGAAGTGGAAGTCTAACAAGTGTAATAAAAGATTAGACTTGAAAAGTCGGGAGTAGGAGTGGACCTCCAAATGAAGTGCTCAAAAAATGAGTATGAAATAATGGATGAATGAATTTCTAAAAAGGGATATAAGAAGGACTGACACATAATAATTGTCATGACACATGGAAGTATCGGGACCAAGTTTGAGATGGAGTCCAAGATGGAGCTTGAGGCCAAATCCAAGGTGGAGACCGAGACTATCTTTTCTTCGGTCCCCACCAAATCCCTCTTCGTTTATGGCAATGCTCACCAACACTGCCACTGAATCAAGGCTAAAAGGTTTAGGAAAAACACTTAGACTCAAACTTAGTCTCAGACTCAGACTCAGACTCAGACCTGGTCTCGGCCTTGATCTTGAACTTATTAGGGAAGGGTGTTCCCCATATCTTCAAACATCCTAAGGATGTTAAAATGTGGTCATAGGATGACCACTCATGCACAAGACTTTGGGAGATGGGACTGTGATACGGGTGGTCTTGGAATACTAATAAAACAAAGATGAGTGGATATTGCTTTAGCAAAATAGGCTGATATACTTTTAGATGTTTGTAGTGGGATTAGACATATGGAGCACTTGAACCAAATACAAAGGCAGAGTGGCATTAAAACCATTCATGGGGTTAGTAAGTCCCTAAGTCAGGAATAGGACTTATAGAGGTTGTGAATGAGATTCCTTTAAGTGTTTAAAGATAGGGTTAAATGACTAAAGTATAATGGAAAAATTATTTGCTTATATGCATGTTTTAGGGTTGTTATAAGAGATTTCAAATGTATAGGTTTAGCTGACCAACCTAAGCCATAGTTTAACTCCCCTTTTACATGCTTATTCTTGTTAAGTGTCCAGTTAAGCCTAAGCTCCATACCATGTTAGTTGGTGGAGTACTTATGTTATACCACCGGTATACTAAAATTGTGTCAAACTCTATTTAGCTATTTTTTATGTGTTAGTCTTGGCATTGGGATGTTAGATGTTAGATGTTTTAAGATTGTTCCTATGTCACTCCATACTTTTGCTCCTTCACTCTTTGGGGTATATGCTCAAAAGTCCTTTTGTGCTCCAATTCCTTCACTTATTAGCTGTATGCTTAAGAGTTTAGCTCTATCCCTTCATTTAGTGGCTCAAAGCCCTAAAACTTAAGTTATACTCCACTACTCTTGGACAACTGGTATGTCCACTCTATGGTAATCCTATTGTAAATTACCAATAAGGTAAAGGGTGAAAACCATGTATATTACATTTGGTATCAGAGTATATATTTTAACAAGTACAGAGATCTAGTCTTGTTGTATATGCAAAAATGAAATCAATTATCCAAGTGGGTACACATTTAGATGCTATGGCCTTGTATGTATCTCTTGAGCATAGCTTTTGGTTACTTTTTGTACTATATTGTGTAAGCTTGCATTTGGGCTCATAGGTTGGATTTTAGATGTATAATTTATACAAGTTTTTACTTGGGCTTTTGAGTGAAGTGCATTAGCAACTCAATATTACACTTTGAGTTAGCATGATTAATTTTAGCATATCAATATTTATTATGAGTTATTCTATGTTATTATAGGTAAATGTAAATCTCCCTTAGGTTTGCTATGAGTGGCAAATAGGTTAATCCATAGCTATTTAGCAACTAATGGATCATTTCTAGGCATGATTATGAGTGAATTAATCAAAATTATGAGGATTATTCTATTGGTTCAAATAATCATTGCTATACTCTCTTATACATTTTTCTTGGATTGGACTAAAGCAAGTGCGAATACAAGCTTGAGGTTTAGTTAAAGTTGAGATTAAAAAAAGAATTATCAAGGACAAAGGATCAAACACATAATAATTTTTTCTTCATTGAGAAATGATTTGCAATGAGGTATGATCTCATTACTTAAGATCACACCATGCAATCAAGAGTTCCTATTTTGATGCATGTAGATATAATGGTTTTATAAGTAGTGAGTCATGGGATGGATAGTGGTGAAGCATTAAACATTATGTCTAAGTTTGTTATTAGAAAGTTTGGGTTATAATGCTCAATTCTTTTATAGGAAACTTTACTATTTCTCCTTGAATAGATTGGTGTTGGATTAGTTTTGAGTTTAGTTAGAAAGAAAGTGATATAAACTTTATATGTTGTGAACAAAAGTTGGTGGTGTTAAATGTTATAATCTCTATTCCTGGGATATGAATCTATAAAACATAGTAGGTAGGTCGGGCATGGCCAACCAACCTGAGCCATAGTCTAACTCCCGCTTGCATGCCTATTCTTGTTCTGCGTCCGGCTTGGGTCTAAGCCTAAGTTCCTTTCCATGTTAGCTGGTGAAGTACCCATATCCTTGCGTTAGGCCACTAGTATGTCAAAATAGCACCAGACTCCATTTGGCTCCGTTTTGCATGCTGGTCCTGGCAATGGGATGCTAGTTGCTCTAGGACTGTTCCAAACCGCTCCAGGCTCCTGTCCCTTCACTCTTTGGGCTGTATGCTTGGGAGTTGCTCTGTGGTCTGGTTCCGTCACTCCTTGGCTCCATGCTTGGGAGTTTGGCACCGTTCCTTTGTTCAATGGCCCAAGGCCCTAAACCTCAAGTTCCGCACCACTGTCCTTTGGACATGTGGTATATGACACATGGCATGTGTCATATGGCATAAAGAGGGTTTAGGTTCCACTTCGTGGTGTTATCCTATGGTCAATCACCATAGGATAAAGGGTCAAAACCAAGTGCGCTACAGTCAAGAAGCTTCGTGAGTTGCTTCTTGAGTTCAACCATCTCCTTGATGTTCAAACGATACGGAGCTTTTGTAGATGGTTTAGAACCTGGAATGACCTCAATCTGATGATCAGCCTCATGGATAGGAAGGAGTCTTAGTGGCAAATCCTTCAAAAAAATATCCAGATTCCTCACCAAAAACTTTAATATCTTCTTTGGTATAGGATCAACCCCATCACCGATTCGAATTGAGTCATCAACATCCTCAACTTCCATCACTTGAACCCAAAAGGTTCGACATCCCTTCTTAGTTGCTTTTTGAGCAACTCTCACAGTTAGGAACTTATCATCCCAATTCTTTGAGAAGCACTTTTGCAACTAAAAGGACACAATAAAATGTCCTTCTAACTTCAATGTGATGCGACCTTGTCCAACACCATAAATCCCTTTGATATATTTATTGAAGAAATCCATACCAAACACCATCTAAAAATTTGGTATCTTTAACACTATCAAGTCCACTTTTTCTTTCCACTTGGATATTTTTATTGGAATATCACTCACAAATTTTCTGGCTACTTACCCACCTTCCACAAACCTGAAGTGTATGGGTGACATTTGCTCAACATTCAATCCTAACAACTAAACTAAGTCTTCGGACATCACATTGTGTATAGCTCCTATATCAATCATCACTTGGATTCGGTGTTTGTGGACAAAGCTTACCAGATATATCAACAGATTAGTGTTTGCATTGATTATGAGAAAAACTTGAGGAAAGTAACAAAAGTAACTCATCTCCTCTTCCTCATAGTCCACATTTACCAACTCGTTAACCCTTTCAGCTTCACCACCACCGTCTTTCCTCGTGACATTAATATAAGACTTTGTTTTATGCTTGTTGGGACATTCCGACGATCTATGTCCTAACTCTCTACAATAGAAGCAATAACCAACACTACCTGTTCCACTAGAAGCAGGTTTTTCAAGTTGTTGCTATTTGTACCCACTAGGAGGAGGAACAAAAGGCTGTAAGTGATTAAATTTTCCATTCTACTTTAGTCACTTAACCACTCTTCCAACCACTTGGAAGAGTTTCACTCACAACTTCCATGAATCTTATTTTGGACTTAAGGATTTGCTAGCCCCAAGAATGACATCCATGCCACTCAACCATTGCACTTGGTCCAAGTGCTCCACGTGTCCGATCCCATGACCGACACCCCAAGGTACCACCGACATATGAGCCCATTACGCTAGGCCACACTCATTCACCTTGGTCACATCAGTGGTTTAACACCACCTGCATTGCAATCCCGTCTCTCCAAAACTGAGCCATTCGTCCATGAGTGGTCATCCTAGATCCACTCCTTAGCATCCTTAGGATGCCTACAGACATGGGGAATAGCCTTCCCCAATATCTCCGTTCCAGTCCCCACCAAGTCTCTTTCTATCCTTGGCCGTGTTCGCCAACACTGCCACTAGATCAAGGCCCACGGGCCCGACCACTAAGTCCCACTGTCCTCTAGGACTTCTTCACTGTGTGACTGTGTCCTTGATCACCACACGAAAGGGCTACTCCTCTTCCTTTCCACAGTCTGGGATTTTGGGACAACATTTCGGAACACCATGGCCCTATGCAGGCCTCATGTGTACTCTCCCCGCCTTCCACCTTTAGGTGCTTTAGCCATGGGCTTAGAGCGAGGTTCCATTGAGCCACACTAGGTATCCAAGTAGGTAGTGCCATCCACACTTGAACTAGGAGTATTAGCCAATTGATCTCCCAGAGGAACTAGAGCCGGCTCTTGAACACTTCACCAAGCTACCCCATTTGTCAGTCCGTATTCACTCTAGCCTTGGACTTTCCAGTGGTTATCCCATCACCCAACACCTGGGCACAACCTTCTTGGGCCAAACTAGCCTTTCCTAGCCAAACTAGCTCCACTAGAGTCCTCCCCCTCACTATACTTTTGGAGCTCACCAAACCCCCCAGGGTCTGGGAGACGAACACTTTGGGCTTTCACCCTCTCAGACTCAAACTCGGACTAGGACTCGGACTCAGACTCGGACTCGGGCTAGGGCTCGGGCTGGGGCTCAGTGTCGGCCTTGGCCTTGGTCTTGGTCTCGGTCCCGGTCTCGGTGTCGGTGTCGGTCTCGGTCCCGATCTCGGTCTCAATCTCAACTTTGGACTCCATCTCAGGTCCTTCTCGGACTCCATCTCGGGTCCATCTCGGACTCCATCTCAGGTCCATCTCGGACTCCATCTCGGGTCCATCTCAAACTCCATCTTGGACTCCATCTCGGACTCCACCTTAGACTCCATCTCGGGTCCATCTCGGATCCATCTCGAACTCCATCTCGGACTCCATCTCGGGTCCATCTCAGACTCCATCTTGGATTCCTACACGTGTCATGTGTTGGTCCTCTTGTGTCCCTTTTCTAGAGACTCACTTATTACTTGCTCCGTGTTTGTTCCTTGAGCACTTCGTTGGGAGTTCCACTCCTGCTCTCGACCTTTCAAGTCGGAGCTTTTAGTCTAAATGTGTTACGCTCGTTTAGTTTTCGCTTTAGCCACTACCACATGGCACCCTTCCAACTCCACTTTGGGGCCTAAGGATCTTGTGTCTCATAAGGGCCTAGGATTAGAAGAAGTTGCTGGTGGTCTCTAATTACCATCACCTTTGTTAACCGTTACTGTGAGCTTCTAGAGCAGAACTTTCCTTCCACCCTCTATTTCCGATCACCTTGTTATTCCCAGAATTCTTATTCTTATCTAAGGTACTAGCATATGGTTGTTGATATTGTTCCATGAGTGAGTGACTAAAGGCAACTTATTATGCTACCTCCTTACACTCCAAGTACGCTTTCAGTTTAAACTTCAAAATTTCATTGCCAAAAAGTGAATTTAAACCTTCTAAGAAATAACTTCGAGCATCTTCATCACTCATATTTGCAATTATAATGCACTTTTGAGCAAATGCATTAACATAATGCATAAAGTCCCCTCGCTACTTTAACCGCTGCAACTCCGTGTGAAATCTTAGACCAAGATCATCTGATTAGTATTCCTTATGGATGTGAGACCACATCTTGGTCCAACTTCTAATCTACCTTTTTTCAACACATACCTGGCGCTACCAAATTTTGGTATGATTAGTGAGAAGGACTGCATGTACGTAACTTTTGTACGATCATCTATTGCTGTTATGAAATCATTTTCCATATTATAGACCCAATCTTCTAAAACTTGATAGTCCCGCATGCCTCTAAAATTGGGTGGTTTTGGAGGCTTGAACTTGGAAACTTGTGCAACTGGGAGCGATTGCAAAACTTCATCATCCTTAGAATTTAAAGAGGAGTCTGGTTGCTTAAGTTTAGCTAGTTTAATTGTGTCAACTTCTTTCTTCCTCTTTTTCTTCTCCTTCTTCAATTTGTAAACTTTCATTTGCAAATTCTCGATCTCGACTTCCTGAGCCATATGCTACAATGTTGCAGCATTTCGCTCTTCCTCTTCTAACTCAGCCTCAGCCTCTTCTGTAACATCTCTAGCAAGAGTTTCCTTGGTTTAGAGGTTTTAGCATCATTAGCATGGTTAATTTTCACCATCCTGTTAACTGCATGCATGCCTCTATCAGTAATTGAACATATATATAACGTTCTTACCAAATGATGCAATCCAACTAATCCTACATAGGTCACTTTGGATCTACTAAAAAAGTCTTTGCGTATGCAACTTAAGTCAAAAAATCCAACAAAAGTTAAATAGGAATTGCTGAGACAATTCCTTTAATACCAAATGTAGTGCACTTGAATTTAGAGCCAAATTCCAAGCCTATTGCACTACGAAACAAGGGTCCAATACAATCCCACGAACACCAACTCCCCATATCCAACATCTACATGCAAAATAGTGTCAGACAGTGTTTGACATAATTTTGGCATACTAGTGGCCTAACATGAGGAGGAGGGTACCCCACCAACTAGAGCAGTGTAGAGCCTGGACTTGGACCCAAGCTGAATGCAAAACAAAGAGCAACACAGCCTAGTGGAACCCAAATTATTTTTTCATGGGGTCAAACATTTTTTCCACCCCCTTTCCCTATTATTTTTTGGGAACCCCATAGGTTCCCCCCCCCCCCCCCCCCCCCCTCTCTTGAGGAACATACGCTTTAGGCTTTCACCCCAAGCCTTAGTACCAGAAGGTAGTCTTTGGGACAAGTTTGAAACTTACTAAGTATGAAATGTTCCTAAATTGCAAATTTGGACATAAGACAAACACCATTATATTCAAGATAATCTCTACATTTTGTAGATATGCCAAATGAGTGAATCTAGACAGTTTCCATAAATAGCATTTAGGACTGAAATGAGACTAACACAAAGGGCATGATAACAAGAGTGTTTGGCAGACACAGTAAGCTATCATGTAACAATATTAAAAGACTAAACTCAATATGGAAGGCTTTTTGTTAAGTCAGTGCAAGACAAAACAAAAGAGAATTAACAAGCCAGGCCAAATATGCTTGGCTAAATAGATACTTAGGAATTCCTTCCTTATGTTCATCCGGCCAAGTATAGATGCTAAATTTAGTTTACTAACACTTAGACAAGAGGGGCTAATAAAGGGAATCAACAATATCAATCTTCTACTATCATGGCAATAAAAAGAGAGTGCTCGTAAGGACTGACTGACAAGTATCTTTTGATACCCAAAGTCACATTCGCAATGAAATGATGTTAACTAGACATGCTCATGCTCTCTTGCATCAACACATATCTGAAATCAATATCAAAAGCATCCACTACATTGCATATCATTTATGCCATTAAAACCCCAAACTACTGTTATATACTCTTTTATGATAAAATAATTCACCTATACTAGTTGTAATATATGGCTAATATATATAATAGGATGATGTTAACCAAGAACACTCATACTTTCTTGCATCAACACACCTTCGAGCTTAATATTAAAAGCATCTATATGCAAAATGAAAGGTTAATTGTAATTAAGATATATTAATATTGGAGAAATGGTTAACACTTCTTTGAGATTCTCAAATACTTGCTTAAAGTCCTTAGACCAAACAAAAGATGATGTTAACAATTTCAACAATAGTGCATATATAAATGATTAATAAAATAATTAAGATATTATATCTTGTTGAAGAAATATTATATATTATTTACACACTTTAGAGTAGGGAACTTCATAACAATTACAAGTTTGTTATCATCAATTTATAAACCCTTACAAAAAATGTAATACCCAAAATAAGTTGTATTCTAAAGCCAAAATACACACTTCAATCACTTTAGTTTCAAACCAACTTTCTATACTTAATTTAACATCTTGTGGATATTATAGATATGATCTTCTTAGATCCCTTTCGAATGGATTAAAATATCATCGATGAAGTTGATAATCATTTTTAGTATATTACAAAGAATTTTGTCTATCATCCATTACAAAGCATTTTTCAAACCAAATGGCATCATATGAAAAGCAATCTTAAGAATATTATCTTTTGCCATTAATATATATTAGTATATAAAAGTAAAATTCAACTTGGTAGACTAACAACTTCTCCTCAAGTAATCTAAAAGATCAACAATATAAGAAAGAGGGTACAAATATGAGATAGTTATATCATTTATTAGATGATAATAAATGAAAAATTAAATACTTCTATTAGACTTTGTCACAAGATATAATTTACATGAAGAATGAAATCACTACATGGCACTGCAAGATTGCCATCCTAGTAGCTATCCACCACTTTGCAAGTTTTGGGTGACAGGGGCAGAAATCCCAGCCAATTGTCAATGCCTTGCAGCTCTAGCCACTTACTCCATAGGTGACCACTAGATGGTCTGAGCACTTGCTTTTCATGAATCTTTGATGTGAATTGGAAAGATTTGTGGGTGGACAGTGCTAGATAGGTGGAATCCTTCACATCTAAACACTGTGGATGTGAAGGCAGGTCAATGATCTTAGCACTGCTCAATGTGAAGGCTATCAATGATCCTAGCCCATCTACAAAAGAACCCTAATGGTCTTTTATTATTTTGAGAGGAGGGAATAATGTGAGGGCCAAGTGTACAGATATGATATTATATATTAATATTAGCGTAGTGAGATTTTGGTAGCCGTCGAATTAGTTCCAATCCGGACCACTCGCTCTTGTATATAAACTAGGATTTTTGGGCTAATTGATATGCATATTTTTTGTATTCTCTTTCCATATTCCATGCACACATATCTTGTTGAAGAAATATTATATATTGTTTACACACTTTAGAGTAAACAATTTCATAACAGTTAGAACTTTATTATGATCAACTTATAAACCCTTACAAAAATTGCAATACCCAAAATAAGTTGTGTTTTAAAGCCAAAATACACATTTCGGTCATTTTAGCTTCAAACCAACTTTTTATACCTAATGTGGACATCATAGATGTGATTTCCTTAGATCCCTTTCGAGTGGATTAAGATATCATTGATGAAGGTGATAGTCATTTTTGGCATATTACAAAGAAGTTTATCTATCATCCATTACAAAGTTGTTAAAGCATTTTTCAAATTAAATATGAAAAACAATGTTAAGAATATTTTTTTTGGCCATTAACATATATTAGTATATAAAAGTAAAATTCATAACAACTTCTCCTCAGTACAAATCTGAGACATTTAATAGATGATAATAAATGAAAAATTAAATACTTCTATTAGATTTAGATATAATTTATATGAAGAATGAAATCACTACATGGCACTGCAGCATTGCCATCCTAGTAGCTATCCACCGCTTTGTGAGTTTTGGGTGACAGGGGCAGAAATCCCAACCAATTGTCAACGCCTTGCAGCTCTAACCACTTACTCCATATGCGACCACTTGCTCGCTTTTCATGAATCTTCGATGTGAATTGGAAAGATTTGTGGGTGGACAGTGCCAGATAGGTGAAATTCTTCACATCTGAACACTGTGGATGTGAAGGCGGGTCAATGATCTTAGCGCTGCTGGGAGCGGCAGCCATGGCTGTCATTGTGATAAAAAAATTCCAGTTTCATCGATGCCTATTATAGTCATGTCAGCCGAGTCAAAATCCTTTTACTTTGAAACTTTCAAACTGAAACGCTCGAGCTCTTCCAGACGAAACCTGTCACTCTTCAACATTGACAAATTCTGTCTTTATGCAAATCCATTCATTATTGTATTCACAACTTGTACCAACTTCAGGCTCCGAAATATGCTGTTTGTCACTAAACATTGTTCTTTACGCAATGCATGCCAACTTTCGCTACTCTCTTTCCGTAGCACAGTCCCTCAGTGACGTCGATGATATTTGCAACAATCTTCGTCGTCTCCATCGTGGGGTTCCCTGTGAGGCTGCACCCATCTTCCAGATAAATCCTTTACCAGACCCTTGTGCATCTCTTGCCACCAAAAACCCGGGATACCCATTTCCTCGATCAAGAAATCGGCAGCCTTGTTCACTAGCGCTGGGTCCCTCTGCGTCATTGAAGAAAACGGCTTGTCTGGGCCGTGATACCCATCTAAGAGATGCAAGTGGGCTTCCAAGTTGTGATGCCAGGACGGATTCATCGTGTGCTGGAGCAATGGAGAGTGCGTGCTGCAAACCTGGAGCTGCTGGCCGACATGAGAATAGGTCCATGGGAGCTTGTCGATCACCGCCCGGATGAATGCGAAGCTCTTCTCGTTGAAGAAGATCCCCGGAGTTTTGGGGACCAAGTCCTTCTCGTTGACAACGCGAAGGACTTTGATACCGAGCGAGTCGCATCGATCACGGAACGCATCGTTCCCGACCCGGGGGGCGGCAAAGGAGAAGACGGTGACGGGGATGTTGTTGGTCGGATCGTCGTCGATGTTGTGAGGCCGGGGGAGGCTCTCGAAGATGGGATCCATAGTTCCGGTCGGAGCTCCATGCTGCTCGCAGTAGCTCCCGGACACGACGCTCGTGAGGGGCTCGTCCATGCCTGACTCAGCGATATCGTAGGCGCTGAGGAGCGCCAGGGCTCCGCCGAGGCTGTGCCCAGTCACCGTGATGCTTAGCTGCTCGCCCTTGTAGAGACCAACAAGGCGATGGATCTCCCACAGCAGCTGCTCGCGGGCACTCCGGTTCTTCTTCTTCTTGGCACTCTTCTTCTTGGACGTGTACAAGTGGAGGAAGCCATTCTCCACCTTGACACCGTCGAGGAACGAGCACTTGTTCTTGTCCCAGTGTCGCTGATCCAGCCCCGCGGGTGTGAGAAAGTCCTTGAAGTTCTCAGACCACTCGATCGAGGTGACGGTCCCCCGCCAGGCAACGACGATGTCTCGCCTCCCTAGCCTTGCGATCTCTTTCTCGCAGGTAGCCACTGCGACGTAGCCGATCCAGTTGGAGTCCCGGTTGGGAGAGTCCGAGGCCTCGGAGTTTTTGAAGAAGAATGGAATCTCCGGGTCCGCGGTGGCGTAGAGAAACTTGGTCACTTCGTAGCCTCGGCCCGGTAGATCCACTCGGTCAAAGAGCTCTTTCTTGCTATACTTAGAGCTTCCGCAGTACTTGGAGCCAGTGTTCATGTCGAAGGCGTCATAGCAAGCTTGAGCAAACTCGCCGTAGCGGATGATCTCGGCTCGCAGGCATGGATCGATAGGATGCTCCAGCAGGCCCTCCCAGTCGTTAGCCCCTTGAATTTCTCTCCATCTCTGGCTCAACTTCTTTTCCTCGGCTGGGGGATGAAGCTCCTCCGCTGCCGGAGGAGTTTTGATGGGCGAGACTTTGTATGCCTGCTCTAGCTCCTTGACCAGAACTTTCTCCACGGAGACATCTACTTTCTTTGTTTTGCTGCCAATTACAAGCGAAACATCTTCATTGTTCTTGTTTGGAGCAAATCTCACAGCACTTGCAACAACCATGGATGGCCTTGCAGGCTTGAAGCTGCTCATAGGGAAGCACGAAGAGTAATTTCTAAGCTGAGTGGAAGCCATGAGATTCACTTCAAAAGCATGCAAACAAAGAGAGACAAACTAGGAGCTTCTTCTACTTCGATGGTTCCTCACAGGAGCTGTGAGCCCTCTTTTAAAGTAGCGTGTCCAGACAAAATGTGGCGCTCCACATTGAAAACGTTTGAAATTCAATAGTGCTTAGTCGTACATATATTTAAAATGAAGGTTTAAACATAATCACTTATAAGAATTATTTAAACATAAAATATTGCTCTTTTTGCATGATTATGAGATGACTAAATAGTGTATTTTAGGTGCCCTATACACCATTTAATGTTTTTTTATGATTGTCCAATACACCATTAGGTGACTAAATGGTGTCTAAGGCACCTAAAATACACTGTTTGGTCATTAAATGAATATATCCAATATACACTAAGGCACTTTAAAAACACTTTAAAAACACTATTAAGTATTGAATGGTTTTTAAGGCACCTTCTTTAAAAACACTTTAAAAACACAATTTCAAATAGTGTTTAGGGCACTTTTCAAACATAAAGCACTTTAAATAGTACCATTTTGAATTCAATCAAAATTAGGGTTTGGCCAGTAATAGCTTTTTTTGTTAGTTCACGATTTTTTTATTCCTGATAATTTGATACACATTTGATGTAATGAATATTTTAAGACCAAATACATAAACCCTTAAGTTCTAAGAACTCGCAGTCCTCTTGCGCACTTGCGGCATTGCCAGGGATCTTGAGCAGGCCAGGTGGCTCCATGTGAGGATTCTGTCGAGCAGCAGCCATCACAGCGATAGATTTCTCTGGAATTTGGCAGTGCAAATGTATGGGATCTCCAGAGCGCAAAGTAGTCCATTGCGCAGCCCAATGCCTTCTCCTGGAACATCATGATCTCCGCTTGTGCTCAGAATGGCCGTGCTGAGGACGTGATGCTCATGTTCCAGAAGAATCCTCACAAAAACCAAGTTTCCTGGAATGCATTGATCAGGGTGTTTGCCGAGAACAGCAATCTCCACGCTGCAAGAGAGATTTTTGAGAGGATACCTCAGCTCAGGAGCGTTCTCTCTTGGAACATCATGATCTCCGCCTACGCACGGTGCGAACAATTCTTCCAAGCGAAGGATTTGTTTGATAGAATGGGCATCCGAGACACTGTCTCCTGGAACATCATGATCCAAGCTTACAGTAACTTTGGAGATCTTTCCGGGGCAGAGCAATTGTTTCGATCAATGCCAGATCGCGACACTGGATCCTGGAATTCCATACTTACAGCATATTCAATTTCTGGGCATTTGGAAAATGCCAAGCGAACGTTTGATAGAACACCTGAGAGGGATTTAATTACCTGGAACACAATGATAGCGTGGAGAACGCTATTACCGTGTTTCAAAGGATGCCACAGTTGGACCTGGTGACGTGGCGGACGCGACGAGGAAGAGGCAGACGAGGAGGAAGATCCTGGAGAGCGCCATGACCTTGCGCTATCCCGATGATCCTAAGCAGCGGCAGCGCCTATTTCTATCTATCAAGTGGAATGGTCGCCCTTGCCAAGAGATTGCAAGATTTGATGCTCGATCGGAGCTTGGCATCCTGGAATGCAATGCTTGGTGCTTATGCACAAACAGGGGCTCTCTTAGAATTGAGGTGATTCTTTGATTCTATTCCAGAACTAGATGAAATGTTGTGGAATTCAATGCTGGGAGCATTCGTCTATGCGGGTAATGGTGGATGCGCTTTGGAATTTTTGCAGGAGATGGCTGTGAATGCCGTGAGTGCCAATGGGAAGAGCGTGTGCGATCACATTGGGCTGCTTAAAAGAGGGCGGAGGGAATTCAGTAGAATAGTTTTCAACTATGCAATTCGAACATTTTGGATCTATAGCAGATATTTTGGGGAGGAGTGGTATGTTAAGAGAGCTTTTTAACACAATGCCTTTGTTTCATGGGGGTTATTACTTGGAACCCGTAAAATATTGTAATGGTTCTATATTGAACAGTTTTGAAGATACTGATGATTTTAGTTGAAGATGCAATATATTTCAACTTAACTCCTTTATTTAGAAAATTATTTCTATTCACATTCATTGGGGATGCTTATATAGTACAATTAGAGTGGGGATTTCCTAGCATTGATTTTCTTATAATTTTTGTTCTTTTTTCACTGAATTTGATGTAAACTTATAAAAGTTGAAATTCCATAATCTAGGTAAATATGCTAATTATAGTAGTGTTACATATGGATGGACATGTCAACTAAGATTGAATTTTGTCCATCAGCAGGAACTAGGAAATCCGAAGCACTAATAAATAAAATTATTTATCTCTATATATTTATTAATTCTATATCCAAAGATTTTATCTATATTTTAAACTCTCAATAGCTACGTGAGGACGCTTTAATGGCAGCATTAGATATGTCTATCTAAAGCTGAATAATCCTTGAGATCAACATAAATTATTAATATTTCCCTAAACCCTAAACCCTAATTCGGTTGGCCATGTCTATACAAAGGGACCTTTAGATGTCAATAGACTTATTTTGGCTTGCCAAAAAATCAATTATGTAAAATTTGTTCCATGTGGTCGAAATGGATCCAAAAATTGGCCAAATCCCCATCTCCATTTATTTCACCTTCAATTCCATTTTAACTTGTTTTGTCTTTTTTAAATGCAAGTTTGGGCAATTTACTATTAAAGAAAAGAACCTTGTCCATGACATCGAGCAACTTTGTCTTTTGGCAGACTTGAGTATGATATTGTAAATCATGTCATTTGGAGTTTTGTTGACTGCAAAAGTAATATATGTGTAATTTAAAAAATGAAGCTTATGATAAGAAACTTATATTCATGAGTAGAAATTTTGACTATAGTTTTTAGTCATTCCTTCTACTTACAATTGTTTGCAATGCATATTAATTTCTTCAACTTTAAAGACTTTGCATATTGAATTTTTTGTTTAATTTGAATGAGCTTAATTGAGATCTCTTTTTGACTCTTTTCTGGATGTGCCAATTCATAAGCATTTTTCTTGACCTTCACTAAAGGCTAGAAACCAAAATAATAAAAAAAAGGCCCTCATAAAGTGAAAAGAAAATATATACTTTACACCACACAAGTATAAAATTAATTAGGTTGTTAAAAAATGTTTTACCATTATTTTGAGTGCACAAGTGCTAGAAAAGTGTAATGAGATCATTACTATAGGCAAATATAAAAAAAATTTGGCACCGCATATTGGTAATTCAAATGCCACATTTAGGCCACCTTACAATAGAATGTAAAATCTAGGGTTTCTTTACTATACTATAGTATTATTTTTTTAAAAAGAAATAATACTATAGTATAGTAAAGAAACCCTACTTCCTCGAGAAGCTCAAATAATTAGAGGATAGGAAAAAAGGATGGAAATGGAACAAGGAAGCCAACAAACAACTTACATTCTATTGTAAGATGGCCTGAAAACCCCATAGTTTGCATTAGTGTTCTTAAGGGGATATTGTTTCTCATTATAAAACGATAGTGGGTATGTGTCTTATGTGTCTGTAACTTGTTTTTAAATCTATTGTATATCCACAGGTGCATATTTTCTAGACCCATTAGAATGCTTAAGAAAAATTTATAGACCCATGAAGCCATTTGTCTTATCCAAAAACAAATAGCATATTGAACATTGAATATAATAGTGTTCAATGCTTTCAAATTGTCTTGCTATATTAGGAGCAAGATCTTGCAAAAATATGTAGCATTGCTTTTGAAGTGTTAGAGGCAATCCCTCTTTAGTAGGAAGATTTGGAATTTAATATATATAAAGCTCTAGTTTAGCTTCACTAAAGCCCTTAATAGAAAGAAAATTGCTATATGGAGATGAAGGTAGAATATTAGTAAAACATGGGGATGGAGGTGGAGATTAATATGAAATGCTGGGGGCTAAGTATGAGTAGCAATGATTTTCTTTTCAATCATTCCTATATAAACTTTTTAGCTTTGCAATGAATGACTATAACTTTTCTTGGTAGTTTATACACTAAATTTTGTCTTAATATAAGAGCTTCTAGAATTCTAAATTATTATATATACATACTCTATCATTCTAATAATATTATTTTTACACTTATACCAAATTTTTAGAGAAATAGACTATAGAGAAATGTAGACCATATTATAGTAGCAAGGCATATTGGTGTTTTGGCATTCTTTTAAGTGAGAATACTTTTCAATCTTAGAAATGTAGATAGACTTGATTCTTTAATATGATTACTTTTGAGTCTTTCGAAAGATTTCAATTTCTATTATTATTATTATTCATAAACAACTCTTGAAAATTTCTAGTGGGTATTCACTATCAAAATATACCTTACTCTTCTCTTATGGGAGGATTGAGATATATTCAAGTAAGTAGAGTTTTTTATATAAAGTATATAGTAAATATGTTATCAGAAGTTTTATAAAGTAGATTTGTTGGTGCTCTCCACTATGCTGTTTATTTTTTCATTTCTCTTGCTTTGATTGTTGTTTAAAAGTAATAGAAGCATTTTTATCAATAATGACAGTGGTTTTTACATTCTTGGATGGGTAATAAGGACTAGGAGTATAATATAAAGATTGTAGTACTAAAATAAAGTTAATATTCTCATTGTTTCCTATCTTCTCAAGAACCCTAGAAAAAACTTTTGAATAAAGGAATAGTATTTAAATATATGATAGCTGTAAAATTAGTCAAAATATGATGTAGTCAAATCAAAATATGATAGGTATATAATAGTCATAATAAAATAATATAGTTTTAGAAAGGATAGATTCTTGTTTTATTTTTCTTTTTTTAATTGCAGCATTCTATTTCTCTCCTCTTAAGCTAAGAGGAAAAGGGACAATTGTTTAATGAGAGAGCCCTTAATGACTATTTTATCAGGTTCCAAAGATTTACAATGATTGTATTATTAAATCTCATCCCATGATCATATACACTACACTCACCCCCCCTTCAGAGATGTTAATGTCTTCATTGACTATTGATTAATAACCCCTACTAAGTGAAAGGGAATTAATATCTCCATTTCCACATTGAATCTACCAATCTTTCCATTGTGTAGGCTGCACTACAAGTACAATTTCAAATTTAAGGATAGGAATATACCTTGTTTAAGAGTATATTATATTTTAAATAGCTACTAATAAATGGGAATCAAATTTGTGCCATTTTCTTTGATATCACATGTAGCACATTCTATCTCTCTCCCTTTAAACTAATTGAAAAGGGGTAATTATTTGATAAAAGAGCTCTTAATGGTTATTTTATCCCCATTTATCCCCGAAGGTTCCAAGGATCCACGGTGATAGTATATCCAAATCTCAAATGACTCATTTTAATAGAAACTTTTGACCTAGGTACTTACATATTTCAATATTTTAAAGTTCATTAAAACCTTCATTTCTTCAATTTACATTTCCTTTATAAAACTTTTAGTTGGACTTATGTTGAGTTGAGGTCAACTCAACTTTGGACCATCCCCCCTTCAAGTATCAAAAAACTTCAACACTTTCTGTCAATTCATCTTCAACTATGCCATGATTGCTCAACCACTTTAGCTATTACTATAAAATGATGCAAGTTTTAGTTAGTCTTTAGCATATAAAGCAGCCTTCCAAGCTCTCAACTCATCACTCCGACAAGATTTTATTATATAGCCATTGAATTATGAACAGAATTTCCATCTCTTCATCCAGCTACTTGATGGAGCTTGCTGCTTCACCTTGTGCCAGCAGGGTGACAACTAGGCCATGCATGCTGTTCACTTCATCATCAAGGACTTCTCAATCACTCAAAAGAACTGGAATGATTTGGACAAGCTAGCTACCTTTGTGGTCTATACTTTCCATTGCTTATAACACTATTTCCTTTCAAGGAAGACAATGTTACATGGCCCACACAATCCACTTAGTAAGCTTTCAACCCTAGACAACTTACTCCAACTCTTGCCACCTTTTTCAATTCTAGTGGTGAAGATGACATTGCTGCTACCTTGGAGACCCTTCTGTGGATGAGATCTATCTATGTACATTTCCATCATCCAAGTTCTCTAAGGTAAATTTCTAAATGATCATCTTAGGAGGCATTCTCTTTTGTCAACACTCAAACCTTCTACATTGTGTTGATGAGGAAGAAGTGGTAACAATTCTAGTGAGTTTTTCATGAAGATTACTACTAATTGACACTCTTCTAGGATGCCAAGAAGTTTGTTCAATACTGCAAATAGTGTCAAAACTTCAAATGGCTAATAGTTCAAGGCTAGTACCCACTAACTCCTAATTTTCTAAAGGGGTCATTCTTGAGTTGGTTTCTTCACACAACAACCACAAATGCATGCATCAGATGGATAGAAGCTGTCTTAGTTAATCAACACTCGACCATCAACTTTTTGTTCCATAATATCTATTGCTAATTTGGAGTTCCTCACTTCTTCCACTCTAATTGAGGCTCCATTTCATGGGACAGGTCGTTTAGGACAGCCCTCTACCCTTCAGGGTGCCCAGCGCTCACCTATGCTCGGTGCCTCACGCCAGCCCTCTCTCAGCGCCTGTGCCAGCGCCTCAGCGCCTTGCTCAGCGCCCTAATGCAGTCTCTGCTCCTCTCGGCACCTTGCTCAGCGCCCTAGTGCAGTCTCTGCTCGGTGCCTCCTCTCAGCGCCTCTGCCAGCGCCTCCGGGCCAGTCTCTGCTTGATCACACCCTAGCGCCTTGCTCAGCTTGCTAGTGCTGTTACCCTGGCGCTCAATGCAGCATAGTGTCAAATCTTGGCACCTCTCAGCCATGTCCGGTGGCTCATCGTCATCCTCGCTAGCCTCTTCCTCGGCCAGCGCCATCGTCCCTGGATCTGAAGCCCTCAGGGCTCCGATACCATGAAGAGAAGAGTGGAAGCTACGATGGTGGATGACTCCAAAAGATCATCGTATATCATATCATAGATATATATACATGATGAAGAGACACGCCTCTAGCCTACACCTGGATCAATGAAGTGGCACTCCTGCCACCTAGGATCATGTCATTGAGAGCGTATACTCAACAAGGTCGTTTAGGATCTCTTCCAACATACACATGTTAAATCAAGCAGTTACTATGCACAAAGCAATAGTCTCATCAAGTTAACAAATCAAGTCCTCAAGAAGATTATCCAGAACTTGGTGGAGACTCATCCCAAAGCTTGGTTGACATACTTAACTTCAGCTCTTTAGACCTTTTTCACATTTTACAAAGTGGCAATAGGTGCCACTCCCTTTGAGCTACTCTATAGTGTCGAGATAGTTTTACCAGTTCAGCTCAAGTTGCCAAGCTGTTTTGCTACCATAATCACCAAATGACCAACTTCTACATTAGCATGATCAGCTGCTACCTTTAGATGAGAATTGTACTCTAGCAATGCTCCACAACAAAGTCTACCAACTCTTTAGTAATCATGTGCTCGTAGAGAGACTTTCATGGAGGATGACTTGGTTAGTCTCTTTGTTGGTATTGCTAGCAACAACTCCTTCCACCGCATGAATGCTTGCAATGGAATGCATTTGCAGCAATACTACCTTTAGATGAGAATTGTACTCTAGCAATGCTCCACAACAAAGTCTACCAACTCTTTAGTAATCATGTGCTCGTAGAGAGACTTTCATGGAGGATGACTTGGTTAGTCTCTTTGTTGGTATTGCTAGCAACAACTCCTTCCACCGCATGAATGCTTGCAATGGAATGCATTTGCAGCAATACTACCTTTGAGGACATTTTCTTCTTCAACCTGTGAGTGGTGTCATCATTCTTCTATAGCCCTGGTACTATGCTAGGATTGCACACTTGCATGGAGACTATAAATATATCAAAGTTTACTTTTGATTTTCAAAATAATTGGGTGGTGTTTTTTGTAGATCACTAGAGCTCCTACTTGAGAATGGCCTACACCACTATATAATACTTCTTTGCTAGTATTTTTCATAATTTCAGCTAGGTACTTGACTTCATATGCATGTGATGCTTGTTTTGCATGGCGATTACACATTGTGTTACATTGAGATACTTTTGGAAAGCTGTATTTCTTGATTTATTTTAACATCTTCTTTCTTTCCAGCTTTCATGTCATGCCTAGACCTCAAGAGTCATTGTTACTAGCATGTTGGGCCAAGGAACAAGGATAGAGTTACTGACATAAATAAGATTTTGTGAAGGGAATGGTTGAGACTCTCTAAGGAATTAGAAGCAAAATCCAAGGGAAGTTAATTTGAGTAGACTATACACTATCACTAAACAGGTGCTCAAAACCACTATCACTCTTAAAAAGTTCACTAAACACAATTTAAAATGAGATCTAATCATGCTAGCTGTTGCCAAAAATAAATATAGTGAGGTTATGGAGAATTCTTATCAAAAAAAGATTGATGAAAAAGAGTAATACATAACAAGTGTCAAGAGTATTTGTGATGAAGAACTAAGTAATTGCAAAACCAACAGACTATATTCCTACTATATGTTACCATTTTTTGCCAAAAATGAGCACTCATCTCTATAGTGCATCTGAATTCAAAACTGAACTCTAAATCTATTACACTATAAAATAAGGGTCTAATATACACTTAATTTTCTCTACAAGCACTAACTTCCCATATTTAACTTCTATATGCAAAATAGTATCAGATATATTTTAGCACAATTTTAGTATACCAATGGATTAATGCAAGGAGGTGGGTACCCCACAACATGAAACATGGGCTTACACTCAAATTAGACACAAACTAAAGAGCAACACAGCCTAGTAAAAGTCAAATTAATGTCTCAAATGGTTTACCATACTTCCAATACCTCCCAATATAAAAACACGTTTTGGGCCTTCACCCTAGTTTTAAAACTTAATCTCTAGGACAAGTTTGAAAATTTACTAAATATGAATTTGCACAAGATTATGAATTATGATGTCAAAACAAGAGTTCAAAACACTCTCTACATTCTATAGATATGCCTCACTAGTAGATCTAGGCACTTACCATAAATAGTACATAGCACTGAAATAGAACTAATATATAAGGTATAATAGTGAAGGTGTTTGATAGATATAGTAAGTTATCATGTAGCAATATTAAGGGATTACACTCAATACATGAGGGTTCTTGCCAAGTCAATGTAAGATAGAGTAAAAGAACACTAAAAGCTAGACCAAGTATTCTCAATAAAAAGCATATGGGATTTTTACCTTATATTTATTTTGCTAAGTAAAAATGCTAAATCTAGTTTATTACACTTGAACAAAAGGAAACTAATAGCTGATCTATTGCCATTATAGTAGTAAAGAAAGAGTATCAATAAGGATTGTTCAATAAATATTTTTCAATACTTGAAGTCATATTTGTAACACTCTCTCTCCCTTAAGGAAGATTGATGTCCTCATTGATGCATATTCTAGTCTAACAAATTGTCAATGAAATAACTCTAAAAGTTAATAAAATGTAGATTTTGTGGGAAATACATTAATTTAAATGAGTGGGAGAACTACTACTCCTTTACATCAAAAGACACTAAGGCTTAAACATTCTATGGCCACCACCAAATAAAAAATGACTAATAAAATTAACCACTTTTATTGCTCTAAGTACCATTTGATTTATAAAGGAATGATATAACCCTACTTATAGGATATAAAGGGAAAGTTAAAGGCCCAATTCCCTTGAGCATAAATCAACCATATCATAAAGATTTAGATAACTATTATAAACTAGCAAATGAAATTGTTTATTAGACCATGCCTATTTTCAAAAATAGGTCAATAAAAGAGAGATAAAGATTTGTGATCAGTTTATAATAATTATCTCTATGGTGATGGGTTGAACCCATTTACTGAAGTGTTAAAGTCAACTTGCCAAAATTGTAATAAATTTAACTTATATACTTTGAAATGGCCAAAGTGATGCTTAAATGCACTATGACTTCCACAAGTATAGTGCCCACACACAAAAAGTGTATTTACTCTTCTTAACATATAATTTATTTTCTCACAACTTTTAAAACACTAGCTCCAAGTGTTTAAAATGATCTTCCGATATTCTATTGAAAACTAGAACATTGTTAATATATAAAACAACAAATGTATCCAAATAATCTCAAAATATTCTATCCATCATCATATTGAACATAGTTAAGGCATTATATAGCCCAAATGGTATAACAAAGAACTTATAAAATTTGTAATAAATCTTAAAGGTTATTTTCTCTATATTTTGATTTGCCACACATATTTGATAATATCTAGATTGCAAATCAAGCAATATAAATACTTAGCTTTAAAGAGTTGGTTAAATAATAGATAGCTATTTTTTTACTATAATTTTATTAAAAGCTAGATAATTGATACACATCTTTATTGTACCATAAAATGACATGCTTAGTCAAATATAATATTTGTCAAGAAGCTCTATGAGTTGTTTTTTAAGTTTAACCATCTCCTTAATGTTCAAATAGTACGAAGCCTTTGTAGGTGGTTTAGAACCAGAAACATTTCAATGTAATGATCAATCTCATGGATAGGAGGTACTCTGGTAGTAAATTTTCCAAAAAGATATTTTAATTCCTTACTAACAGCTCTCTATAATTTCCCTTAGTACAAGATTAACCCCATCACTTATTTAAACTTGATCACCATTATCTTTAATTTTCATTACTTAAACCCAAAAGGTCTAACATCTTTTCTTAATTGCTTTTTGATTTATTTTTGCAACAAAAAATTTAGCATTTCAATCCATTAGAGAGTGCTTTTGCAATTGAAAGGACATATTAGAATAATTTTTTAACTTTAATGTGATGCATCTTTTTCTAGCACTATATATTTCTTAAATATATTTGTTGAAGAAATTCATATAAAACACCATCTAAAAGTATGGTATCTTCAACACTACCAAGTTCAATCTTTCTTTCTATTTAGATATTTTTATGTACATTACTTATAAATTTCCTTACCTAGCTACTTGCCCACTTTCCACAAATTAGAAAAGTATATATGACATTCGCTCAACTTTCAATCCTAACAACTTAACTAAATCTTTAAATATTATATTGTATGTAATCACCATCTTCCCTTATGACATTGGTACAAGACCTTGTTATATGCTTGTTAGGGCATTCCAAAGATATGTATTTACCTCTCCATAATGAAAGTAATAACCCACACTATCCATTCCACTAGGAATAGGTTTCAAAAGTTGTTATTATTTATAACTACTAAAAGAAGGAATAGAGGGTTTAGAAACAAAAAAAGCTGTAAATGGTCATTAACCATTACTCTCATTAATTATCACCCTTAAAAGTGAAATTTTCCTTTCACCTTCTATTTCCATTCACTTTGTTTATTTTTAGAGTTTTTATTCTTATTCAAAGTTCCATATAGATACTGAGGCAACTTGTTATTGTAGCGCATGTGATCATGGGATGAGATTTGGATATACTGTTACCGTGGATCCTTGGAACCTTGGGGGATAAATGGGGATAAAATAGCCACTAAGGGCTCTCTTATCAAGCAATTGCCCCTTTTCTAGTTGGCTTAAGGGGAGAGAGATAAGGTGCGCTACAGTTGGTATTAGAGAAAATGGCACGAGTTCGATTCCCATTGATTAGTGGCTACCTAAAAGTATAATATACCCTTGAGCAAGGTATATTCCTACCCCTAAATTTGAAATCGTACGTATTGGGCATCCATGCGTACGTCCTTCTTCTTGTGTGGAATATCCACAGACGAAGGTATCCACCATGGGACTGCGGTACGGGTGGATGACTAGTTGCCTCACATGGAATAGCTGGTCTACACAATGGAAGGATTGGTAGATTGAGTGTGGAAATGGAGGTGCTGGTTCCCCTTGGCTCAATAGGGGTTCTTAGTCAATAATCAATGAGGACATTGACATCTTTGAAGGGGGGGTGAGTGTAGCGCATGTAATCATGGGATGAGATTTGGATATACTGTCACCGTGGATCCTTGAAACCTTAGGGGATAAATGGGGATAAAATAGCCACTAAGGGCTCTCTCATCAAGCAATTGCCCCTTTTCCAGTTGGCTTAAGGGGAGAGAGATAAGGTGCGCTACAGTTATACTGCCTCCTTACAATCTAGATATGGTTTTGGATTAAATTTTAAAATCTTATTATAAGAAAGTGAACTTAAATCTTTTAAGAAATAACTTTGAATACCTTTGTCATTTATATTTGCAATCATAATGAGTTTATGAACAAATGCATTAATATAGTGTATAAAGTCCCATTATTACCTTAATTGTCGTGAAGTCTAAAACTAAGATCATCCAATAAGTATTTCTTATGAATACAAGATTTCATCTTAGTTTAACTTTTAGTTTGACCTTTTTCATTGCATATTTAGTGCCACTAAGTTTTGGCATGATCAATGAGAAAATCCTATGCATATATAAATTTTGTATGATCATTTACATTTGCCACTATAAAATAGTTTTCCATATTGTAAACCTAATCTTCCAAAACTTAATAGTCTTATATGCTTTTAAAAATAGGTGGTTTCAAGGGCTTGAACTTTATAACTCATGCAACTGGGGTGAATATTATCCTCAAAATTTGAAGAGGAGTTTGGTTACTTAAATATAATTATTTTAGTTGTTTTTACTTCTTTCTTCCTTTTTCTTGTTCTCCTTCTTTAATTTACAAATTTCCTTTTGCAAATTCTTAATTTCAATATCTTGTGCATATGTTGTAGTGTAACCTCTAACCCAAGCTCTTCTTCCTTTGACTCAGCCTTATCCTTTTCTACAGCATTTTAGTAGGAATTTCCTGCTATTGATTCACTCATCTAAAAGTCTCAACATCATCAATATGGCTCTATTTCACCATCATATTACTTGTATGCATGCCTCTATCAATAAATAAACATATATATAATATTTTTATTGAATGGTATAATTGAGCTAATCTTATATAGGTTTACAACTAAAGTTACAAACTCTAACAAAAGTTTGATAAGAATCATTGAGATAATTCATCTGATACAAAATATCACATACCTTTTAGATTTAAACTTCAAGCTCTTTGTGCTATGAAATGAGGGTATGGTACTCATTTAATTTCCTCTACAAGCACCAACTCCCTATATTTAGCTCTTGCATACAAAATAGTGTTAAATAGAGTTTAGTATAATTTTAGTATATCAGTGGCCTAATGTAAGAAGGTGGGTATCCCACTAACTAGAGCAACACTAAACTTTGCCTTATGCCCAACTTAGGCAAAAAACAATACAATTTAGTGAGAGCTAAGTCAATGTCTCAAGTGGTCAACCTTCCTTCCAATCACTATCCTTATAATATATTTGAACTCAACAACCCCTTATATAAAAACACACTTTATACTTTCACCCTAGTCCCAAGATTTGGTCCCTAGGAATAGCTTGAAAACTTATTAAAAATAGAATGTGTGAGGGCCAAGTGTACGGTTATGATGCCGTATACTAATATTAGCGTAGTGGATTTTGGTAGCCGTCGGATTGGTTTCAATCCAGACCACTCGCTCCTGTATATAAGCTAGGGTTTTTGGGCTAATTGATATGCACATTTCTGTATTCCCTTTCTATATTCCATGCACTCACATTGGTGGAAGTGAGGGGCACCTTTGATTGTCCCTAGGGAGTGCTTGGATTTAGGATTTTGGTTTAGATCTAGCTTTTTGCATTGTCTAGATCTACCATTTCTTTCCAGCTTTTTTGTCATTTCTCTTCTTTTGCTCTTTCTTTTTAGTTCATCTTCATGGCTGATCTGCAATCTCCTCCTTTGACTCTAGAGCAGCAGTTAGTTCAATTGCTTGATGCTATGTGCTTACAATTGAACAACCAAACTCAGTTGATAGTGGCGTTCACAGCACGTGGTACAACTCCTCCTGCTCTTGGTGCCAATCCTCGCGTTCGGCCGGAGTTCTTTCGCGGGAATCCTGGGGATGATGTGTACCATTGGTTCGATCACTTTACGGTGATTGCCACATATCATTCTTGGGATGATGCTCGACGGTTGCGTGAGTTTCCCACGTGTCTCCAAGGGACGGCGTTGTAGTGGTACAATGGTTTGAGTGCAGCCACTCGTGGGGATTGGAGTGTTCTCCCGGATGTCTTCAAACGCGCCTTCGGACATGCCGATGATTGTGATGATGCTTTCCAACAATTGCATCGTCTTCGCCAAGGGCCATCTGAGTCGGTGATGCAATTTGGCATTCGTTTCCGAAGTCTTTTGCTTTGTGTGGAGCCAAATATGTCGGAGCGGATCAAGCTAGGAATGTTGTGGCCAGCACTTCGTCAAGATCTTATCGGCCTTGTGCATGCACTTGCTCCTGCCACCCTTGACGATGCTCTTCGCTTGGCACAACGTTATGAAATGTCGCCTCTTCCACTTCTCGCTGCACGTCCTTCCGCTCCACTTCCTATGGGTGATGGTCCTGTTCCAATGGAGGTTGATGCTACTGCTGCTCGAGTCCAAGGACAAGCACGAGGACGTGGTCGTGGCCGTGATGTTCGCTGCTGGGCGTGTGATGAAGTTGGTCATACTTATCAGCGTTGCCGTCATTTTCCAGATTGGCGACCTCCATTTCCTGGGTGGAGACCTTGGCGTCAGCAACGTCCCCTGGGTGCTGCTGCAGTGGAAGGTCTGGACACTGAGATGCATTTGGGAAACGAGGAGTCATGCGAGTAACGGAGGGACCTTGCGCGAATAAATCAGTGACCCCTCCATCTTTCTTTCGGGAGTATCATCAAGGGGTTCACTCGGCACCAGTCCATCCAGTGTTTACTTTCTAAGCTCGTTTTTATAACAAGAGGTCTCCTATTATTCTCTCCGTGTTGGTTGATACAGGTTCGAGTTTATCTTCTATTACTCGACTTGTTGCCACACGTTGTCGTCTACACTTGCGTCGTGCAGCAGAACCAGTTTTCATTCTTTATGGCAACGGCCGTACACATGCATGTGCACGGGATGAGGTGGACCTGGTTGTGCGTGTGGGCGATCTCGAGCTTGAGTTGCAGTCGTTGCGGGTGGTGCCGAGTCAAGCTTTTGACCTCATTCTTGGTATGGATTGGTTGCAACGCAATCATGCCAAATGTGACTTTGAGGCTTCTCCCCCTTGTCTCATACTTCTTTATGTTTCATCCATTCCTCTCACTTCCATACCCCTTCATCCCTCTACTTCTACCTTTGCTTCCATTACTTTTGTTCCCCCACTCTTTCCTTTTGTGTTTCCATCTTGTTCTACTTTTCCCTTTTCCGATCCCTCCGACGCTCTTTGTGTTGCAACAGTTGACCGGCTCATAAAGGAGTATTCTGATCTCTTTGAATTTGACCTATCGTCTGGGGCCAAGATTGCCACATGTCATCCGATTCCAACCGAGATGCTCGTCCAATCAAGGTTCATGTTCGTCGTTGGTCACCTAAAGAGATCAAGATTTTACGAGCAAACGTCAAGGAAATGCTGGAGAAGGGTGTTATTCGGAAGTCGTGGAGTCCTTGGGCATGTGAACCTCATCTTGTGACAAAGCCTGATGGGAGTATTCATTTCTGCATTGACTATCGTCCGTTAAATGAAGTGACGATCCCAGATGTGTATCCTCTTCCTCACACTGTTGATCTCTTGGATCGTCTGGGGCGAAGTCGTTGGTTCACCAAGCTAGATCTTGCTTCTGGGTATTGGCAAGTACCGATGGCCGAAGAAGATATTCCTAAGACTGCTTTTCGTACACCATTTGGTTTGTACGAGTTCTTGGTGATGCCGTTTGGTTTGAACAATGTTCCAGCAACTTTCCAACGGATGATGGACGAGGTTCTTTGCGATATACCGGAGATGACTGCTGACTTCATTGATGATGTCTTGATCCACTCAGAGGGGACGTGAGAGGAGCACGTTCGTGATGTTTGTAAGGTGTTGGATCAGTTACGCGATGTTGGTTTAAAGCTGAAGCGGTCAAAGTGCGTGTTTGGGTCCAAGGACACAACTTATCTTGGGTACCGTATTTCTCGTGAGGGTTTGCAAGTTGATCCTGACAAACTTGTGGCTGTTCTAAAGTTCCCTACTCCGAAGTGTGTGAACGATGTGCAGCGCTTTTTGGGTAAGGTGCAGTATCTCGGTCGTTTTGTAGATCATCTTTCTGATCGCACTACACCATTGCGAGCGTTGCTGAAGTCATCAACGTCATCTTTCATCTGGTCTCCGGATTGTGAGCAGGCGTTCGTGGATTTCAAAGAGCTATTGACGACTCCTCCGGTTTTGGCATATCCTGACTACACTCGACCTTTTATTTTGCGCGTGGATGCTTCTAACATTGGTCTTGGAGGTGTGTTGATGCAAGAGAGCTCGAGTGTGCATAGTCAGCACCATCCTATTGCATACATAAGCCGTACATTACAACCAGCGGAGATGAACTACTCCACGACGGAGAAGGAGTGTTTAGCAGCAGTCTGGGGTTTTGAGAAACTTCATGCATATCTACATGGTTCTCGGACGTTACTTGAAGGTGACCATGCTGCTGTTACTTCATTATTGAAGTGGAAGAACCTGGTTGGTTATACGGCTCGATGGGCTTTAAAGCTTTAGATATATGATTTTGATGTTGTTCATCGCCCAGGGAGTTCTATGGCTGATGCTGATGCCCTTTCTCGAGCTCCTCTTCCTTCTCCACTCACTTCTCATGTTTCTGACGAACCTGTTGTTCCAGCGTCTATGGATTTTCTAGATGAGGATTCTGTGCCGTTGGCAGTTGCTGTCCTTGACGTTCAGTGTCCACAGGGTGCAGAGCAAGATCTACCTTCTCTTAATGAGGTTCACGAGGCTCAAAAGATTGAGCCGTGGATTCGAAGGCTTCGAGATGGGTTTGAGAATCCTGCATCACTTGCTGATGACTTGCCTTTCCGGCATTTACATTCTCAATATCGCCTTGAAGATGGCGTTCTTTATTTTGTGGGGACGGATCCTGATGATCATTTACGGTTGGTGGTGCCTTCGATGTTTATTCCGCGGTTTCTCCATACTTACCATGATTCTCCTGTTCTAGGTGGGCATATGGGACACCGTCGTGTCACCGAGAAGCTGCGCAGGTCTTTCTATTGGCTAGAGATGCGACATAATATTATCCGGTATGTGCGTAGCTGCGTTTGGTGCCAAGCTCGTAATACCCCCCCCTGTGCTGCGGAAGGACGGTTGGAGTCAATTGCAATTTCCTGTTCGTTTGAGTTGGTGGCATTTGATCTTATGGGTCCTTTTCCACGATCGACTGCTGGCAATGAGTATGTTATTATTGCTTCTGACTATTTGACTCGTTGGGTGGAAGTTGGTGCTCTTGCTAGCGCCTCTGCAACTGTTGTTGGATACTTCCTCCTCAATCGAATGGTGTTCCAGCATTCTTGTCCAGAGCGGATTCTTTCGGATAATGGTCCTGCATTTATGGCTGAGGTATTTCATGTTTTGACATCTCGGTTGGGGATACGCCACACTTTTACGAGTGCTTATCATCCACAATCAGACGGTCTGGTGGAACGGCTCGTTCGGACATTGAAAGGGATGATTGTGAAGTATGTGAACTTTCAGCATTCGGATTAGGATGGTTATTTGCCGTCTCTTCGGTATGCCTATGTCACAAGGGTGTAGAGTTCTGTTGGTGCTTCACCATATAAACTTCTATATGGTCATGATCCAATATTACCAACAGAGTTGGGTTTACCTTCGCGATTGCCACGAGCTCCTGATGCTAGGTCATGGGATCAGTATTTGACAAGCATTCTTCCACTTGTCCCAGCAGAGTCTGCCGAACACTTAGGCCGCGTACAAGTGGGACAACAACAACGTTACAATTCCCATCATCGTCCACCTGCGGAGTACAAAGTGGATGATTTGGTGTTAGTCCGTTTTCCCCATCTTACGGTATATGGTTTATCTAAGGGGCTCCTTGCGCAGTGGAAAGGACCGTATTGGGTGTTACGGCAAGTTGGACCACAAGTTTATGAGGTTCGGCATGACGTTCAGCAGGCCGATCCTCCAGAGATTGTGCATGTGCAGCGGTTAAAACGCTTCATACAAAGGGATCAGGAGCAGTTAATACCGTCTACAGATCCGCCGATGCTTCCTCCTGACGTTCCTCCAAATCCCGGCCCATCTACAAAAGAACCCTGACGGCCTTCCATTATTCCGAGAGGAGGGGATGATGTGAGGGCCAAGTGTACGGCTACAATGCCGTATACTAATATTAGCGTAGTGAATTTTGGTAGCTATCGGATTGGTTTCAATCCAGACCACTCGCTCCTGTATATAAGCTAGGGTTTTTGGGCTAATTGATATGCACATTTCTGTATTCCCTTTCCATATTCCATGCACTCACAAATGGTGTTAAATCATGAATTAGGATGTGAAAATAACATTATAGGGTTTAGAACACTCTCTATATTCTAAAATATGCCTCATTAATAGATATAGGCACTTACTATAAATAACACATGGGACTGAAATAAGACCAACACATAAAGCATGATAATGTGTTTAATGGACACAGTAATCTATCATTTAACAATATTAAGAATACATGAGAGTGCTTGCCAAGTTAGTGTAAAACAAAGCAAAAGAGAATTAAAAACCATATCAAATATATTCAGAAAAAAACATATAAGAGTTTTTATTTTATCTTTATTTGGCTAAATACAAATGTTAAACCCAATTTACTATACTTAAACAAAAGAGACTAATGAAAAAGAATTAACAATACTGATTTCCTACCATTGTGATAGTAAAAAGATAGTGTTTTTAAAGATTAACTGAAAAATATTTTTTGATATCTAAAATCACATTTGCAACAGTCTTTAACTCTTCCAAGCTAATGGTTTCACTTTAGTTCTTAAGAACTTGCCAATAAACTCACAATAATGACAAAGTAAAAAGCAAAGCATGATTGATTGAGCATTTGTTCATTTTTTTTTGCATATGTTTTGGAGTTCTAGCCTTGGTCTCCATGCATATATGACTTGTAACTTGCCATGTCAAGACTTATATCAATACATGTGACTTTGAGGATCCTTTGGCTGAAGTATGAGAAGGTGCTATAAAGAGTGCACACCAGAGATCCTGAGTTCATATGTCTCTATCTTAAAATGAACCAAAACAAAAAATTTCCATCAAGCAGATGAAGAAGGCATCATCATCAACCATTATTCTTAGCTTTCACAGAATGGATAGCTTCTCCTCCTCAGTATTTGCGGAGCTGACAAAAGGTAGGAACCATCATAGACAAAGAACACACTAAAATCACTAGTAGCAAGAAAAAAATCCATCCAAGAACTCTAAGATTTTAATCAGCCACCTGTGATTTTGGGTCTTTTTGCCCCAGCCAAGCAATCCCAATTGTCTCCTTCCGTCGTGGCATGAAACTATGAGCTCGATCGATACCTCTCCAATCTTGCCTTGAAAATGTATGGGCAATGTGATGTGGCAGCCTTGAGGACAGGCTGCTGGAACCCGATCTTCCAGGCACACTCTGGAGAATGAGAGAGATTTTTTATCGAAGGCTCGTGTCATTAATGCCCACAATGGGGATTTGGAGGAGACGGTAGAGTGAGATCTTATATATCGTAACACGATACTTTATGGGTGTGTAGAGGTGGGGTTTTTTAAGATGGCCAAGTCAATGTTCGATTTAATGGACGATACGAATGTGTTTTCTTACAGCACCGTGGTCCAGGCATATGCCGAGAACGGGCATATTTTCCAGGCAAATGTTCTCTTTGAGGAAATGTCGGTTAAGAATGTGGTGAGCTACTATGAATCTAGAATGTGGGGATGGATCTCTTCCGCCACCTGCGGCTCGAGGGCGCCTGAATCTCAACCGCGTCGCGCTGGACGCGTGCGCGAGCCTGGGATAGATCAAGGAGGCCACCAGGAGGTGGGATCACTCCCAAGCGGTGCTTGGATCCGTGTTCGTCAATCTCTACGGACTAATCGATGATTTTGGACGAGTCGGGAGGCTTTCCGAGGCGGAGCAGCTGCTGCAAAGCATGCCAGTTCCGGAGTATGTGGTGGTGTGGAAAACACTGCTGGGTGCCTGCCGGATTCAGTGCGGAGTGGAGCTCGAGCTATGAAGAAGATTGCCAAGCAAAATGCCGCTTGGTTTGTTCTCGTGGCAACATTGTTAAGGAGCTTCCAACTTGAAAGTCACACATGCAAAAAATGGCAGTCAGTGTCACACTGATCATGAATTCGAAGATGGAAGATGTGATAAGAAAGCGCATAGAATGATCCTGTGATTGCTCTCAAATCAGAGCCCGGTTCTTGTGTTTTCTGAAGTAAAAAAGAGAACACATCATCGTGTTGTTCTTGCAACATTCTGTCAAAAACTCCACTAAAAGCAAGATCACATTTTGGTTTTGACACAAACTCTTCTCCACTAGAACTAAAAAAACATAGCTCTAGTCGTTTGGGAAGCTTTTCTCGTATCTAGCATCACAACAGTTGAGAAGAACACCCTGTTGCTCTGAGATGGACTTCCGCTTGGATTCCATTGCTAATAACTTATCATCTAAACATGATTCTAGAATCCATAATACAAAACTAATTATCCTTGGAACGCGGCATTGGCTGCCCATCTTGGACTGATTCTCCAGTCCAAGTAGAAGAAACATCCTCTCCCATACAAGAAACGAAAGAAGCAAACAAACCACTACCAAGACTCCAAAACTTTCAGGAAGAACAAGACCATGGAGATGGAGATGAGATAGCTCCAAAATGATAGATAACACAAGGTGGAGTAAACCAACAGGCAAAAATTTGGAGCATAGAAAAATCACCAGAAATAAAACTTGAAAAACATTGTACCTTTCATTCTTATCATATGCTTATACTGAGCAACACCAGTGCCTTTCTCTGCCTTCTCACTGCCTGTCTCGCTGTCGCATTCAGCACAGTGCCTCGGGTGAAATTTTCTTCATTCTTCTTCTTCTTCTTCCGCCTTGGTTTTCTTCTCTCACTCTATGTCTCTCTCATAAAGAAATAATCTTCTTCTTGCTTGCTTCCTTGCTTGTTTTGTTTCGCTGTTGTCTCGGTCTTCTCTCTCTCTTTACCCTCGCCGCTGTTCTTCTCTCATGCTCCCTCTTAGTTAGGTGGAGCAAGTTCTCGCAGATTTCGCAGTAACTAATGGGTCGCGAAGTGATCGATTCGAGGAAGAAGCAGTGAGTGAGCGTTGGGGGGAGAAAGGAGCTCGTGTTTACCAGGTCAGTAGTCGCCAAACACGAGCACCGTGTTATCGTGTTTTCCAGCGCTCACATCCCCGGGAATCTGGAACAAAATGAGACGAAGGTAGAGGCGAGCGAGTGATAGATAGCTTTGGTACCTTGCCGGGAAGGAGGAAAGGAACGCTAGATTCTCGAGAGCTCCACGAAGATCTAAGAACTTGAAAGCAAAGGATACAGAGTTAGAACCGATAGCTCACCAGCACGGAGGATGTGTTCTTGCTGGTCCGCTTTTGGGTCGGCTCTGGGACGATGCGTCGGCAAGCATCGAGATAACGGCAGCGTGACCCCAAGCACAGGTTCGTACAGATCACAGCAGCAAGTTCTTCGATCTCGTTTGTCTCGGCTTGCTTGTTCTAACTTCTCGGTCACTGTAGATCACCCGGATTCGCCTGCGGAGCAAACCCCACAGACCCAGCGCAAGAAATCCTTCTCCTCCTCCGACGTGCTGCCCTCCACTCCCAGGTCCGGAGATGAGATCCTCCGCCAGAGCTCCGGCCTCCGCGTGTTTAGCTTCGGTGATCTCAAGTCCGCTACTCGGAACTTCCGGCCGGATAGTTGGATCGGGGAGGGCGGCTTCGGCCATGTTTTCAAGGGGTGGATCGACGAGAATGGCACGGCCGCTGTTCGGCCCGGCTCGGGTTTAACTGTAGCAGTGAAGCAGCTGAATCCGGAAGGATTCCAAGGCCACCGAGAATGGCTGGTAAGTTCTAGTCTGCGAAGAAAACACCGGTTTTGTTGACAGAATGGATGAAACTTACAGGCGGAGGTGAATTTTCTCGGCCAGCTTCACCATTTCAATCTCGTAAAGTTGATTGGTTACTGCGCGGAGGACGAGCATCGACTTCTTGTCTACGAGTTCATGCCTCGCGGTAGCCTGGAAAACCATCTATTTCGCAGTAAGTTGCTCGTCATAGTGATAGTTTTTTCTCTTACGACCATCCGCTCACGCGTTGTCTTCAAATTTTATTGTTCTTGTTTTGGCAGAAGGATCATTGCCTCTAACTTGGGCGATTCGAATGAAGGTCGCATTGGGAGCCGCGCAAGGCCTCGCCTTTTTGCATCGGGAAGCTGTGATCTATCGCGACTTTAAAACTTCCAACATCCTGCTAGACCATGTGAGTAGAAGATAAAGTAATGAAGAAACAATCTTGGAGACTAACAAACCCGTGACTCGTTAAATCCTCTCAGGACTACACGGCCAAGCTCTCGGATTTCGGCCTCGCGAAAGATGGCCCGGAAGGAGACAAGACGCATGTTTCCACACGAATCATGGGAACTTACGGCTACGCAGCTCCCGAGTACGTGATGACTGGTAAGTTCACAAAGAAAGAAAAAAAATTGAGAGTTCTTGAACTTAAAAGGATCGTACCTTTGTTTCCTCCAGGTCACTTGACAGCCAGGAGCGATGTTTACAGCTTTGGAGTTGTCTTCCTGGAGATGCTAACTGGCAGACGATCCATGGACAAGTCTAGACCCACTGGCGAGCACAACTTGGTGGAATGGGCCAGGCCTTATCTCCACGACAAGCGCAGGATCTTCAGACTGGTGGATCCAAAGCTCGACGGCCAGTGCCCCATGAAAGCCTTCCAAAAGGCCGCTCAGCTCGCCGCGGCTTGCCTCAGTCGGGACGCAAAGTCGAGGCCGGATATGAAGGAGATTGTTCGTCACCTGGAGCCTCTGCAAGTCACAAGCGACATCACGGGTCAGCTCCAACCTCTAAACTACAACACAAATCCATACCCGAGCTCCAGGCCGAGACCACTGATTGTAAACGGGAACTTCAGCCACCATGGGAATAACAACTCGCCAAAGGGACATACTCATCACCATAGAAATGGCTTTCCAAGTCCTGCCAGTGGTGGCGGAGCTCCAAACCAGCAAAGATACCAGGCCTCGCCCAGGCGATCACCCGCACGCTTCAACAGACGATGACGATGAAGAAAGAGTTGGAATCTCCCTGGACTCTTTTTTATATCCTATATATATGTTACAGCATACAAGGTCAGTGAGAGGCTGATCGAATAAGCATTGAAGGATTACCTCGAGAATGAAGCTGCAAGATATGTACATATTGGTTTCGAGAAAAGTCGAGCCAACTCTGATTTCCAAAAAGACACACACGACGAGAATATATTACAAACAAATGAAAGTTTCATGGCTTTTAGCATCGTCGCAAAACCTGATAGCATCATCGCCAAGTTGCTGCTGGACAAAACGATAAACTGAAGAACTGGCCTTACACCTGTAGATGCAAAAGAAGAAAGAAGGAAGAACACGGAACTTGCCAATTAATTGACAAATCGATCTTAAGACTTAAGCAGGAACCTTGTCATAGTCTAGGCGTGTCTTACCGTGTTGGAAATTTTGTAGGTTGTCAAGGCCGAAGTTCGTGTCTTTGAAACACTTGAAAAATCGGAGTGTTGCAGAGTTTGTCCTGCAGAAACCTCAAATTTTAGTCAGTCCACTGACTGTAAACACCAAAGCTATGGCAAAGTTTCCATAAAAACACAAATGCACTTAGTTGACAAATTGGATGAGCCACTTGAATTAGTCGTTTGTGAGTACCTGATTATACAGTGGCAAGTCTTTTCGAGCGATAGAACACGTACGTCTTCTTTCGCTTTCACTACTGCCTGGTTCCAATACTTTGCAAACGAACATACAAACACGATGAGTAATCTAACAAGAGACTAATATCTCTAGGCAACGATGAAAGGCAAAACCATAAGCATGAACGCCTCGTAGCTTAGCGTGGCCGAGCCCGTGAGCTTCACATCCTTCTCCTTGAACTTCTCCGTGAGTCCCTGCATTGCACGGTAGGAACTTGTCAGTGTCACCAAAACAACAAAAGAAAGAAAATAAAACGATGAATTGATGAACTCACCTTTACAACCAAGCCACACCTGTATAAGAGAGGAAACAATGAGCAGAGCGTTAGTTAACGCACACGAGCACGAAACAAAAGGAAAACAGCTTACTCGACAAAGTTGTCATAATCTAGGCCGCGGGCTTGCCCAGTCTTATCGTGCTTTGAGACTAGAATTTGCAGTACCGATGGTGGGACTGCATATCCGAGGCTCAACAGCGCGTCTCTAAGTTCTCCGGTCTCTATTCTCCCGCTGCGATCTCTATCAAACCGCTCGAAAGTTCCCTGGAAATCACAGGCAAAGTTTCATATCAATCATACTATAGAATTAAGGTTAGTGCTTACTCTCCAGTCTCTTAGAGCCTTCCAGAGCGTCGCAAACTCCGTTGGTCCTGGAAAACGATCGAAGCTTCCACTCAGTCCCAAAAGTAAAAAAGAAAAGCACAAGAAAAAGACTTTACCGATTCTCTTCGCATTGTTGGCAAACTGGTGGAGCATGAGATGGACCGTCCGCAAGCTGAAAGGCTGCCCAGCCGAGAGCGCCGTCTGGAGCTCCATATCATCGATCGTCCCACTGCCATCGCGATCGGCACCCTGGAAAGCGCGAACGATCTCCGGATCGGTCCCAGGAGGGAATTGCGCCCCGAATTGGCCGTAGCCCGACTGTGGAGGCTGCTGTGGATAGCCGTATGGGTAGCCCGATGGAGGCTGAGCCCAAGGAGCCGATGGAGGTCCTCCATAGGGAGGCGTCGGCGCGGCGCCCCCATAGGATGGAGCAGCTCCAGATCCAGACGAGTATGGAGATGCATAAGGAGGAGCTGGCGAGGCCGACGGAGGCTGCGCGTATGGCGATGACGAGTAGGCTGTGGATTGCCCCGGCTGCCATGATTGATAGGGCGATGAAGGCGCCGGTGGCGCCGATGGCGCGCTCGAGTATCCTCCTCCGGAATGCGACATCGCTACAAACCTGGCACGGCACGCGATCGATCGATCGATCACCGGAGTACCGCAAAATATTTCCTCCAATGTAAAACCCTAGTTGTAGAGCCCTATTTGCTATTAGAATGGGGAATTTGACGCGTCTCGCCGTGGCGTGTCGACGCGCGTTCCATCCATGATGGTCGCTCCTTCCAGGTATGAGATCGCGATGCCAGCATTCTTTCTTTAGTGGTAGTAGCTACAGGGCTTTGCTTTGCATAAACGAAACCTCGCCATTCCCATTCCATGGTTGCTTGCAAGAAATTCTTATGATTGTAAGAAACTCTAGCGGAATTTTGCATTCTAATTGTGCCGTTCGATTCCATTCTTCGATTCTTCGCTAGAAACCTTTGAGCAATGGATTTGTTTTGTTTTCCAGACTTGGCCTCCATTCTTCCTGCTAAAATTCTTTGCATTGCTTGTAAGGCATTTCTTCCTTCATTGATTGTTTGCGTCCTTACTTTCGTAGAGATGGTTCTTCAGTTGTTCCAGAAGAGTTCTCTTCGTATTAAGCAGCAAGCCTGGTGACATTCTTCTCGAGTTAAATTCCTGCGGCTCTAATCCATCTCGCTATGACTCGAGCTTCGAGAAAAACCAAACAACTCGTTGTTGGTGTTGTTCTTTCTGCTGTTGCGTGGCTGCTTTTGCATGTCTTCGTGCTTTTGCGCTCTCACACAGCTCCTAGAATCTATGGCGCCGCCATGGCTATGTGTGCCTTCCAATGCCTGTTTTCTCCAGAGCCAGCTTCTCTGACTCTTCCTTTCACTTTAGATATCACTAGCAGTTGTGACGATCGTGAGGCTTCACCGGTTGTTTTTATTGTAGATCAAAAAGGATTTGGAGATTTCCGCACAGTCCAGGATGCGATCGACGCTGTTCCCGACTACAACCAAGTTCCAGTTCATATCTATATTAACAATGGAACATTCACGTAAGAAAGTTTCTGAATCTCGCTGCAAGGTTTCTGTCATCGTTCTCTTTGTTTGGATCCAGGGAAAAGGTGTTGATCCCACATAGCAAGCCGTATATTACTTTGCAGGGACAAGGAATGGACCTCACAGCCATAGCCTGGAACGACACCGCAAATTCTAGCGGCAGAACATACAGCAGTGCAAGTGTGAGCGTGGAAGCAGCAGATTTTGTTGCCAAGAACTTGAGTTTTCTGGTAAGGCAGCGAGATGTTCCATCTACTAACGTATTCCAGCGTAGAACACTTCTCCAGGACCAGGAGTTGGAGTTCAAGGAGCTCAAGCCGTTGCTCTGAGAGTTTCATCCGACCGAGCAGCGTTCTATGGCTGCGGCTTTTATGGCTTCCAAGACACTCTATTCGACGACCAAGGCCGACACTACTTCAAGGAATGCTTCATCGAGGGATCCATCGATTTCATCTGTGGGAGTGGACGATCTCTCTACGAGGTACTTCTTTTTCAAAAAAGCTTGAGCTCCTTCAGAGTTTTCTGCGTGTTTCTCAGAACTGTGAACTCCACTCAGTTGCAAAGCCATCGAAGAAAGTCTCGGGGTCGATCACTGCTCAGCGACGACTAAAGTGGTCGGAAGCCTCGGCTTTTTCGTTCGTCAACTGTAGTATCACGGGGACTGGAAACGTTCTCTTGGGACGAGCGTGGGGTCCGTTCTCCAGAGTAATCTTTGCGTACACTTCCATGGACAGCATCGTCCATCCGGTTGGATGGGACGACTGGGGAGACTCGGGCAGAACTTTGTAAGTTCACGCAACCTTTCTCTATTCGTTTTTTCTTCTTCTGGACTTCTTTCGTTGCTTTGTTTCGAATTTTTTCCTTGCTCACTGGCTTGAGCTCTTTGCAGGACGGTTGTTTATGGCGAATACGAGTGCTCTGGCTTGGGATCCAACAGGAGAAAACGAGCGAACTGGTCTCACTCTCTTTCGGATTGGCAAGCTTATCCTTACTTGAGCCCGCTTTTCATCGATGGAGATGAATGGATACCAGAGCTCATGGCATCGAGCGAGGAGAAAATTTCAGCAGCAACAACACAAGAGTTGGGGGTGCTGAATTACGAGCACGATGACAATGACGAGCTCTAGTCACCGGAAATATTTACAATCAATCGACCAAGGTAGAAGTTATACACATTTGAGTTCTGATTTTCTTCGTCCTTCTTCCGAGACCAGGAGCTAGCTCTGGAAAACAATCTTGCCATACAACTCGGTTTCGGTCTCCAGCGAAGTTTTTACGACGTAGTCCTGCTCGCCTTTGTAGAGCTTCCACAGCACCGATCCAAATTCGTGCGTCCCAGGCTTCGCAAGAGCCCAGATGGTAACCTTTCCTCCTTCGGGGACAATGACGGCGTCATCGTCTCTAAACTTCGCGAGCATGAGCGTCGATCCTGTCTCCTTCGACACGGCTTGGTACTCCAGGCTCTTGAGCTCCAGATCAAAGACATTCGCGTTGGAAACCAGCAGCTCCAATCTCGCAACCGGCTTGTTATCCTCGTCGAAAGTGAACACCACCTTGTGGATCGCGATCGCCGGCGCCTCGGGCACGACCAGCACGCCCGTCTTGCGAGCATCGATCTTGTAGAGGCCGTAGAAAGTCTCCTTGAACCAGAAGGAGATGTCCATCTGGACTGGAAGAACGGACGAAGGGAGCCCACCGGGGAAGCTGTCACGTATGATCTTGAGCGGGATCGAAAGCTTCATCTTGATTCTAGCCGACGACTTCCCTGGGATGCTCGTGTTGTGGACGACTTTGGTCTCCAGGATCTTCGTGCCATCACTCGTGACGGAGAAATCGGCGTGGAGGAGCTTGAGCGGCAGAAAGTTGGAGTTTTTCACTTGGAAGTCGAAAGCCACCACCACCTCCTTTGGAAAGTTGGTCCATACGTGAATCCCTTCGATGCCTCCATCCAAGTGCTTTCTCTCCACGGCCTTGACCTTCTTGTCAGCGGCGTCCTTGAAGAACATCTGCCGTACGCGTTCCGTACTCACCTGGTACGCGCCGTGCACCCGGTCCTTCATGGCCACATTGGCCCGGAGCATGTACGGCACCGGCGTGGCGCTGGGCCGGATTAAGCTCGCGAGCGGGATCTTGACGAGCTTGGAGGAGCGCGGCTGGACGATGCACGAGTGATCGAGCTTGGCGCTCGCGGCCTTGCGCTCACGCTCCTCGCGGCCGGGCTCCTCGATCAGCACCTCGATGTCCATGACGTGAACGGGGAATCGCTGCGAGTTCCTGACCTGGAGATCCACGCCGACGCTGCTCGACCCGGCCGAATTGCTGATAATCTCTACCTGCAAGCGCGATTGCACTCCTTGATCCATCGCTCTCGCTGTGAGATCTCCATCCATGGCGCCCCATTTTATACCCCGCCATCGCCATTTCCCGCCCAGAACAAGCTAGGTATATTTTTTCCTTCGCCCGCTTTCTCGCTCCTCCTTGTGTAAAGCTTCGTGGTGGATATTCGACATTATTCTATATTTGTGGTGGAATATTCGAGCGCATATCTTACTGCCGTTGGATTAAACGAAAGCCATCGCTTTTAATGTTAACTAATGACGTGGACTGAACGACGTGGAAAATGCCGTGTTGAAGGGCGGCGCGGACGTCAAGGTCGTCACTGTGTTCTTATGATAGGGTTTTTATTTCGTATTGCATTTTTGGAGGTCTGGCCAGAGCGCCTTGGAGCAATGCGGGGTGGCCAGCGATCGCGATTTCGTGCCGGAGGCGATTTCTCCCAGCAGCAGCAGCTCACGATCGGCCGCGCTCTCGCGATTTGGATCGAAATCAGGTGGATCTGAAGCTCTGTCTCCTAGGGCTTGAGCTTTGGCGCGGCATGTAGGGGCGTAGAATTCTCGCAGGGATTTTATCGGAAGAATGCAAGCCGCTATTAGATACACCGACAGTGCTGGACGCTTCCATGGGAATCAGGCGCATGCTAATGGTGGGACAGAGCTTGAGAATGGATTCAGGGATCCCGTAGAAGTCTATGACCTTCTCGCAAAGGCCGAAATTGCACTTACGGAGAAGGTAGAATTTTAACATTTTTTCTCTCTTTCACACATCTGACTGAATTGTTAAGGTTGCCGAGGCGAATCACCTGCGTACTGCTCTACAGAGCGCCCAGCATGAAATTGCAACTCTGGTAAGTTACCCTCCTTTACCTTGTCCTCCAAACCAGGTAAATCATCTTCCATTTGCAGAAGAAAAATGCTGCCTCGCGAAAGCCAGAGGAGGAAACAATCTCGCAAGAACGCGTTCCTGCAAATGGGAACACGAACGCAGAAAATGGGGCGGACGTTAAGTCGGATGCTGTGCCTCCATTCAGACCGGTAGCTGTCGAATTTATTCGTGTATTATATCCCATTTAATTGGCAGGACATGACACTGGCTTCGACGAGGACGCACGAGGAGGAAGTCCGTCAGCTTCGGAGCAAACTCTATGAGGCCACTATAAGGGTACTCCCTCTTGCTATTATCCGCTGTCTGGCTAACTCTTCTCGTGCACAGGAAACACAACTTCTTGCTGAGAACACTAGTTTGGAAAGAAAAATGGCAGAACTACAAGTGGTTAGTGCTTTCCGTCGGTGATACTCTACTTTATTTTATTTTTTTTACAGTTCTACTATCGGGAGCAGCAATCTGTCGCCGATGCAACGTCAAAAGCCTTGACGATTCGTGAAGAGCTTGCTGAGAAAAATATGAAGCTTGCTTATGATAATCAAGTAAAAAACGTTCTTTCTTCTTTTATTAATGTTTATTGAACTGATATTGAGCAGGCTCTAGGACAAGAAAGAAACTTTCTTGTGACGTCGCTGTTGCCACTTCTGGAGGAGTTTGATTTGCATCCAGCTACAGATGCGCAATCAATTGTCGTCTCTGTGAAAGTAAGGAATTCTTGGACATAGATGGTAAAGCTGTATATGTGTGATGTACAGGCATTGGTGCAACATTTGAAGTCCAGAGTAAACGATGAGGTTGGTTGAAGTCATTGAACCTGAAACCTCCTTACTAGGCTAGTTTTGCAGAGAAGAATCAAAGAGCCAGGTTTCTACAGGCCATGGTTGTATACGCCACCGTCTCCGTCCAATGTACAATCACCCCCTCGATTTGCTCCTCCCTCGCCTGTAAGGCTCGATTTTTAGTTTTGTGAATTACCTCCTGCAGTAGCTGCAGAATGGGCGGGGACTAGAACTTGTGCCTCAAAGTATTTATCCTCAAATTCAAAGGCCTACATCGCCTTCCTCTTTGAACGTCAACACGACGCGATCTGTTGGTACTCCCGAGTATATGCATATGCAAGAGTAAGTGTGCTTATTTCGCATTTGATAACTTTGCTAAGTTCCGGAAAACAGAATGGTTCCTAAGCACAATACAGATTTACACGAAAATTTCCATTCTATTGAGGGTGATGATCCAGACATCAGGACCAATTACGATCATAAACGTTCTCCACATTTGCCATCATTACCTGAGGAGCCTAACCACGCAGGTGTTTTGTCAAACTTAAACGCGAAATACTATTGCTGACGATGTTTCACCTGCAGAAGAAGATCCTTTGCCTGCTGTTGCTGGCCTGCGAATTGTGGGAGATGCAGTGCTGGGAAGCAAACTGACTGTTTGTGGCCATTCCATCAACGGAACTGCTCTTTGCAATTTTCAGGTTTGAATTAACCTGTAGTACGGATTTACCAAGCTTTTTTGCAGTGGATACGGTATTACAAAGATGGTGCCGAGGACATTGATGGTACGTTCTTTTTGTATACACCTCAGCTTCCATGCTATTATCATTGTTTTTCTAGGCGCGTCTCAAACCGAATACACTCTAAGTGCTGATGATTGTGAAACCTTTATCGCAATACAATGTTGTCCTATGGATGATCGAGGACGGAAGGTAAACCTTGCATTATCATCGTGGTTTTAATAAGTTCTCTTTGCAGGGAGAGGAAGTGATTGAGTTTGCAAACAATCAAAACATAATCAAATGCGGTAAGGCTTTACAGTGAAGGAATTGTTGTGGTTGTGAATGCCGCTGGTATGCAGATGCAACCATGGACGATCAAATCAATGTTCATATTGCGGCTGCTCAGGCTCAGTTCGATGTGACGGTTATGGTCTGTTCACATTTCTTTTCTGAATGCACCATGAACATAGCTAGATGCACTATGAGCAGTTTTCCTGCATAAGTCCGTGTCCATCTTTGATCTCCGAGTGGTACCTAATGTTTCAGGAGGACGGAACTGAAGACTGGGAACCTGGAACTTTGATAACCAAACGTTTGAGCTATCAAATAATACGAAACGGCGTACGGTTGGTTAAGGAAAGTTACACTTCAGACGTTAATGTAAGCAGGTGTTTCCGAAATTGTCGACTGGTTTTGTGACTGTTATATCGTGCAGGTGCGGGTCATTTTGGGACAGTTTATTCAGTGCGCAATAATAAGCAGCGATGGGAAAGAGCACATGCTGACTTTCAAAGATAATCGGTAAGACTACTTAGATGGGCGACTTGTTGATGTAAAGTTTCATCGCCGACCTGTAGGCTTCGCGATCGTGCGGTACTTACTTTAAGGCGTTTCAAGCAAATGGTATGTTCATTGTCTCCATTTGCCTTTAACTTGATCAGCTGTTTTGCAGGCACTGGAGGGTAAGAGAGTGAGATCAAAGAGCTGGTTTGGCAAGAAGGCCGGCTAGTTGCCCTCCAGATATACGGTATGTTTTATGAAATGAGCTGTATCATACATAGTGAAAAATGAATCATTCGTCATTTTCAAGCACAGTTTCCTTGTTTTATTAATGTTGAGAATGACACACTCTTAGCTGTAAGCTGTGATCAGAAACCAAACTATTGAGGTCAACTGGGACCAGCATTTTACATATGGATTTACAGGTACAGGACTTACATTCATCCTCACTAACCTTCACGTACAGTAGTGGCATTCCTGTTCATCTTCTGAAGCTTTTGGGACGTTCCAGCTCCTTGAATCTGATGGCAGTGTATGCTGCTGCCCCGAGCTGGGTGCCGATAAGCGGACCAATTACGTAGATCCAGAAGCCTTTGAAGTTGTTAGCAGCAATCGCGGGGCCTAACGAGCGGCACGGGTTCATCGAAGCTCCAGAGATCAGGCTGTCAGTACAAGGCAACTGTTTGAGCACAGTGCAAGATTATCCGAGCGCGACGATTCGCTTACCCGGCGATAAGATTGTTGAGGAAAACCGTTGCGCCAACAGCGATCCCGGCCAACTCCCCGACCTGTGAAGAGAATCCAGCGGAAGATGAAGCTTGACAAGCGAAGATAAAGAAACACGTACAGCACGGGTGTCAGTGGCCACTGAGGTGACGACGAACATCATGATGGCAGTGAGAATGATCTCGAAGAGGAATGACTGCCAATGAGTACCAGCAGGAACAGTGACACCGCCGGCCAAATCGGGATGGTAGATCCCCTTGAGAAGAAAGGATGCCGAGATGGAGGCTGTCACTTGAGCTGCGATATACAAAGGCACCTGAAGACGCAAGTTAAGTCAGACTCGGAGCAAGCTTGAAGGAATGGTCGGTGGAAGAACCTGAATCCACGGGAAGTGGCGGAAAGTGGCAAAAGCAAGAGTGACTGCCGGGTTGATGTGAGCTCCTGAGATGTGGCCGGTTGCAAAGATGACAATCATGACCGTGATGCCGGCTCCGCCTGCGAGTCCCTGGATTCCCAGCGCGCCGTGAGATTTCTCGTTCATGATGGCTGTGCCTGCGGCTGCAAAGATGAGAATGAAGGTGCCGAGGAACTCAGAAGCGATCTGCACTTTGGATGGATGTCAGTTTCGAGAAAACCAAGCAAAGTTAGAGGGACGGAATTGTGCTGGCAATCAACCTTCTTGAGCAGCGAGTAACCGGTGGAGTATCCTGTTGGCTCGTCGTCAAAGCGCCCTTCCTCGACGAGCTCCAGCGGGAAGCACTTGTGAGCGGCATTCCTGTGGTCAACACTCGACGTCCGGCCCTGAACACGTTTATCCACGCTCGAAGTTCTCTCGGCGATTGCAGCAGCAGCAGCATGGAAAGGTAAAGGATTTGCAGCAGCTTGCTCGGCTTCTCGCTGCTGCTCGGCCATGCTGCTCACTGGCGGATGTTGATGGATTACAGGAAGGTCCAGCAAAGAAAGGAGGAAATGGCTATAGCTTCGAGAAACTAAGTGCTAAGGCACTCAAGCACACACTACTTTGGCAACATGGCACGGTTTATATAGCTACGAGCGTGCTTTTCATAATCTTTGGAGGTCCCTACGCTAAACTGTAGTAAGAAAGCTGCTCTCGTCTGTGCATTTTAACTTTTTTAATTCGTGTACAGGGCCTGAGATCAAAATCTCTTTGCGAGATCGGATCGTTTGATATGGTGATTCTAACAACGCAACCATGATACACGGTACTCATTCTTATTTTTCTTCCTTAGTCCGTCTATATCTCTTTTGTACAGATTCGAATGTGGGAGACGTAGCCCCCTACTGTCCCTACGGAGAAGACAGTGGAAGCAAGCCTTCTTTCCGGAAATGAGAGACGAGGAGCAAGCATCTTGCCTTCCCTGCAATGCGACAGCCGTACCATTCGGCCGTCCGTCCACGCTAGCTTGCTATTTCGAAACGCATTTGGAGGTCACTCGGATGACGAGTCTTGGAACACTTCCATCTTAGGACAACCAAAAGGAACTATAGAGCCATGAAGCAGTGTGGTCTTTTGTGCAAGTTAGCTGCGGTAAGGTAGAAGTTAAGCGGATGTTAAACTGATGTTTATAGTGTGTGCCGAACAGGGGGAATGTCAGGACTGTTGATCGTGTTGATCCAAAGTCATGCACCTATGGACACCACTCGGGACAATTCTTCCTACACCATCGGGCTACAGGCAAGTACAAAAGACATGGGTTGCTAGCTTTGTTTTTCCCCGGCTAGCCTTAAAAAGACGTTTTGTTTGTCTCTGCGTCATGCTTGGTGCCTTCTCTTTGATTATCCATGCCATGCTTTTTTGGTCCTTTACCAATTCCGTTGGAAGCCTCCACATTGCTGTTTGCAGACTTATATTAAATCGTGTCAACAACTGTATATCGCTTTTGACTCGGTTTTTTCTTTTCTTTAGGATTTGAATTATGCACACTTGAAAATGTCTTCTGTAGTACATACCACACACATCAATCCACATGATTCGTGATTGCTTTCTTGTTTGCTTTCTTGTTTTCCTCGCTTATTTCATCCGAAGTTATTGAGCACAAACAGCACACAAATAGCTTTGTACATTCTTCCCTGCTTCTGCTCTCACTTCTTGAAGCTTCGGCGCTGCTGGAGCTGCTGTGGTTCCAGGTCCTTGAAACGGATCAGAGTGTAGGCGGCAGCACCAATCTGAGCGCCGAGGAAAGGACCAACAATATAAATCCAAAAGCCATGAAAGTTGTTCGCAGCGATGGCGGGACCCAAGCTACGAACCGGGTTCATGGACGCTCCGGAAATCAGCCTGGCCAAAATTTCAGGTAACTAAAAGCTAGCGAGCTACTGAAAACGACTCACGCTGCAATGAGATTGTTCAGATAAACTGTTGCTCCGACAGCAATACCAGCCAACTCTCCAACCTGTGATCAAGATCAACGTAAGAGACGAGAAGAAAAGCAAAACCAACGTTAAAACGTACAGCTCTGGAATCGGTAGCAACTGCTGTGACCACGAACATCATCATGGCAGTCAGGATAGTCTCAAACAGAAAGTTCTGCCATATCGGACCGACTGGAACCGTGCAGCCGCCACTGAGATCCGGGTGATAGACGCCTTTGAGAACGAAGGCAGCACAGATGGTGGCCACCACTTGAGTGATTATATAAAGCGGGACCTGCGGGGCACGGGAAAACTTAATCAAAGCTCCATCAACTATACAACAAGTCAAACCTGGAACCATGGAAAATGGCGATAGGTAGCAAATGCGACAGTTACAGCAGGATTGATGTGAGCTCCGGAGATGTGCCCGGTTGCAAAGATGACGACCATGACCGTGATACCCGCTCCTCCAGCCAGGCCGTGGACTCCAAGAGCTCCGTGGGATTTCTCGTTCATGATCGCAGTTCCGGCCGCTGCGAAGATCAGGATAAAAGTTCCCAGGAACTCGGACAGCAGCTGGAAAAGAAAGAACTGAGCCAGGGCAAGGATGCCAACAAGAAATCACCTTCTTAATGAGGGAGGGAACAGGAGGAAGTCCAGTGAGAGGTGCATTGAAGGCTCCATCTTCGGGCAAGCACTCGATGGGGAAGCACTTGTTCTGCTGTTGGTTTCTCCAGTCGACGCTGGAGGTCCTCTCCTGCTGTGTAGCAGCGCTACCGCCCTCCATAAGTCTGGTATACAGAGACGACGCTATTGTGACCAAACAAGGGACGAGCTTGCTTCAGGACAGGAGCTGCCAACTTTTCCGAGAAGAGGGGCGGAGACAACCAAGGAGCTTTAAGATACTGATCTCGAGTGGAAGGAAGTGTCAAGTATTTATACCAGGAGAGCTCCGAGAGGTATGAAGTTCCAAGGTGTTGACCTCGTAGCGGCACAGTGAACTGTCGGTGTCAAGGTACGTCTTGTGCAGTTACTAATTCGCATTCGTCAGGTGAACAGACCGACTAACGAAGACTAAGCAATCGCTTGCGAGATGCTGCTACTCAGTAGATGACAAACGCAAGGCCGAAAGTCGTCGACACGAGGTGGGGGGCATAAATCTTTGATCCCCTGTGAAAAGTTCTAAAGCGAAGGGAGGGACCCGAGTGAATCATCCGGGGACCAAATCTCAGGAGACTGCTACCTCTACCAAGATCACCACGCAAGCAAACAAGGAAGATTTGATCGGCTCCCTTGACCCGCCGTCCAATCCCGGCCGCCACGGAAAATGGTAACAGAAACATGCTTTCCTACTCAGCAAAATCATTTTGTTGTTCTCGAATCTAACGAGCTAAACTTCCAGAATTTTTTTTCTCTCATCACGCGGATTACCTCATATACCATCACGAAGAGTGACGCATTTTTTTGTTTTATAGCATGGTTTTGGAATATAAGCTCGTTGAATTTGGGCTGTGAAAGTGATAGCTTTCAACTTACAGAAGAGAATCAAATACTGGTTAATACAAGCCGGGGATTTCTGAATCTTGTAGTAGAATCGTATGATTTCCTTGGTATCTATACAGTACATCAAGCCAAAGATTTGAACACGTGAGTCTGATGGTAGAGTTGCATTCCTCCTTCCCAGGAGAGAACAAAAACAAGGCGATCTATCGGAATATTTCAAATGGTATGAATTCCTTGGGAGTTTTCTCTAATGATACTGTTCCATTCTTTGCTATTTGATCATCTTGTCTTCTCCACTGGCTGTGTGCACGTTCGACTGTATCAAAGAGAACTGGTAATCTACATCTGAATAAAATGTGAATAAGGTGTATGAAAAACGAATTGAAACTTTTGACTAAAAGGGATGTTACACTTCGACGTTTCACTGGAGTTGAATGAACTCCAATCAGCATCTGTTCCCTCATAACACACTTTCTTTTGATGATTTATTTTTCTTCCTTATCGTGGTTTGTTGAATCTGGAGCATATTACCCATCCATGTTATGGTTTTAACAGAGCTTGAATGGATCTATGCCGTGGTTGATGTGTTGAGATTTGTTATGAAGTTCTGATCTACAATGTTACTACCTTTTCAGGTTTTGAGAAGTACTTAAATGGACGGGATAATCTGAAAAGAAACTTCAGAAACTTCTAAGCAGCTGTAGGATGCTATTACAAAATTTTCTAGTGTTGGACCCTTTGGTCTATAAGAATAACGTATACGTCAGGTTATTTTTTTCTTCACTTTTGTCACTTGTTTTTAGTTTCAAAGAAGGTTGCCATATACCAAGCATGCTTGCAACTGCTGCTACAACTGTTCATTGCAAGTCTATGTTTGACTTGCGCCTGAGCTGCCTTAGATGTCTAAGCCCAAGCTTGTGGTAGGCAGAAACATTTGGAAGAAAATCTGCTTTTGAAAGTTTAAAAACATTTATTCAGGATAAGTATTAAGTAATCAATATTTTGGAGTCATAATTAGGAACTAGAAAATAATAAAAACAACTAAATAATATTTTTATTTTATTAATTAAATATATAAAGTCTGTAAATATATATTTGGATATACATACCTAGGTAATAATAATAATAAAGCATATAAACCGCTTATTTGAGGCTGAATCTAATCCATTCAGTCTTCTACACCCTAAGTGCTCTTCCTTTTGAGTGCTAACATTTTCCATCCGTACCTCCTCCTCCTCAAATACAAGCACGTATTTTGTTATGTATAAGTAGCTGTATCATGGGACTGAATTTTTCCCACGACTAGACATCCCGACCAACTGGGATTTTTACAGATATCAAGATCAAAACATAAACTTTTGTTTATTGATTTTTTGTTTTCGGCTCTCAAGCTATGGTTCCACACTTCTGTCAAAGCAACTGACTGGCACCTCTTCTCAGTATTACAAATTTATATTCTTCACGGTTTTTCATTGCAAATGGAGAGTCCCCGTGCCGCACAGGTTGAGCGTTTGTCTCTGGCCATATTTACTAAAGGCAAGGAAAGGCAATTTCCATAGTTTTTCTTCCGCTATGAATGTTCGCAATTTGTTTCTAGCTGGTGGTTTCCGCAGCATAGGAAGTCGTCGTCCGAGAGAAGCTGGAATCTAGGCTGTGACAAGAGCGAAAATTTGAAGCCTTTTGCAGTGAATGGAGGGGAATCCATTCGATTCCCCTCCATTCAGGGGAATGGAGGTGTCGAGCGGGACCATGTTGAGATCAGAGTGACACTTCGTAACACTGAATCCTGGGAGCTTGATGAAGAGACAATCCTGGTACAAGCGAAAGTTCTTACGTTTGTCCTTAGAAGAAGGGAAACGAAAAGCTTGTCGATCGACACTGTTTGATCCCAGGAGCTCCGCTGCGGCCTGGCAGACTCGAGGGGTGGAGCACGAATTCGTCCAGAGAAGAAGCTCTTCGGTTGGGATGGAACATTTGCATGAAACCAAGTTCGTCATTCCCCTGGAACAACAAGAGAGAAAAGATGATCGAAAACTTCTATCCACAGAATTATAGAAATTATATACCTTGAATTGGATCAACGCTCTGGCTTGCTTGACGCTTTGGACGCTACGCAAATCCATGCCCGGGCAAGACGCGGTGTTTGTAAGAGCATTTCTTCCTCCTCGCGCTGCCTGAGAACCTTGATCTCGGCGCTGGAGAACAATCCCTGGACGCAAACATGCCCCTTCCTTGCGAATTCCAGCTGCTGCTCCAGCGACACGACCGCGCTTCTTTTCCCATGGCACAGAGACTAAATTCAAATGTGAGGGGGACGACTCTCTTCCTTTTCGCACAAACGAGCAGCAAGTAGAAGATTCCCTTCGCAGGATTGCCAATGTCAAAACCCTCGATCGCAGCACGCTGCGCGCAATGTCGCGACGATCGCTACCGATGTATGCGCGCTGTGGCAGCCTCGAGCACACCCTCTCCATCTTCGCTGGCATCCCTTCTCCGGAATATCCTTCTCTAGGCATATGCCCAGATAGGGCATCTGGACGACGCTTGCTGGGTCTGACAGGATGCCGTCCAAGGACGTGGTCGCGTGGATGGCTATGATGAATGCGTATGCCGAGAACGGCCTTGTGGATCTCGCGCAATGTATGTTCGAGAATATGCACGTCAGGAACGTGGTGTCGTGGAACTCCAGAATGTGCGCATATGCCCAGACCGGGCATTACAGTAACGCCATGGAGCTCTTTCAAATCATGTCCGCTCACGACGAGTACACGTGGACGGCTGTGATTCCTCGCTATGTTCTCAGTGGCAATACGTGTGTTCCAGAGCGTTGGTGCAAGAACGCTAGCTGCCTAGAACACTATAATCTCGGCATTTGCCTAGGCTGGGGATTTCTCCGTGGCGAAATATCCCTTTGATGCAATGCCTGCTTGCAATAGGAAGAAGCATGATTTCCTGGGCAACTATGTTGAAAACTTACGCGGATGCGAAGCAACTGTTTGCAATTATGCCAGAGCGAAGCTCAATCACCTGGAGCGTGATGCTTCAGGCATCTGCACGGTTTGGGCATGTACAAGATGGGGAGAGTTCGTTTCAGATCATGCAAGAAACCACACTCGACGATCCCAGTTGCTTGTCAGCCTGGACCAACATGATTGTTTTATACGCCGATCACTCCAAGATCGACAAAGCTCGAGCAGTGTTTGATGCTTTTGGACATGGTCTCCTGGAACACCATGCTCGCTTGCTACGCACCCCCACCACTGCAAAGATTTCTTTGAGCACATGCCTGTTGTCTTACAACACTCTCTTTTCCTCGCTGGTCAGCTGCAGATTATTCAAGGAAGCAGTGAAAATCTTCATCGAAATGCCAGAGATAAACGCTGTGACATCCAATCCCCGAGAACAGCCTTTGAGCGATTTGAAAAGAAGCAGGATCATCGCGGTCTATGTCGAACGAACGCGTGAGCGAGGCACTGGATCTCTTTCGAGAGATGATCTTGCTGGCTTTCAAGGCAGACGAGACCATCTTTACGACAATTCTAGCAGCTGCAGCGAGCCAGCTCGAGCTGTGTTGCCGAGATTTTTTGTCCATGATCGCAGACTTTAGGATCTCTCCGGGATCAAGCATTACTACTGCTTGGTTGACGGCTGGTCAGCTGGAGCATTCCATGCCATATGTGGGCTTGTGGATGAATCTTCTGGGTCGAAAATCCATCGAAAGGTTGTGGAAATGTCGGCTGGAAAATGGAGTCATCCAATGGTGCTAGTAGATAATGCCAGGCTGACAACCAACAATCCTAGTCATCCCGGAGATGCGGGTGTTGTGACATGTAAGCTGAAAACCTATCCCATTAGCCAAGGCGCAGTAGCGAAACACCAGTATAAAAGAAATGGAGTTGCAAGAAGGGTTAATCCGGGAGAGCCTGAAAGGGCGCTTGCATCCCTCGGGTTGCTTAGTAAATGGGGTCGCTGACTCTTGACCACTTGGCCCCCCTCGTCGGTGACCCAGTAGTGCTAAGTCGGTATGGTCAACCCCACCGTGACCTACCGGATAGCGCTTGGTACCCAGGGCGCCCAAGGAGGCCCGATATCTTTTGCAAACATCAATTTCGTGAGACCATCAAAGCATGTCTGTTTTTGAAGTGGTGCCAAAGTGCGAACTTATTATCACGGGAGGCACAAGCTTCTTCTCTCTCGGTTGCAGAGAATTCGCGCAAGATCCGGAAGCAGCAGCAGCAGTCGTCTTCCTCTCTCGAGGAAGATCGAGGTAGCCAATGTGGTGTAGAAGCAGGCACAGAAAGAGACGCCCGTGATGATCGTGGATTCCGAAGACGAGAGGGAGGAGAACAGCAAGAGGGAGATATCGCCCGTCAGGGAGGAGGATGACATGGGCGTCGTCACCTCTGACGGTGTGGCAGTGGTGGTGCCGAGATGCAACGAGGATGACTTGTTGGTGGAAGTCCACAGCTCGATTGGGGATCTTTAATAACTTGCTCGAAGATGAAGCAATCTTCTTGTTGCATTTGAGCCGCGACTTGGAGCAAATGGAAATCGAGTGAAATCGAAGTGAGTAGTAGTAGATCGAGTGGTGGCAGTAGTGGTAGTGGCGGATTGGATGTCAGTGGAAAGAGATATCATGGAAGAACTCCTTTCTCGGCATTGGACAGAGAAGGAGAAATGAGCGTGTTGCTCAAATCGGGTGAGGGATACATTTGCAAAACAATATTGAAGAGATAGTGATTGAGCTTGTAGTTTGATGCTTGAAGATCTATGGGAACTCCCACTCCCGAAGCAACATTCAGAAATTTGCGGCGATGGAATGAATGGAATTGACACGTAGACAACTTGGAAATCAGTGTCGCGTCCTTTTCGTTCGCAAGGGTTCTCCCTTCTCGCGAATCGTTTTTCACGATGCAGGGGCCTCTGGCGGTGCGTCTCGGTGACCGAGAAGATCTCTTAGAGGTAGTTTTGAGCTTTGTGGACTTGGCCACACTTTGTGTTTGCAAGTCCTGGAGGTCCTTGATCCGGGGCAATCCATCGTTTCGCCGCCGCTGGTGCCAAAACAGGACAAGGAATCCTTGCGGGTAATGGCTATGTCTTTTCTCTACGAGCATTGCCTCCTCCCCTGGGTTCGGTCACGGGTTCCATTGCTCCAGGGACTGTCGATGAAGTCATTGCTTCTGCAGGGGGCCTCGTTTGCCTCGGGCCAGCTCTGATGGTGTGTTTCGCCTGGTGGTGTGCAATCCTTTCACCCAAGAGTGGACGAAACTACCACCGCTTTAGTGGAAGGTAGAAGACAGTGATATGGGCTTAATCATGTTTGTCAACAAGAATGGCTTCAAAGTCGGACTGCTCTGTCATCCTGACATGGGCTGGCGAGAACTGGAGCTTGGGGAGAGAAGACCACGCCCATGCTGCTTCATCTACGACTCCGCAACATGGGCGTGGTCAAGGCCCAGTTCTCCCCAGCCTATGTCAAGATGAGAGCGCAGGTGCAGCGGAATGTAGGTTGTTGGATTCCCAGAGATGGACTACTTCTACGACCTCACCATCCTGGGACTTCACGACTTTGGCTGTGCACCGGGGAAGTGATCTGCAGCCTGTGGATTGCAACCGGCCTAAGTCCTGTAGTGCGTTTGCCAATGTGCATGTCGAGGCTGTGCGAGCACAATGGCAGTACTTTGTTCGTGCCTGGGTGTGTAACAAATCAACTCACCCTAAAACCATTTACCATTAGAAAGATGTTTGTTCCTAGCTAGGATATTGGAATGTGAATGAGTGGCAATTCTTCTCTCAGTAACTTCATGTGTGATAATTTGATAGAATGGTTGAGGATCGTATCAAATATCACAACCATTATAATCAGGGATAAACATTTGAGACCATAGAGATAACAACAAAATCATATGGACAATTAGAAATGTTGAATGGCAACTCATATATGTCTATATTTGAGCATAATGATAAAGTGGTTTTATTGATGACATATTGAAAGTGTAAGAATTTTTGGGTATATAGTATTGCATAATATACCTATGGAAATAATGTAGTCAAAATTAGGTATTATTTTAGGTGCAAACTGATTTTTGGTATGGTTTTATTTACTTGCCTTTATTTTTATATAGATCATTCTTTACAAGCATGCATTTGTTAAAGATCAAATAAGCTAACAACCAAAGAGACTAAAGAAGATTTTAGAATCTTACTTTGTTGCACCAAAAACAACAAGGAGATGTTTCTATTATGAGTCCTAAAAATAACCAAATAAATGTAAATCTCAAACTTCAAAAACATGTTAAAAGAAAATTAACATCATTATTGGTTATTTAATGCCCACCAATTTTAGAATGTAAAAATTTAGGTTTGATTCCCATTGATTAGTAGTTCCTTAAAATATAATATACCCTTGAGTAAATTATATTTCTACCCCTAAATTTGAAATCATACATATTGAACATTCATGTGTACGTCTTTCTTTTAGTGGAGCATCCATGGATGAAAGTATCCACTGTGGGACTATAGTATAGATGGATGACTAATTGCTTCATATATTAGATGAAAATCTCAAAGATTGGTAGATTTAGTGTGAAAATGAAAGTGTTAGTTCCCCTTGGCTTAGTAAGAGTTGTTAGTAAATAATCAATAAAGACATTGATATCTATGAAAGGGGGGTAGTGTTGCATATATGATCATGGGATGACATTTAAATATACTATCACTGTGGATTCTTGGAACCTTGAGGGATAAATAAGGATAAAATAACTATTAAGGGCTCTTTCATTAAGCAATTGCCCCTTTTCCAGTTAACTTAAAAGAGTGAGTGTAACGCATGTGATCATGGGATGAGATTTAGATATATTATCACTGTGGATTTTTGGAACTTTAAGGGATAAATAGGGATAAAATAGCCACTAAAGACTCTCTCATTAAGCAAAATACCCCTTTTTCAATTGGCTTAAAGGGAAAGAGATAGAATGTGTTACATATGATTAACACCGTCATCTTCTAACCCTTAAATGCAAAGTTCAACAAGATCCAAAGAAATATCCAGTAGCTAAAAAAGAGCGTTTGAAGTATGTCCTTCCAGGGGATAGTATGTGCAAAGACACGCTAAAGAAAACATAGAGCTCCGCAGTGAGATCCGCACTCTCAAGGCAAAGCAGCTTACAATAATGGAAGATGATAATGAGAGTGAGCATGATAAGGAAAACGATGATGACGAAGTGTTCCACTAGCGACTTAACAAGTTCAAGGTTGAACTCGCAAGAAATCCAATGCCAACACTCCTAATAGTTAAGATTATGACCTTGATACTCAAGGTTACAATCTTGACAATCATGATTCAGGAAAAAGTGGCAATTGCCACTATGTAGGAGTAGTTAAGGGGGAGAGTTAGCACTTGATCCCTATCCTTATTCCTATTTTACTCCAGCCTGTCACTAATGCATATTCATTTGCTCAAGACTTAAAATATTTTAGTGATGTTAAGCTTATTCTTACTCACGACCACTCACATGAGCCTTCTTGGGGATCGAAGGTTTCATATTAGTTTCTAATTAATTCATGTGTTCAGTAGCATATTCCAAGGCACGAAATACAATGCCAACACAAAAACAATGACATTGAAAGCCCTCTAGTTTTCTATAACCACAATAACAAACCATTGCAATTAGTTTTACACCAAAATCTCTCTCGTACCTGCAACAAAAATGCAACTTGATTTCATCAAATTCTTCTATTTTTCAGTGTCTGAGTTCTAACGCATTTGTGTTAGAGAGGTTGCTTGCTAACTCATTTATGTTCATGCATTTCTAACAAAGTGTAATCACCGTGAACTTTTTCTAGAGTTAATTCCTTGGCGGTAGTCTAGACTAGAGTATGCAGTTATTATATATTTAGGAATTAATTATCAAATATCTAGATAATGAAACAGAGCATAGGTGTTTTCTATTTTGATTAATTTAAATTTTGATTTTATGAGTACTCAGCATATCAAAATAGATATAATAATTGTGGTTCATTATATATAAAATTGAATGCACAAAATTAAGTCCCAAATGAACAATCTATAAATATAATCTATGCAGGGTAATACACATATATACATACATGTATTTACAGGATTTACAGTTTGATATATTTTTTATAACAATAATATTTAAAAATATATTAACTTTATCACATTAAATATTATATATATTAATTAATTTAAATAATTTATGAATAATCATAATTGTATTAGGATAATTGGGATCAGAAAATGTTGTTTTTACTCTCTCCAACATCTAAGCATTTATCATACTAAACAATATTTGATATATTCTGTGACTGATGAACAAACTTGGTGGATTGGAAATATAAAAAATTCCAATATAAAAATATTTATATTGTTTTGAAATATTTCATTGTAATAATAATATTAACCCTGTACAATAACCATTTAGTGATGCTAAAAATATATCTGTCAAAATATAAAAATTTGGTAGTTCAGAAAATAAATTTTCTAAAGAAATATTACTTTTATTCAGAAATTGTGGCTTTTTTGTAAAATCATGTATTGTATAAGCAATTTGAAAAAAAGAAGTTATTATTATAAATAAATTAGAAGCTGTAGAATTAATTATTTTTCTAAAATTATTTATTAAATATTGTAATCATATTATTAATGTATTTTCACTAATGCTTGTATTTAGTTCTATATTTATTTTACAATTTGGTGGATCACCACAAATGTGTTCAATACATTCAACACTTGTAGAGATATATCAAGTATAAGTATCATCAAATGGAGTAATTATAATATCAATATAATTTAATGGATAAAATATATTTTTAGAAAATGTTGTTTTATTTTATATAAATTAATAAATAGATTTATTAAAATATTTATGTCATTACCAATTAAAGTATTATTAATGCCCTATTTTGAATTTCTAATTCCAAAGATTTTATAAATATATAATAGTAAAAGTACTTTTAGAAATATCATTACTAAAACATTTATAAATACTTTCATTACTAAAATGTTAAGATTAGTTTTAAAATAAGGATTTTTAAAGTGTGATGATGTAAAAATTGTTTTTTTATTTATTTATTTATTATTAATATTTTTTAATAAAAATTCTTAAGACGATTCTTAATTAATTTATATTTAAATTCTACAAAGAAGTTAAATGTCATACATATGTTTGATTATTATTTTTTAGATGTGGTTTAAAGAAAAACAGCATTAGTTCAATAAATTATTTCGAGCAAGTCAAAAGTTATGGATTTGTGAGTGCATAGAATATATATAGGGCATATCAATTAACCCAAAAACCTTAACTTATATACAAGAGCAAGTGGTCCGGATTGAAACTAATTCAACGGCTATTAAAATCCCACTATACTAATATTAGTATACAGCATCATACCTGTACACTTGAACCTCAGATCATCCCCTCCTCTCGGAATAATGGAAGACCATCAAGGTGCTTTTGTAAATGGGCCAGGATCTAGAGGACCGTCAAAAGAAGGCATCGGTGGATCTGTAAGTGGTATTAGTTGTTCCTAATTAGTTTGTATGAAGCGTTTCAACTGTTGCACATGCACAATTTCTGAAGGATCAGCCTACTAGACGTCATGCCAAACCTCATAAACTTGCAATTCAACTTGTTGCAACACTTAATATGGTCCTTTCCACTAAGCAAGGAGCCTTTTAGATAAACCATATACCGTAAGATGGGGAAAACGAACTAACACCAAGTCATCCATTTTGTACTCCGCAGGTGGATGATGATGAAAGTTATAGCACCATTGTTGTCCCACTTATACGTGGCCTAAATGTTCAGTGGACTTTACTCAAACAAGTGGAATAATGCTCATCAAATATTGATCCCACGACCTAGCATTGGCAGCTCATGGCAATTGTAAAAGTAAACCCAACTCCATTGATAATATTGGAGTATGACCATATAGAAGTTTATATAGTGAAGCACCGACAGAACTCTGCACCTCTATGACATATGCATACCGAAGAGATAACAAATAACCATCCCAATCCGAATGTTGAAAGTTCATGTATTTCGTGATCATTCCTTTGAATGTCCGAATAAGCCGTTCCACCAAACCGTTTGATTGTGGATAATAAACACTCCTGAAAGTGTGGCATATCCCCAACCAAGACGTCAAAACATGAAAAATATGAAATGCCTCAGCCATAAATGCGGGACCATTATCTGAAAGAATCCACTCTGAACAAGAATGTTGGAACACCACTCGATTGAGGAGGAAGTATCCAACAGCAGTTGCAAAGGCGCTAGCAAGAGCACTAACTTCCACCCAATGAGTCAAATAATCAAAAGCAATAATAACATATTCATTGCCAGTAGTCGATCGTGGAAAAAGTCCCATAAGATCAAACACCACCAACTAAAATAGACAGGAAATTGCAATTGATTCTAACTATCCTTCCATGGCATAAGGGGGAGTATTACAAGCTTGGCACCAAATGCAATTACGCACATACCGGATAACATCATGTCACATCTCTAGCCAATAGAAAGACCTGTGCAGCTTCTCGGTTACACGACAATGTCTCATATACCCGCCTAGAACAGGAGAATCATGGTAGGCATAGAGAAACCATGGAATAAAAATAGAAGGCACCACTAGCTATAAAGGATTATTAGGATCCGTCCTCACAAACTAAAGAAGGCTATCTTTAAGGCGATATTTAAAATGTAAATGCCGAAATGGTAAATCATTAGCAAGTGATGTAGGATTCTCAAACCCATCTCGAACCCTAAAAATCCACGACTCAATCTTTTGAGCCTCGTGAACCTCATCAAGAGAAGGTAAATCTTATTCTGCATCTTGTGGACACTGAACATCAAGTACAGAAATCGCCGACAGCACAGAATCTTTGTCTAGAAAATCCATAGATGCTGGAAAAACATGCTTATTAGAAACATGAGAAGAGAGTGGAGAAGGAAGAGGAGCTCGAGAAAGGGCATTAGCATTAGCCATATAACTCTCTAAGCGATAAACAACACCAAAATCATATATCTAAACCTTCAAAACCCACTAAACAGTACGACCAGCCAGGTTCTTTTGCTTTAATAATGAAGTAACTGCAACATAATCACCTTCAAGTAACGTCCAAGAACTATATAGATATGCATGAAGTTTCTCGAAACCCTAAATTGCTACTAAACACTTCTTCGTTGTCGTGGAGTAGTTCACCTCCACTAGTTGTAATGTATGGCTTATATATGCAATGGGATGGCACTAACCAGGCACATTCAAGCTCTCTTGCATCAACTCACTTCCAAGAATAATATCAGAAGCATCCACGTGCAAAATAAAAGGTTAAGTGTAGTTAGGATATGCCAAAACTAGAGGAGTCGTCAATAGCTTTTTGATATTCACGAATGCCTGCTCACAATCCGGAGACCAGATGAAAGATGACGTTGATGACTTCATCAATGTTCATAATAGTGCAGTGCGATTAGAAAAATGATCCACAAAATGACCGAGATATTACACCTTGCCTAAGAAGCGTTACACATCATTTACACACTTCGAAGTAAGGAACTTTAGAACAGCCACAAGTTTGTCAGGATCAACTTGCAAACCCTCACAAGAAATACGGTACCCAAGATAAATTGTGTTCTTGGACCCAAACATGCACTTCAACCGCTTTAAACTAACGTCCTGTAACCAATCCAACACTTTACAAACATCATAAATATGCTCCTCTCACGTCCCCTCCGAGTGGATCAAGACATCATCAATAAAGTCAATAGTCACCTCTGGCATATCGCAAAGAACCTCGTCCATCATCTGTTAGAAAGTTGTTGGAGCATTGTTCAAACTAAACAGTATCACCAAAAACTTGTACAAACCAAACAGTGTACGAAAAGCAGTCTTAGGAATATCTTTTTCAGCCATCAGTACTTGCCAGTACCCAAAAGCAAGATTTAGCTTGGTGAACCAACAACTTCGCCCCAAACGATCTAAGAGATTAATAGTGTGAAGAAGAGGGTACATATCTGGGATCGTCACTTTATTTAATGGACGATAGTCAATGCAGAAAAGAATACTCCTATTAGGCTTCGTCACAAGATGAGGTTCACATGCCCAAGGACTCCGTGACTTCCAAATAACACCCTTCTCCAACATATCTCAGACGTTTGCATGTAAAATCTTGATCTTTTTGAGTGACCGACGACGAACAAGAACCTTGATTAGACGAGCATCCTTAGTTCGAATCGAATAACGTGTGGCAATCTTAGCCCCAGACAATAGTTCAAATTCAAAGAGATCAAAATACTCCCTCATGAGCCAGTCAACCACTACAACACAAAGATTGTTAGAGGGATCAAAAAAGGGAAGAGCAAAACAAGACGAAAAAATAGGAGGAAATAGTGGGGGCACAAAAGTAATTGAAGCAAAGGTAGAAACAAAGGGATAAAGAGGTATGAAAGTGAGAAGAATGAATGAAATATAAGAAAGTATAAGACAAGGGGGAGAAGCATCAAAATCACACTTGGCATGAATATGCTATAACTAATCCATACCAAGAGAGGTCAAAAGCTTGACTTGGCACTACCTGCAATGATTGCAATCCAAGCTCGAGATCACCCATACATACAACTAAGTCTGCCTCATTCTGTGCACACGCATGTGTACGGCCATTGCCATAAAGAATGAAAACTGATTTCATCGCACGACAGAAGTATAAATGGCAACGTGTGGCAACAAGTCGAGCAATAGAAGATAAACTCGAACCTATATCAACCAATACGGAGAGAATAATAGGAGACTGTTTGTTATAAAAACGAGTTTGGAAAGTAAACACTGGATAAACTGGTGTCAAGTGAACCCCTTGACGATATTCCCGAAAGAAAGATGGAGGGGTCATTGACTTATTTGCGCAAGATCCCTCCATTACTCGTGTGATTCCTCATTTCCCAGATGCATCTCAGTGTCCAGACTTTCCACTACAGTAGCACCAACAGGACATTGTTGACGCCAAGGTCTTCACCCAAGAAATGGTGGCTGCCAATCTGGAAAATGCTGACAACTATAATAAGTGTGACTAACTTTGCCCAATAACGAATATTATAGCCACGACCACAACCTTGCCCTTGTCCTTGGACTCGAACAGCAGCAGCATCAACCTTCATTGGAACAAGACCATCACCCACAAAAAGTGGAGCTGAAGGACATGCAGTGAGAAGTGGAAGAGGCAACATCCCATAACGTTGTGCCAAGTGAAGAGCATCGTCAAGGGTGGCAGAAACAAGTGCATGCACAAGTCCAACAAGATCTTAATAAAGTGTTAGCCACAACATTCCTAGCTTGATCCATTCCGACATATTTAGCTTTGCACAAAGTAAGAGGTTTTGGAAACAAATGCTAAATTGCATCATCGACTCAAATGGCCATTGACGAAGACAATGTAATTGTTGGAAGGCATCATTATAATCGTCGGCATGTCCGAATGCACATTTGAAGATGTCTGGGAGAACACTCCAATCCCCACGAGTGGTTGCGCTCAAACCATTGTAGCACTGCAACACTGTCTGGTGGAAACACATGGGAAACTCACATAAACATTGAGCATCATCACAAGAATAATATGTGGCAATCACCATGAAATGATCGAACCAATGGTACACATCATCCCCAAAATTCCTGCGAAAGAACTTTGGCTGAACGCAAAGATTGGCACCAAGAGCAGGAGGAGTTGTATCATGTGCTGTGAATGCCACCATCAACTAAGTTTAGTTGTTCAATGGCAATTGCATAGCATCAAGCAATTGTACCAACTACTGCTCCAGAGTCAAAGGAGGAGGAGATTGCTAACCTGCCATGAAGATGAATGAAAAGGAAAGAGCAAAAGAAGAGAAATGAAAAGAAAAAGCTAGAAAGAAAGGGAGATCTAAACAATGCAAAAAGCTAGATCTAAATCAAAATCCTAAAAGGAAAGAGCAAAAGAAAAGAAATGGAAAAAGCTAAATCTAGACAATGCAAAAGCTAGATTTAAAGCAAAATCCTAAATCCAAGCACTTCTCAAAGACAATCAAAGGTGCCCCTCACCTCCACCAATGTGAGTGCATGGAATATAGAAAGGGAATACAGAAAATATGCATATCAATTAGCCCAAAAACCCTAGTTTATATACAGGAGCGAGTAGTCTGGATTGAAACCAATCCGACAACTACCAAAATCCCACTACTTTAATATTAGTATACGGCATTATAACCGTACATTTGCACCTCACAAATTTTGTTTTGTTGTTTACACTATGGAAATACTTTTGGGAGAATCTTTAATTTGGTGTGATTGGAGTTTGGACTCCACATTTTGGTGCATTGCCCAAAAACAAAGAGTTAATGTGGGAAGAGTGAGCACAAAACAAGCCTGGCTAGAGTTGTCATGTCTTGGCATAGCATAGGGGAGATGTTGAAGCATTGGATCTCAATGTGGCTCTTCTCTCACAACAAAGATTCTCTCTCAGGGAAATGCATATATCCAAAATTGGTAGCTGGTGAACCTAAAAGAATTACCCAAAGAAAAATAAAAATAAAATGTTAATCTTCACCACACATATCTTTCTTTTGGAAAAGTGAGCTTCGACCATCATACTTGACACTTTGAGCAAGTTACCACCATCTTGAGTTAGAGAAATTAGTAGAGTAAAGTTATGAGAAAAATGCCTGTATAGAGGAGCCTCAAGCCTCACAAACGAAAGTGGCAGGGCAATCTTGAGAATGCAGGGAGTTACAAGCCCACTGCCAAAGAACACAAAGGTGACGGTGGTTCTTATGTTGACAAGACAGAAAGCAAGCAATCCAGAGCAAGTCCTCACGCTACATGAATCGGTGACACATGTCTTGTTGGAGCAGTTGATGTAGCCAGGATCATCGTTGAGGAACTTGAACTGTAAGAAATCAAAATCAATCAAATAGAGCACTGTCCTTCTACATAAATTCATTAATATCATGACATATTATTATTAGGCTACTTTACAAATTTATATAAGAGTGAAACTAATTTTAGAGATATTAAAAATATTTCTAGAAACTTTAATCTTGTAGAAATATCCTTATTAATAGTATTTTTCTTAATATAATTTTAAATTTTTTATTAAAATTAGGATTCTTAATAGTATAACAAATGTACAAATAAAAAGTTAAGAATGTTTATAGAATTTATATTTCTATGATGAAGATTAAATTTGAGCATAATCAATTGCTAGCATTCATTTTATATTGTTTATAAAAATTTGAATATTTATAATCTATATTCTATATGGGAGATTGTGGAGAACAGGAATGAATAGGATTTATTTATTTATTATATATCTTTTGATACTACATCCATTGTGTATTTGATATTTAATGTCCACAAGGCATAGCGCAAAATTTACCTTTTTTTGATGAGGTTCGTGAAGTTTAAAATGTTAAGCCATGGATGCCAAATTTTTGCAATAGATTTGAGAATCTTGCATCATTTGTAAAATCCCAGTTAGAGAACTTTTTGAGATGCACATTTTTGTATTTCATTTCTATATTCCATGCAATCACACCATCATATTTATATATATTTTTATAAGAATTTTATTTTGGTACCATACAGTATAAACAGGAAAAATATTAAATATATCTGTCAATTTTATTGCAAAATCAAGTGGTCATCTCTCTTGTCAGTCTATACAAGTGAGTCTTGAGCACCATGGAAGTCCAAGATGTAATACTGTGGGGTTTGCTCATTGCACAGTGGCATGACCACCCTGAACTACGCTGTCCAAAGTTTTGAGCATCCACGAGAGCTTACGGTCTTGACAAAGGCACAAGAGCCAGGGTGATTAGATGAAGATTTGCAAAAACAAAAGATTGCTGCTGGATCAAGGCTGGGGCTGCTGATCAATGGTCATAGGAGCAGCAATCTGCACTCCAAGTTAGACAATCACATACACACACACACACACACACCTGATTACATACCTGCCTCCTTCTGAGCATGATAGCCGTTCCTACTACACTGGCCACAACAGGAACAACAAATGTTGATACCAATCCACTAATCACACTGGTGATGGTGCTGGTGATGGTCCCCATCCCCTGCAGTGGTGGTGGTGGTGGTGCTGATGGCCGTGGTGACGACGGTGGCAACGGTCATGGTGGCTGTGGTGGTCATGGCACTAGCAGTGGCGGCAATCGTGTCTCCTCACCCTTAGCCATGGACGGCTCCTCAACCATTGGATTGCCCATAGCCTCCTAAACAAGCTAGTGAACCTCTACCAGGGTGGCAGCGGTGACAGCGGCGGGGCCGGGGGCGGAGGAGGCGGCTGCGACAGCTGCTGCTGCAAGGGTGGCATCGGTAGTGGTGGCATTGACAGTGGTGGGGCCGGGGACGGAGGAGGCGGCGGCAGCGATGGTTGCTGCTGCGGGGGCGGCATCAGTGGCGGTGACTGCTTCAACAGCTCTTGCACTTGCTGTTCTACCACTGTTAATTGCTGCTCAATGAGCGCCAAACGGTGGGATATGAAATCCTCACTTTGAAATAAAGGAGGAAACAGTAGCAGAAGAAACATAAGCTTTGCTAGATCCACTGCAATTAATAAGACTTTAACTCGATCCCTTTTGCAATGCTTTCGCCTCCTGTTGTTGGTGCTGCTGCCGCTGGTGGAATGCCCGGGTGCCGCAAGGAGTTCATGGCGTTTCAGCTGCTCCACACTTTCTCCAGCATCCACGACAGCCTCAACTAGAGCCCCAACAGCAATTGAATCATCTGTGCCTGCAAGGATTTTCAGGCTCCAGAGCAAGGCCAGTCATGCTCTCTGCGCACCGCAACGAGAGCATTGAGAGCGGGTCTGCACCTAGGGCTGTGTCACTGGGGGCTCAAAAGATTCCATCTCCCGTGCTTGGTGGTGGTGGCGATCATGGAAAGTCGAGGAAGACGTAGCTTCGCAAGGTATTTGCTTGGATCACTTGACTCCTCGGTTTCACACACTTACCAATAAGGAAGAATCCGATGGCCAGCAAACGGAGCTATGTCCGGATAAAGGGCAGTGGGAGCTCGTGAAGAAGCACTTGTTCCACTGGAAGGATCTCGTCATGCGACTCAACATCCTGGTTGCCGGGTTCTCGTCTGGAGTGTTTGGCATCTCCCAAGTCCCCAACTTTACGTGCATGCATACCGCAGTATTCAGCAGGAGCGGAAAACTACTTCGACGTCAACTGTGTTGCATATTCACCATATTCGTAGCTGATTGCCACCGGCACCGATGACAACAAAGTAAAGGTCTGGCTGTGATCACTCTCTTCTTGCGCCATCGCTTATGCCTTTCTCGTGTGTTGCAGTTGTGGAATGCTGCGTCTGAATCCTGTTTCGTCAGCATGAGCACACAAATGCAGTGACTGCAGTGTTGTTCTTGGCCGGAAGTAATGCTGTTCTCGATGGTACTGTACGTGCATGGGATCTGATGCGCTATCGAACCCTCACCACGCCCAGTTTGTGTCATTGGCTGCAGACCGAAGTGGAGAGATCATCTGTGCTGGAACACGCATTCCAGGTATCTTGTCGCTTTCTACTCGCTTTCCTTTTCTCGATTCATTTCAAGCTTTACTGCTCTTGCTAGATATACGTTTGGTCCATGAGAGCAGCGCGTCCTCAGTGGTCACGAGGGACCGGTTCATGGTTTGGCCTCTTCTCCTACAGGCGTCCGTACTCCTACACGACAATCCTTTCCACTTTCTAACACGTCTTGACAGGAGTTCTTGGCTTCCTCGTCACGGGACAAAACCGTGCGCCTGTGGATGTGTTTGAAGGTAAGGGCGGGATTGAAACCTTCACCCATACGCATGACGTGCTCACCGTGGTTTACCGCCCGGACGGAAAGAAACTGGGCTGCTCAACACTTGATGGTCAGATCCACTTCTGGGACCCGATTGACGGAGTGCTAATGGGCACGATAGAAGGCAGGCGTGACGTTGCAGGAGGGAGATTGATGAGCGATAGAAGAACGGCCGCTAACTCGAGCTCGGGCAAATGCTTACGACCATGTCTTACTCAGCCGACGGCAGCCTACTGCTTGCTGGAGGAACCAGCAAGTACATTTGCATGTACGATGCAGCAGACCAGGTATTTATCACGCACAAGCTCGCTTGACTTTCATGCTTGCGAGATATCGTCTGTGCAGGGTTTGCTACGAAGGCTTCAGATATCTCACAACTATTCGTTGGATGGTGTTCTGGACTTTCTAAACTCGAAGAGAATGACTGCAGCAGGTCCTATAGTTCTGATCGATGACTATTACAGGCCAGTGGCGATGATCAAGTTAGAGGCAAGTTGGCGCTGCGAGGCCAGTTATATGCACCAAGTGCGTCAGGATATCTCCAACTGGCAGCAGCGGCAACAACGGAAAGCCTACTCAATGGACAACCTTGTTTTTGATCCCACCGATCTCAATGTGGATGTCACACCGGAGGTGTGTTTATGAGCGCACTGGATGTGAAGCGTTTTGTGGCTTTTGTGTAGGCAATCAATGATGCGCTGGAAAGCAAGTGTTATTCATGAGCACTGATGCTGGCACTCCGGTTGAACGAGCCGCTGCTGATTCAGAAATGCGTGGAGGCCGTTGCGATCAGTGGTGTTGTCTGCAACGTTTCACTTTCGTACCTTGGAGATGCACTTGCGCAGTACCTGGAGAAGACACCTCATTTGGAGTTCTTACTGGTATGTGTCCAGTTAAAAGGAAACATGTACTAAGTTGGCTTTGCTACAGGAGCTTTGCATTGGCAGAACAATCCAGTCGAGGAACAGGGAGCTCATGTCCGCTATCAAGTCCCTATCTTGCAGCAACAACCGCCTCCAAAATGACTACCTTCTCCATTACCTGTGCTCGGCCCCAACTAACAAAGCTTGGACTTGTGTAATAACGGACGCGCTGCTCAGGCTTGAGAACTGAGGTGAAGTTATTTTTTCTTTTATTTGAATGTGAACCAAACAATTTTACGTAGGTGATCAGAACGGAGGTGGGATCGTTGCTGAGAGAACGGAGCTCCTCCGTGCCTTGGAAAAGGAATAACAACAGGAGTGAGCTTTACAGTAGTGCTGCTTTAATTTGCTCCTTGAGTGCTTGCCTGGCGGCAGGATCCCTAACACGAGCAAGACGAAGAGGAGATCAGAGCTAAACGGTAGACAAAGTTGAGATGTACGTCAACAGCACGGCTAGAGCCGGGCTGCTCAAGGCCGGGGGAGTAGCTGAGATAAGGACCCAGGCGCCGCCTCGAAGCTCGCCATTCCGGGGCACAAGACGCTGATAGGTGCGGAGGTGCTCGATGATGGTGGATCAGGCTTGTAAAACTCCCTTGAAGAAATCTCTTTGGCCACCCGAGAAGCCGGATGAAGTGCGGCCACCTGCGAGTCGAGCTGTCCAGGGTCAGTGGGGATCACTTGCATGGCCGTCTGCATCTCCACCGCGATGATCCCAACTGGTATCCCCCGAGCCGGGCACGTCACGTCCGAGCCCACCCCTCGAGCGTCTCGGCGACACTCATCCAAGCCCCGCCACCCTCGGAGTTGTATACTTCTGGGACCGTCCTGGGCCGGCGGGATGAAAGCCCGCCACCTTTGACGCGCTCAGCCAGTTGACAGTCCTTCGAGATTGCCGCTTTTCACGGTTTGATGGACCAGCAAATGTATGTGTATCCTTTTTGGTGCCACCAAAAAGGATTGCATCAAGATAAAATACTATTATTTTAGGGCTTTCGGGAAGGGTTTGGGTGGATCAATCTATGGTGCCTTACCACCGAGTGGCGCTCCTTGAACAGCGATTGGCAGTGGTGGAACAACAACTCCAAGAGCTATTGAAGCAATTGCCGCCGATGCCGCCACTGCAGCTGCCGCCTCCTCCTCTGCCTCTGCCGCTGCCGCCTCCGCTGCTGTCGACGCCACTGCAGCTGGTCCGGGAGTTTATGGCGGAGTTGGTCTCGCTGGTCCGGGAGTCTATGCATGAGGAGATGTGTCCACGATCGTTGGGTTCCATGGATGAGGAGCCATCCATGGTTGAAGAGAGCATGTTGGGTGAGAAGACACAATTGCCACCACTACCACCGTCCTCACCACAACCACCACCACCACCACCATCACCACCACAGGGGACAAAGAATAGCACAGGGACTAGGACCACCACCAGCACCATCACCAGCATTATAATTGGATTGGGATCATCGACTCTTCTTCATGTTATCATCAGCATCATAGTTGAATTGGGATCATCGAGTCTTCTTCCTATCATCACCAGCATCATAACTGGATTGGGATCATCAACTCTTCTTCGTGTTATTGCCCACATAGTAGGAACATTTATAGGAGCGTTTATGATATTAAAAGTATGTAATTAGGAGTGTAAGAACTTCTGTTTTTGTGAATCTTCACCTGGCTTATCGAGACTGTAAGCTCTCATGGATGCTCGAAACTTTAAGAACAACATGACGCTGCCGGGGCTCACACCACTTTTTGGTGGATCGCTCAAGAGCTTCAAGTGTCGAGAGTGCCTTGCAGTGCTGGTACCCTCCGTGGTATCGAACAAGCTTCCACCATGCTCACCCTGAGATGGCGGAACACACTGTGAGTGCCTTGATGATGGTCACCTCCCTTGGCCTCAGCCTTGAACAAAAGAAGCATGGCCCCTGATGCCCGGCTTGGGCATATTTGTCCATGCCACAGCTCCAAAATGTTATTTTGGAAGATAAGCATGAATATGCTCTAACCCAAAAAATGAGCCCTTCTGTGTGATCACATTTTGCAGCTCAATCAATCAACTAAGGGCTGTTCCCCAAATTCAAAACTCTCTTGTTGGTGCTAATGAATTTTTGGATGGCTATGACAAGGATTATTGGAATGAGGAAACTCCACATTTTATTATATTGCCTGATAACAAAGAATTAATGTGGAGAGGGAGAGATGACAAGCCAAGCTACTTTTCTGCTATCTTGTTGTGGTGTAAGAGATGTTGTGTTCAGGCACTGGGCTTAGCATGCTCCAAACATTCTCTCTCAAAGGGAATGAGTGGAGGTTACAGGGGATTTGTTGCCATTCTACTTTTCCAGGAAAGAAAATGACAAATATAATGCCTTAGCATATGCTGCCCAGTTAACAAAATACTTTTTTTACATTAAAAACTAAATTGGAATAGTAAATAGTGTATTTCACTTTGAAAGAAGAATTAGGTGAATACAAAAATCAATTTTTGTAAACTTGATAATATAAATATTTAGAACAAAATATATTCCTAGACATAAGTAAGATTAAATATCCAGTAATAAAAATAATAGGTACAAAATATTATTTTGAAATATGAATATATTTGGAAAAATACCCGGCCTAAAAAAAGTAAAAATGAAATTTCTATTATTAATAATATGTTATATGTAAATTATATTTTTAGTTGAGATAAGCGTATATAAAGATTTTATCAAACAGAAGAGAATAATTACTAAGAATAAGTATATTTCATTTTTATTAGCAAGACATTACTTAATTATGGTTTTTACTTAGAATATAAAACAATAAGTTTACATTAATATATTACTACCCAGATCCAGTCATGAAAATAATTACTAACAAATGTTTTTGTAAATATATATGCTATAGAAACTGTAATTCCATAGTATTATTACTAATAAACTATACTTATAATAGGAAAAAGAATTTAAAATACTACTGCTTAATCAAATACTGCATACATTGTTTTAGTTTTTTTTGATAATGAGTTAGATTGTTAATAGCTAAGGCTACATATAAATATATAATATGTACTTCTATTGTTGAAATTGTTTAATTTTCTTATATTAACACTTGAAGCTTTGATCATGATCCTACACATTCATAAAATTAAGTCAACCCACATTTACCATCTAATATATTCTAGTTTATTCTTATGAAATAAGATTATTCTAGAATACAGTTTTCTTATTATATTTCTGCTAAATTAAATTATAAAATTTAATTATGACCTAAAATATTCAAAGATTATAATAATTTATAAAATATAATAATTTTATAAATTTGATTAATTTATTAGTAAATAATTAAAAATAAAGCTGTTCACTTAAAAATAAATATTCACTCTATTAGGGTAACCTGTTAAACAGAATTCAAATCTCTAGCAGTTTTGGATTTTGATAATTTATCATAGGTACAACTTGTCATTGGTTAGATTAGCAAGAGCACTATGCATTACCATTTGGATAACCTAAAATATTTTGATACCACACTTTCATCACCATAGCAAGAGACAGAACCTATTGTTAGAGTTTGGCTAGCACTCAACACCCAATGTCCCAATCTCTGCACCTATGAATTCACTTGGTAAAGAAAGTAAAAAACTTACCATCCTGGTGACCATGGGAATCTGCCACAATGAGAAGCATGTAAGTTGCTTCTCTGATGCTAGTGGCTGAGAAATTACATGCCAATCAATTCTTCAATGTGCTGCCCAACATAATCCTCCCAATGGAAAAATCACAAAGAATGTCACCATCCAAGCATGAACTCAAGCCAAGGACCAATTGCCACAGCTACTGCTGCAAGCTTGTGGTTTAGACATGTTGCTAGAGGCATCACACTATCATACTGTTGAAGCAACTTTGCCTTGAATCCAAAGAAACAAAACAAAAAAGAATAAAAATGAAGAAGAGAAAAAAAAGAGTACTTGCAATCTCAATGACTCTCCCAAAATCTTTCCATCATTAGTGACATAATAAGAAATTTGAGAAAATGTAATCTCATTGCAAGAAAATCAACTTACAACAGTAGCTCCAGTGGTGTTGTAGCTCATCTCAATTCCCAAAACAGGTAGCAAACCAGTAGCCACAATGAGAAAAGAAGGGTGCTGTACAAGAATTTGTGCATTTGGGATGAATGTGAAGTGCCAATGCTAGGGATTAGCAAGAGGATGTGCCATAGCTCACAAAACCCTAAATTGAGGGGAAGAGATTCACATATAAACTTGAATCATAACTTGAAGGCACCAAAAGTTAGGCCTGCTGTCATAGCAAACACTCTCCACTAAACCTTAGAATTTACTCTCTCAATTTCAAAGGGTCTCCATTGCAAAAGGTTGAGTGTTAATGCTAGTTAACACTTTGTATGTGACATATTGCCCAACAAATGCTGTATGAGTACAAAAATCAATAATTTTATATGCATTTTTCCTTTTGATATCTCTATATACACACACAATATTATATAATATAGACTATATATTTAACATACTAATATATTCCCAAAGTGAGAAAAGAAGAATTAGTAAGTAAATATTAGTAATAAAGATAATATATACAAAGCACCACTTGGGAATATGAATATATTTAGAATATTAAAATTTTATGAAACTTAATACCCAACCCAGAGTAAAGTAAAACAAAAATTGCTAAGAATACTTTTTCATAGTTATTAGATTAAAAATACACTCCCAAAAAAAATTAAATGAAGAATTACTAAAAAATAATTTTCTTAATTAGATGTTATATGTAAAGTATATTTTTACTTTGGGATCAAACAAATTTAGAATCCTGAAATGGTAAAAAAAGCTAATATTTATTACTACCCAGACTCATATAAAAGTAAAGAAGAATTACTAAGATTAAATATTATTAATTTAGGGAAGCATTATTTAATTATTATGTGTTTACTTGGAATATGAATAAATATATAACTAAGATTTTAAGAACATTAATATATTACTCAGAAAGGATTGCTCAATAAAAAAAATAGCACTATTGGAAAACTAAAGTCTAATCTAGAAATAAAAAATTATATATACCCTTAAACTCAAAAATATTAAAAACACTAATACTACTACCCAGACCCCAAGTAAAACTAAGAAAAGAGTTACAAAAAATAATAATATACATGTTAAACACAAACATGAAACGTGAGTTCATGGCAGAGTTGGTCTCACTGGTCCGGGAGTCTATGGGTGAGGAGATGTGTCCATGATCGTCATCCATGGGTTCCATGGATGAGGAGCCATCAATGGTTGAGGAGTTCATGTTAGGTGAGGAGACATGATTGCCACCATTGCCACCATCCTCACCACCACCACCAAGCATCATAACTGGATTGGGATCATTGACTCTTCTTCCTGTTATTGCCAACATAGTAGGAACGTTTATGATATTAAAAAAGCTAAAAGTATGTAATTAAGAGTGTAAGAACCCTAGATTGCTTTTGCTTTTGCAGCAATCTTCTGTTTTTGTGAATCTTCATCTAATCATCCTAGCTCTTCTGCATTGGTCGAGACCGTAGGATGCTCGAAACTTTAAGAACAGGGACATGACGTTGCCGGGGCTCCCAACAGCGTAGTTCAGGGTGGTCATCCCACTTTGCATCAAGCTTTGGTGGATCACTCCAGAGCTTCAATCCGGGCACAAACATTGAGAACAATCCCGAGAGTGAGATAAAGCCCTTCAAGCAGCATCCAGTGGAAGAGGTCCATGGATCTACACTAGAATTACTGTGTGGAGCTAGCATCTTAGCTAGAAGAAGGGGAACTTGGTTTAGCTCCTACTTCTAAAGAAATGTGGTGAATCATCCTCTCCCTCTTAGCTTAGTGGCCAAGAAGGAATTCTAGAACAATGCCATCTATAAGAAGAAGGGGAGCTTGCTTTTGTCCTACTTCTAGCTTGAAGAATTGTGGAACGAACTTGTTTCTTAGCAGCAGTAAACATGGCTTCTGAATTATTTCAGCAAAACAAAGAAGAAAACAAAAATCTCAATTTATAAATTGACGATGGCAGACAATGGCAAATCATCCTCTCTAAAGACATTTTAAAATAACACTAAGTTCCTGAGAGCAAGCACGTCCACTCCAGGGCACAAAAGGCACAAAAGGCATCTCAGTGATAAGATTCGCAGCACTTTCAAGGTGCCCAGCTTTGGCCAGCAAGTTTATCACACAGCAGTAGTGCTGCTTCAAAGGCTTCAATCCACCATGGAAGCCAAGTAAGTTTTGGCCGCGTAGAGCTTGCCTCCACGGCTACAGGCCACGAGAAGTGATACAAAACAAGCTTCATCAGCTGTTGTGCCGATCAGATTCATGCTGCTAAAAATCTTGAATGCGTCTTTGGAATCACGCAGCTAAAATTGTGCCCCACGAGACTGTGTCTCTCTCAGGTTGTGCCGCGAAGATATTCCAGCATCGACCAAGATGCCCGATATGGGCATACGCAGCAAGCATTACATCCCAGGACACGAGATTCCTTTCCTGCATTCACTAAAACAACTCACAGCCATTTCTATAACACCACTTTGAGAAAACGATGAGAGCATTAAGTTATAGGACGCTACTGGTTTGACAGGTTGGCTATCAAAGTTCTCCTGTATCTACGGGCAGATTGTAGATCCACAGCTTACTGATAGGGAACATGGTTGTGGAGTTTCTGCGTTCGAGTGGGGACCTTGAGCCGGATCCAACTATGACTTTTGGCTCCAGTAAGTTTATAAGCATGTTCAAAAAGGGTCAAGGGAAAGACGACAGGCTGGTGTTGACGAGTTGAGCATTTTTTCGAAGCTGTCTAAAGATTTTAAGCAATCGTTTCTCGCCACATTGCGGAACTTGAAGCAGGACCGGTACAAGAATCGGCTGCTCTCGGTCTTAGCTATTGGCACAGATTCGTTGCTGTTGGAGCTGAAACTTGCCCGTGGAAAGAGAACCTAAGGGGCTCCTCCCGGTTTCTATCTTCCCTCGCCAGGCGCTGAAAACTCTCCGTTTTCGGACGAGTTCGAATGGTTTCCACCGGTTTTACACTGTCAGACATAGAGTCGTTGCTGTGGCAGTACGAGAAGGATACATTCATCTCAGTTGACAGGGAAGCTATAGCTGCGTCGATGCTGGAATTGACGTCGGGACACAAGGGACTGGTAGGCGCATGCTGTGAGTTGCTGCACCGAGAGTTCATCGACAAGACGACGAAGACTCTTGAAATGTGGCTGCAACTGCACAAGGACAAATTCATTTTCAAGATTTTCGTCAAGGCTACGTACTATGCTATTATCTCCGCCTGCAAGGCTCTTGAGCCCCGTGGAAAGGAGCTGCTCTTGTTGCTATTGAGAGCCGGTTGCAACGTCAAAGTCCCCCACGATGAAACTGTGGAACTTCTGCTGTCTGAAGGTGTGGTGGTTGATACGAATCTGGATGGCGTGCTATGTGATTTGAAGTTCTCGTCTCTGCTGCTCATGTCGACTCTACTCTATGGTCTTTATGTTCGTCTAAGCCATAGCGTGGAAGCAGGTCCACGTCCACCACGGTTTGATCACATTTGGGTGATCAGCAGGACCATTGAAAGGCTGGACCGGAGCATTTTTGAAAGAGCGGAGTCACAGAATTGGGATTCGGAGTACAGTATCCAGTTCGAAATGTTTGTCAAGCTGAAGGCAGTCCCATCAGAACTGGTTTGTGATACCGGAGCCGAAAACGAAAGACGATAAGAGGAGACGCTTGGATATATCTGTCAAAGACGGTGTCAGGAACAGATGGTTTGCGTTAGAGCTTCTGAGGCTCTAAAAAGCTTGGAAGAGCACTGGGAGAGATCCACTGCCTCGCAAACCTGCTTAAAGATCTTTGAGAAACAAAAGCTCCAGGAGCGGAGATGGCCCTGGTCAATGCGCAGAGGCGATGACACACCATACAACCGCGGATAGTGCTCTCCAAACAAACGACTGCTCCCAGCTTGTTTGATCTCTCGCAACTTCATCCCGGACAGCCTGTGACGCATCCTCGGCCCAGCTCGTCGAGAGAATGACCTGCCAGAGAGCCCTCCGCCATGCTGGATTCAACTTCGCCCGAGAGAGCTCCAGTGGTGCTCTCTGGATGGTCTCTCGCGGGATCAGCCTGGAAGATGGAGCAAGGCTCCCAACCAAGCTAGTGATTTTGGTGTCGACGCAGCTCGATCGCCCCTCCGCAAGTCCAGCGGCGGCGGCCGGGACTTGATCTGGTCAGCGTCTCGTTGACCACGTTTTCTTCCTTCGGTCAACAGTGGCTCCAGCGATCCCGGCACTCGTTCGAGACCGCGAGCTCTCCGTTGGCCGTTACGAGAACGTTGAAGTCGGAGAGATTGGGCTGTGCCCCGCGGCTTGCAGCAGCTCCCACGGAGGAGGCATTCCGCTCGAAGGTCTGAAGGTCTGCGAGTAGAGCTCCTCGAGGCATCGATCTGGAACGAAGCTGATGTTCTTGAGGTGGCCGTGCTCCGCCCCTGGCCCCACTACAGCAAACAAGCCAAGAGAAATGGAGCTATACTCTATCTTAAAGGTAAACATAAATAATATCTAAATAATCCAACTATATAATTTTTATTATGTTTTGGTAGTTCTATATGATTTTACATGTTGTTTTACATCAATTTCTGGAATTTTTTTCCAACAATAACAAAACAATGTGGTTTATATTAATTTTTAAATGTTCTTTATAACAAAAACAAAACAATTAAAAACACAGTGGAAATTTTGAATTGGCTTACCCATGTTGCAAAGGTTATATTGGTGCAAACTATATAGATTAAATGGCTAGAGAGTGTTAACAATATGCTAAGAACTTAAATAGTTGGAAAATCCATCTTGTAATTCTTGGAGAGTGATGTTAAATCTTTTTATTTATTTATATAAGCAAATAAACACTTTCAAGCATGCATGAGTTGGAGACTTTGCAACTTGATACTGTTATGGGCTTATAGTAACTTTATGAACAAGAAGGAAATATTTCGCCATATAGCTTTTACAAATAAAAAATCATGGGAATTGGGCACAAAATAATTGAGCTTTAGTGCAGATTGGATTATTAGTTGTAATATAAATAATTGATCACACTATAATCTATATGAATAACCATCTCTATAAAACTATTTGGATAAAGTGAAAAATAATCTATATAGAAAACTATTCACTATCTGGGCTATAAGAAACCATACCAAAATTGGCCACATGAATACCCATATACCAATTTGGACGTAACACAAAAATCCGTTGCTATGGTCTCACATGAATGAGTGTTTTCCCATTGTTCTATGTGCTGAGAGAAACCTTTTTGTCTTTTCGACTACAGAGACGTCGACCTTATTTGTTTTCGACTTGAGCATAGGGGACTGGGACGTAGTGGCATATGAATATGCAGTTATGTATCGCCCTTCCCTTAGGACGGTTTGTTGATTGACATTAGACAGTTTTCTTTTCAAGGATCTCTCTCTATGTTCTCCAAACCAAGATGTGATCTTGCTAAATTAGTTGGGATCCTGAGTTGTAGACATTGACCAGCTATTGCAAGAACATTCCTCGATTTGTTTGCGAGCAATCACAGGATCATCTTTTGTGTTTTACCACATTTTCCATCCTCGGATCATTCATGGTCAGTGCGCTTTCGCTTCAACAGTGCGAGCCATCCGCTCATACGGGTTGAACAAGGTCGGCCGAGCACAACATTCACCACCATTTCTTACAGCCGGCATGCACGCTGCTCCCGATCGCATTTGCATTGCTGCTGGAACCTTATCTTATGCTCCAGGGGGCCACAAATGAGGAAGAAATTCTCGCGCAATGACACAGCAAGAGAGTGAAGGATACACATCACGAAGCGGTTTCACAAATTGCGAGCAAGATCTTTGGTTGCTGCTGTTACAGGACCTGATGTGAACCACCAAGCTCCTCATGAGAAGTCCTCTCTTTCACACGAGCTTTTCAACCTTTTAGGGCTTACATCTTTAGGGTTTCACAAATTGCGAGCAAGATCTTTGGTTGCTGCTGTTACATGATGTGAACCAACAGGACCAAGCTCTTCATGAGAAGTCCTCTCTTTCACACGATATTGTCTCTCTGAACAGTAAACGTAAATAGCAAAGGGGGTGCTTTTCAACCTTTTAGGGCTTACATCAATTGCACTGGCGTAAATTCCCGAATCAGGAGACCTAAAATGTAGGGTTAGGGCTACTCTGTTTCATCTTCTAGGCGGGCGGGAGGGGTGGGGAGTGATCTCTCAGATCGATGGAGCGGCCGGTGGCGGTGCGGCGGTGGCCAGCGAATTCACGCAAGATCCAGCAGCAGCAGTCGTCCTCCTCCATGGTCGCCGACGAGGAAGATCGAGGTAGCCAATGCGGTGTAGAAGCAGGCACACCGCAGGATAGAAAGAGGGTCATGCCCGTTATGGTCTTGGATTCCGAAGACGAGGAGGAGGAGGAACAGGAGGAACAGGAAGAGGAGGAGGGAGAGATCGAGGACAGTAAGAGGCCAAAGATCTCGCCCGTGGAGGAGGAGGAGGACGACACGATCGTGGACCCGGACGAGTGCTGGGAGGCGCCAGCGTCAGGGACGATCACGGCGTTGGTGGAGCCGACTGATTGGGTGATTGTGAGCCGGAAGGCGATGAGTCCCTCTTCTTCCACCATGACCGCGCTCCCTCTTCCTCGTCACTCCGGCGAGGAAGCCATCAAGGTCCAGCCACTCAAGGAGGCGGATCCAAACGTTTGCGTGGCGGAGCTCTCGGACTCCGAGGACGACGACGCCGACGGGCTCTTCACCGCCGCCGCCGCCGCCCCGGACACCGCCAGCGGCAGCAGCGATGACCGGATCAAGGTGACCAACGCACTTTCGGCGTACGAGAAGCTCCGGATATGCTACGTGCGCGACAAGGTGACGGGCGACTGCTCGCAAAAGGCGGCCGCTGCCCTGAAGGAGAAGAACATGTGGGTGAACCGAGCGAAACGTATCGGCCCGGTTCCCGGGGTGGAAGTTGGCGACATCTTCTTCTTCCGGATCGCGATGTGCATCGTCGGCCTCCACCGCCAGACCCAGGCCGGCATCGACACCATCCGGCCCAACGAGAACAAGTTTGGCGAGCTCATCGCTTGCAGCTTGGTTCTCTCGGGCGGATACGAGGACGACGTCGACAGTGGCGAGACGTTCACGTACACGGGCCAGGGAGGGAACGCCTACCACGGCGACAAGCGGCAGTACCGCGACCAGGAGCTCGTCAAGGGGAACTTGGGCCTTGCCAACAGCTGCAAGTACGACGTCCCCGTTCGAGTCACCCGCGGCTGCCTGGATTCCAAGAGCCCCTCGGGGAAGATCTACAGCTACGACGGTCTCTACAGGGTCACCCACTTCTGGGCCGAGACCGGCATGTCGGGGTTCCGGGTGTTTAAGTACAGCCTCGAGCGCGACCCAGGGCAGCTGGAGCTGGGTTCCAGGATCGTCAAGTTCTCCGGGAAGCTCCAGGCGAAGATGGAGGCTCGCAAGGCGGTGGTGTGCGAGGACATCTCCGGAGGGCGAGAGCGGGTTCCAATCTGTGCCGTGAACGACGTCGACGCGGCCCCGGGGCCGCCGCCACCTTTCACCTACATCACCAAGACCATCTTTCCCCCGGGCTTCCTCCAGCCGTCGTACCCGACGGGGTGCCGCTGCGTGGGGCGGTGCGGGGACTCGGCCAGCTGCCTGTGCATCGGGAAGAACAGCAACAAGATGCCATACACGGACGGGGCGCTGTACGAGTCGAAGACGATCCTGTACGAGTGTGGACCGATGTGCCGCTGCGCGGCGAGCTGCCCGCTGCGACTCTCCCAGCAAGGCCAGACGAGGAAGCTCGAGGTTTTCAAGACGGAGAACCGGGGGTGGGGGGTGCGCTCCTGGGAGGCCATCCCGTTCGGGAGCTTCATCTGCGAGTACGTTGGCGAGCTCATAAGCAACGAGGAGGCCGAGCGGCGAGTCGGGCAGGACGAGTACATCTTCGACATAGATTGCATCAAGGGGAGCCGCTCCCGCGGGGTGGACATATCCAGCTTCTTCGAGGAGAAGGATGGAGGGGAGATTTGCGAGGTGGTGGAGGATGGTCATATGTCCATCGACGCTGGGAGCTGCGGGAACGTTTCCAGGTTTATCAACCATAGCTGCGACCCCAACATGTTCGTCCAGTGCGTTTTCAACGACCACAACGACATGGCGTATCCGCACGTTATGATGTTCGCCATGAAGAACATCCGGCCTTTCGAGGAGCTCTCCTACGACTATGGCTACGAGATCGACTCGGTGAGGGACAGCGACGGGAAGATCAAGAAGAAGCGGTGCTACTGCGGGGCTCGAAGGTGTAAGAAGCGACTCTACTAACTGCGAGCGAAGATTTCGCTCTCTCCAGAGGGGGACGGAAGGAGTTCTTCTCAATCTATAGGTACTGTCTTCTTCGCTTTCTTTTTGTTCTTCCGTTTTGACACAGGAAAGTTTTTGCTTCTTTGCAGTGATTTTCGTCGTATACCATTCTTTCAATCCATCCATTCGAAAGGCCTGGTATTTTTCTTTCTTCTCTTCGCTTCTCTTTCTTAAGAACTGTACAGCCTCCAGGGAATTTTCATTGATCAGAAAGAAGATCCATGGAAGTTGGAGATGGAGCTGTTCAATACATGTATATGTATAGAAACTATCTTGGAGCGTTGGTGAAGATGTTGCCTTGGTCTCCGAACTTGAGGCTGATGCGTTTCACGGGCTTGGCTGGTAACGGGTTGTAGAGCTGCTGCGTCTGCGTTCGATTCCTTGATTCTGGCGACTTCGCTGGAGCTGGAGACCTTGCGGCTGGAGGTGGAGGAGATCTAGCACCACCGGGAGACTTTGCTCGCTCTTGAGGCCCCCGCTCGGGAGGACAAAGCGGTGGCGAGTCGGGCTTTCTCGTCGTCGGGCTCTCTCGTGCAGTGAGGATGAGCCGGAAGACTTTGACGAGCTCTCCTCCCAGAGAGCTGCATTTGTCTTCCGTCTCGGTGGCGATGTCCAGTGCTGATCTCATGCCAATGCTGGCGTGCTCGACTTTGGCATCTAGCAGCCTGGAGGAACAAGAACAAAAGAGTGTTTTAGCTAGTGAAAATCTATCTTCGGACAAGCGGTGGTTACCTCAGGTTTGCGTACGTTGCGGAAGCGATGTGATCCATCCGGCTCTCCAGCGCAAGCAATCTGTCAGTGGCCTCCATGCCCAGGCCCGGCTTTGTAGTATTACCGGCTGCTTTCTGCTGCTCCGAGCTTGGATCCATCATATCTGTCAAGGGCTTTCGTTGCTCGATCGAAGCCAGCCTGCCGCTGATTTCCATCACCAGTTTCGCGGTTGCCTCGTACCTTGGCAGCCAGAAGTTGGCAGCTTTCCTCAGCGCCTGGTTTCCTTTGCGAGCGTCGTCGATGGACCGGCTGAGCCCCTGCTGCACGGTCTCTAGCCTGTGAATCCGGTCGTTCATCTGGCTCATGATCCCTGCCGCGGCTTTGATCTTGTTCTCGATGCTTGTCACACTTGGCATAAAAACCTCGCTGCTGGACTTGAGTTCCTTCTTTGTCCCAGCCTTTGAAAGTTTCTTGCCACCTCCTGGTGTCTTCCCGCAGGAAACGCTTGTCAACCTCTCGAAGACTTCCTTCATCTGACGATTCAGGCGCTGCACGGTGGTCTTCAGGTGGCGTTCTTGCTTTGGTTCATCACCGGATAGCTCGACCACGTCTCTCCCGCCGGCCTTCTCTTTAGCACTGACAATCTGTGAGAGAAACGTCCCGAACGTTTCCTCCAGCATCTCTTTTGTCCGCGAGGCTGCTGCAATCGCATCTGTGGCAGCTGAAGTTGCCAGAGACCTCTCCCGTTCAATCAAAGCCATAGTATCGCCTGGAGTTGTCGATAACGTCTGCTCAGCAGCTTCCAGCCTGTATACTCTGGTCTGGAGATCGCCTATGCAATCTTGAGCTGACTCTATCCTGCACAGCCTTGTCCGCAAGTCCTCTAAGCAACCGGTGTAAAGCTTCGAAAACTTCTCAACCTTTTCCACCATCAGGAGATTGCTGGCAAATTCCACTGGCAGTCCCGTACCCGAACCTTCATATTTCTCGTCAAAAGACCTCCGCCTGGGATACTCCCTTTCTGACTGCTGCCTCTTTAGAACTTCGACGTCCACCTTCATCTCCTCTTGTTCTCCTCTTAGCTCTATCAAGTCGTGCCTGAATTCTTTCACTTGAACCTCGCATTCTTTTATCCACACTTCGGTGTCGACCCTCGCTTCCATAACCTCTTGCTTGGAGCACTGCAGCCGCTTCCGGAGTTGCAGCTTTTCAAACTTCTGGTCATCGCAAAGCCTTTCGAAGTCCCTGTGTAATGAGGTAACATCAGCGCGCAGAGCATCCACCTGCTTAGTCACATCATTCGGTGCCGGTGCTGCTTGTGCGCCATTCTCAAACCTTTGTTTCTTTAGAGTGTTGATCTGTTGCTGGCCACCTATTCTTCCCATCTCGACGTCGATCAGCATCGACTCGTATCGAGAAGCCATTTCCTGTCGAAGATTATCAACGTCTTTGGAGAAACCGATTTCTAGATTGCTGATATCGTTCTTGAGATCCGTTCTTACTTCACTCAAGGAATCCAGAAACCGCTCCTCCAGCCCCAGCGTAAGCATCTTTTGCGTCTGTGTAACAAACTGATTCACCTGTGTCCTAAACTCTTCAACCTCTCCCGAAGATGTTTGCATCATGTCTTCAAACTTTTGTTTCACGTTCGCTTTCTTCCGCAGTTCCTGATCTTCCCCAGAGACCCCGCATGCTTTCTTCATATCCTCTTCCACCTGACGCTTAAGCCCGGAAAAATCATTCTCTGTTTCATCCTTCATGAGCTTCAGCTTCCTTTCCAAAGTCTCCGCCCTCCCTCTCCACCTTTTGCCTTCTTCCTCGACCCGTGACCTCAGCCCTTCCATCGAGTCCCTCAACTGCATGACTATGGTCTGGAGGTTCAAGAATCTTCCCTCGAGACTCAAGTTTGTGGCCTCTGCTATCTGTTGCATGAGCTGCGTTCTCGTTGTGCTCTCGGTGTCCAGCGATGTTGTATCATGCCTCTCCACCTTCCTTCTAATGTCCAGCGTTATCTCGTTGGAAGCTGTGATCTTCAAACTCCTATCAGGTACGCGCTCGTCATCTTGCATATCATCACTAACTTGACCATCTGAAGAAAGCGAGGCTACTTCTGCCACGTTATACAAGAAGCGAGAGCTTGACTCCTTCGACGAGCGGCTCCCTGAAAGCTGCCCTGCATTACAGTGAAAGCATGAAACGAGAGAAGAAGAAAAAGAAAACATAGAACCTTTGGCTTACCCGCCAGAGGTTGCGGTGGTCGTTTCTTCAGCCTCGCTGAGAAGCATGGAGCCGCATCATAAAGCTTTCGAACAAACCTCGCCCATACGTGCTGTCTCTTGCCAACATTCTTCTCATGCCTTGCAACAAGCTCCTTGCGATTGAAAGATCCCGACTTCCTGTAACCTGCCAAGGAGCTAGTTGACGTGAGCTCCTCCTCGAGCTCTTCTATCCTCTCCCGGACATCAGCCATGTAGTCCTCCAAGTCCTCGGCAAGCTTCCTGCCCTTCTCGTCCTCATACTCGGGATGCGAAGGAATCACCGAGAACGCAAGCGTACTAAACTTCTTGAGATGCCGGAGCTCCTCGGCCAGCAAGTTAGATTTCCTGGAAAACGTGGCCTTTTTGAGCAGCAGCCTGGCGCTCCGGCAGTAGAAATTCAGCGGCAGCGATCGCTTCTCCATAATCTCTACCTCTCTAGCCCGTGACCCTGGCGATCTTGCGCATTTCTAACGTAGAGCACCCAAATCATCCATCCTATCCAGGCGCCTGTTGGATCGGATCATACCTCAAGGCATTGCGCAGGGATCCGGCGGCTCCTTCTCGCGATTCTTGGCGGCGATCGAAGAACCCTAGCCCTGGCGCCGTGCGAGAGCTTTGAAATCCAAGCTCCCTCCCTCGAAATATTTTTTTGCCCTTTCCACGTCACTCTGGCTTTTAGGGATAGGGCGGTTATAAAAGAGGGCCGTTGGATTTTGGGGGCCCTTGAATGGGGCCATTGGACCATTGCCCCTTCCATGCCGCCATGGGATGAATGGGTTTTATTTGCTCTCCTCTTCCTTCTAGGGTTTTAGGAGAGCCGCCCTTCCACCACGAGATCCATCCATCACTCCCAAGCGCCAGGTACATTCTCTAGAAATCTTCCGGTAGCCCGGGGAGCTAGCGGCGAGAATTTCTTCCATGGCGCTAGCTGCTGCTGCTACCAGGGCGATCTTCTCCAGCTCCGATATTTCGCGCTGCATCGCCGAGAGCAGCGCCGAGCTTTGCTCCGCCAGAGGAGATCGTGGATCGTCGGCTCGTTTCTCGCAACTCAGGCTAAGAGCCTCGATATCTCCATTCACTGAGAAGGATTCGATCAAGAAAGTACGAGGAGGGGGTAGGCTAGAATTTCGCAGCGGCGGTGTAGAAAATTCTTGTCCAGGATGCCGGGAAGAAACCTCCGAGAGTTCTCGTGAAGAGGAGAACGATATAGCAACGAGATTGCCAGAGCTGCGAGAGGTTCTGGAACTGCTGAGAAGGCAGCGCAAGAAGGAAGAAGGAAGCGATCCATCGTCGCCCTCCAAGAGATGGAAAGCAGGGAATGTGTTCCTGGTTGGAACTGGGCCTGGAGATCCCGAGCTTCTCACTCTCAAGGCAGTGCGTTTGATGAGGACAGCCGACTTGGTCTTGTACGATCGGCTTGTTTCTACGAGCATCTTGGACATGGTTCACGAAGGTGCCAAGCTGCTCTACGTGGGAAAAACTTCCGGTTACCACAGTCGCACCCAGGTAAGCCACACTTTCTTCTTGTTTCCTTCTTTCATTTTGATCGTTTCTAAGGAGGAAGTAAATTTCCTGGCATCTCTTGGTTATAGGACGAGATTCATGAGCTGCTCCTCAATTTTGCAGAGGCTGGCGCCACCGTTTTAAGGCTCAAGGGAGGTGATCCTCTGGTATGAACATTCTCTCTTAGTGTTATATTTCTCCTCAAGGCCATTCTTGCAGGTATTTGGTCGAGGAGGTGAAGAAATGGATTTCCTCCAAGAGCAAGGAATTGCTGTGACTGTCGTCCCAGGTAGCTCGAAATCCTTTCCTCCTCCCAGCTGCTAGTTTCTCAAACTACATTATCTTCTTTCGCAAGGTATCACTGCAGCGTCTGGAATTGCTGCTGGACTTGGGATACCTCTCACTCACAGAGGCGTCGCAAACAGGTAAAAGTTCCATCTTTCGTGTGAAGTTCGTCTCATTCATACCTCGTTGCATGCAGCGTAAGATTTCTCACGGGTCATGCAAGGAAAGGAGGGAAAGATCCCCTCTACGTCGCAGAGCAAGCGGCAGACCCCGATTCTACGCTTGTGATCTACATGGGACTTGCGACACTCCCAGCTCTTGCAGAGAGGTTTATCGCAAATGGACTTCCTCCCGATACTCCGGCAGCCGCCATAGAACGAGGCACCACAGAGCAACAGCGAACGGTACGCTCCTTTCACCACTCTCATCTCCGCGGCTTAGCAATCTTTCTCGATTCGCTTTCAGGTATTTGCCGAGCTCGCCAATCTGCCGAGCGAAGTAGCAGCAACTCAGCTCGTGTCTCCCACTCTGATCTTCATCGGACGAGTGGTTGCTTTGTCGCCGCTATGGCCGGAGAGATCTACACCAGGGTCTGCTAGAGCTGATGAAAACGAGCCCAGAGACAGGAGCTCCAGAGGTCCCGACCCCGTCCTGCCCAGCCAGCTCTCAAAGTGATCATAGTGATCGTCCGTTCGGCCGATGAGAAGTCACGAAGACAATCGTGGCAACTTCTCTCGAAGATCAAGAGCTTTTTTGGATCGTCCCTTGAATTTACCGAGAAGAAATTCAGTGACTTTGAGCTTGTGAAAATCGTTTAGTATAGCCAAAGCTACACACACCATGATCGTCAATGGCAAAAATCTTTCAGAAAAAAGAAAAAGTTTACTCTGGCGCCTCACGAATTCTTGACGACGATGACGCCAAAGGCTGGGTGTTGTGAGAATTGCAACGACACCTTGAGCGTTTCGCCTGGCTGAGATCTGTCCACAATCTGGAGCGCTACTTTGTTCCTCGACACAACCTGCTCGAGCTGCTTTATCTCCAAAATGCTTTGCGCGTGGCTCAACTCCGGAGTTTCACCGCGTGATATGCTCAAGTTTCGCAAGCACTGCTCCACAGCCATGAACTGCTTGCATGCATACTGGTAGAGATCACTGGCCTGCACGATTGAAAACAAAAATTCCAGATGGAAACACGGCAACAAGGAAAGAAATCATGTACCGAGTACTGCCGTAGTCTTGTAGTTTCTTTGAAACGAGCAAACGATAGTGGCGACGGTACCAACAATTTCAGCAGCAGCTCGAATCGTTGAGTATATCTCTGGAGAAAAAGAGAAAGTTAAATCATAAGCAAAGCAGAAAACAAACAGGACAACCTCTCGCTCGGTGGTGAATTCCATTTTTCTTTGCTGGATTTTACCGTCTTTGATCAGCCCGTCAAGCATCTGAAAACATGTGTAAAGAATGTATGAACTCTAGAGTGCAACATACCCAAATATATCCTTTGCAGAGGTCGCTCAGGCAATGCAGCAAGATAATTTTTGGGTCTGGGTTCTTTCCTGGTTTTTTCTTTTTCGACTTCTTCTTGGCTAGCAACAAGAGACGCCCTCTGGTGAGCCCACTGAAACAAAAGTTTTGCAATCTTTGCTTCCACAAGGCCCGCCTTGCGAAAACAAATGAGTTTTAGCACCTGCTACAAGTGATGACGGCTTCTTTTCTTCAGACTGTTCCTCGTCCTTTTCCTTCTCTTTCGCCAGTTTGTAGTGCAAATATGTCAGCAGGACGTGATCAAGGTACCTGTATCCACCTGGACAACATAAATGTGAACGAAAACTATAATCAACTTACCGATAGACCATGCAATAGTCATCTGACGAATACAAGCCAAGGTCGAATCCCAGCATTAAGTATTGCTTTGCGATCCAAGAAGCCTGGCAGCCTATCCATGTCGTAAAAGGCTCACACTGCCAAGGCCAAAATCAAGAGACGTAACAATTTTGTGATACCAAGACCAACGTGCCTACCTTCTTCTTGAATTCTTCCGAAGACATACCAAGAACATCCACCTAGAAGAAAAAACAGTATTAACATCTCTTTGACAAGGGGTGGTAGCTTACTTGATGAAACAAATCACTCCATTCGTCTAAACTCTTCCCGAGCTTCCGGCATTGCCATGCCGGATGTGCGCACAATACCTTCAGCAAAGTGAGCGTTAACTGCAAACAAACGTTTTCATTAGCCTATGGCTAAAAGGACATCTTCAGTTAACAGACCCATCCAGCTTGCTGAAAAGAATTCTCCAGCACATCGTCGCGAGGAGCCTCATGACGAGAATAAGCAGCCTTGTAAATCACATCATTCATAGGCCGGATACCAAACAGCTTGTTGTCTTGAATTACAAGACGCTGGTTGCAAGAGTCATCCATTAGAAGAGACAATCATAAAAAGAAAAAAGGTACCTGCATTCGGGCCCTTGCCACAAGATCTGGATGTGACTTTTGAAAATCAACAATCAGCTGCATGAGTTCTTCGAGTTCGATATCGAGCGGCACCGAGCACACGCGATCCAAATCATTCAGCAAGCGCACAAAATAGTCCAAGGCCTGACAGACTACCAACGATGCAATATGAACTCGAAAGCACGGTGAAATTCCCATGTAAATGCTTACCTCGGACCATGGGAGCAGTTTCATCGAGCGGGGAGGAGTCGGTGGCAAAAGGGACCGGTTAATGTTTTCGAAAAAGCCAACCACACCACGCCCCGAGGCTGTTGTAGACGAAAGATTGTTTGGATCTTGAGAAGCATGCTGAGAAGAGAGAAAAGCTCTTGACTCCCGGATGAGTGAGAGCTCAGTCAGAGCCGTGGCAATGTGTTTTCTTGCAGTTTCTAGGCCTTTCCCTTGTGGCTTGTTCATATGAACGTGTATTTGACTGAAAGCCTGCACAATTAAAGTGAGAAACCATCGACAAGACGAGAGCGGTAAAAAATACCTTTCGAAAGCGGAGACGACTGAGCACACTCTGGCAATAATCGGCTTCGAGTTCTGGGTTTTCCTGTAGGGGAACAACACCTGTAAAAATTACATATCAATGATTGACCATCCAAGAAAAAATCCAGCCAATAAGAAATACCACTTGCGGGCTTCTTCCCAGACGCCGACTTCGAGCTTCGTGCGTCGCTCGCAGCCTTCTTCCCAGACGCCGATCTCAAACTTCGTACACACATTTCCTCCGCCCCGTTGAGAACCGCCAGGCAATCCGCGTCATCGTGGTCGATTGGAAGTCCGAAGGAAATAACAAAGAGATCTTCCTCCTGCAAGCCAAACAGGAAACACGAAACCAACTTAAAACAATACATGGAGCACAGACTTCAGAAGAAAAGAGAGAAATAACCTCGTGAGTGTGAGCCAAAGCCACGGCTGTTCTTACGATGTTGCAGCTTGCTCGAGTGATCTTGCAGTACGCATGCAAGACCGGCATTGACGAGGCGTGCACCAGCTTGAGCATGTAGATGCTCGAGAAAACTGTTTGTGCTAAGGAATGACCCCTGTGCCAAGTAGCCTGGAACACAGGAACAAAGTAAAAATGAGAATGCTTCTCCTCGAGCTTTTCCTAGCTTGCCCACCTCACACGAGAGAAGATGATCCATAATATCGATGATCTGCGCGATGGACAAGTCGGTCGGGGCCAAATCACTCGCAATCGCGTCCTCGACAGACTTAGGTCCTCCAATATCCATCCCTCCATCCATCTTGGGATCCATAATCTGCCCAGGCACACACCATTAGCAGCGCTGCTAGCGCAATACCTCGAAATCCTTGCCTCGAGAGCCGACATTGATTCGAAGAGGCTGAAATTCTCGCCATGGATGAGCTCCCCGGGACTGAGCTCTGGAAAAAAGAAGCAGCCGAGCTCAATGCCGCCGAAATCGCAGGCGCGATGAGGGGGAGATTGTTGCTTACCTTGGCAGACCTGGGAGATGATCTCCGTCGCGTCGGCCCAAAGCGTCTGGTCGCCGGCAGCGGCCGCCATGGAAGCTCCAATCAAAAACCCTAAAACCCGAAAGAATGCTTAGAAATCAAGATCTTATCGTACATCCTACTATTCGCGACCATGCTGGCCGTGGAGACGTCGCCCCAGCGCTGGATTCACACGACTTGAGCGTCCACGACATCGAGAAGCCCAGGAAGAACTTTCACGTACGGAGAGGAAAAGAGGGACAAGCGGAGATCATCGCTGAGCAATGCAGGTCTCCACTCGCATGGAGCGACCAGAGAAAGACAACATAAGCCTCCATAGCTCCTCAGTCAAAGCGCATGCTCTTCCTATTGCGAAAAGATTTGGAGATGCTGTGACACGAACCACGGGAATATTCCGAGAATATTCCATGGCCTGTGGGATTTAAGGCCGTAACGCCTTAAGGGTTGGGAGGTTGGCTAGGGTTCGCTCTCTTGTTCGTTTCATTGGTATCGGAGCAGCACGTTCTTTTGGGGATGGCGGGTGAGCAAGATATTGATCCTGATAAGGAGTATGGCGTTAGTGAGGATAGCCATGACGATGCGGAAGAGACTCTTGATGATGTCGTTCTGCGGCAAGGACGCCAGATTTCTGCAGTTCAGAGTGACATAAAGGAGGTTAAGGATTCCGTCAATCTCATCAAGGATTTCTTGCTTCGCATGAACCCTCAAGGGTTGAATCAATCTCATGTCCGTGATTACCATTGGTACGTCAAGCATGCCAAGGATTATGGTATCGTGGAATGGAAATCATCACCGGATGTTTGTGATAGTCAAGAGGTTGATTCTTGGTTGGAATTGTGGGAAAGTTGTTGGTCTCACAATCCTTGTGAGGATAAGGTGAAGATAGATTTCTTTGTGACAAAGCTTACGGGCCATGCTTCTTCGTGGTGGAAGAACTACATCAAAGCTAATCCGATGCCAACTTCTTGGACTGATTTGATAAAGGTTTTCCGCGCTTCGTTTGTCAAGAAGTTTGAAGAGGTTGATCTCGTGAATCAGTTGTTAGAGATCTGGCAGGGGACTTTGTCTTTGGATGCGTATGCCCGCAAGTTCCGTGATCTTTGCCTTAGTCTCATGGGCACCTATAATGAGCTGCTAAAGGTGCAATGTTTTATCAAAGGATTGAGCTCGGTGGATGTGCAGCAGAAGGTCAAGAAGGATTTTCCAGCAACATTGACTGATGCTATCACTAAGGCTCAAATCTTTTCGCCCAAACCGTCGGTCAACTCGGTCAACGCTGGTCAAAAGGATGGTCTCCGGGGTGGTCAACGTGATGACCAACCCACCAATACTTCATTTTCAGGGAAGAAACGGCCATTGCTTCATCGTAGCTCGAAGAGTGGAGATGGCAATGAAGCAAAAAGACATCGGTTAGACCAACGAGAGAAGGACAAGATGGAGGGCAATTGTTTTCGTTGTCATAAGGCTGGACATCATGGCAAGGATTGTCCTCTTGTGAAGGGATCAAAGAATGCTAAGGTGAATGTGGTGGAATCCATCGTGGATACAGCTCAGGCATCTGTTGTGGTGGCTCTTCCACACCCTGTGGCAAAAGTTCAAAAATCTAAGTCTCGAGTTCGTATCAACTCTGTAGAGATTAATGGTTCTATGCGCAATCAACTTGTGAAGGCCAAGGGGGACATTCAAGGACATGCTGTTAGTATTCTTTTCGATCCAGGTGCTACACACAATTTTTTGAGCTCTAAGGTGGTGAAGAACCTTGGTTTGCCTGTGGAAAAGAGTTCAGTAATCTACGAGGTGGTTATGGCAGATGGACATAGCACTCGTGTTTACGGTGAATGGGCTCCGAGTGTTCCTTTGACGGTTCAAGGGATTCTCGACCATCCTTCGTTTCAGGTTATGGATCTTGGTCGCACAGACGTTATTCTTGGGAAGGAATGGTTTTATGACAGGAAGCCAGGGATCGATTGGGAGCGCAATGTTCTGCGTATCGAAGTTGGTGGCACTATCAAAGAGATTGTCGGGACAGACAATAGTGATACTCCATTGATTAACGCTTTGGAGTTGGTGACATGCATGCATGAGATAGCTAATTCTTTTGTGGTGTACCCGTTTCTTTCTAATATGATCATGTCTGATTTGGAGTACGTTCGTGGGCATGAGGCATAGGTGGATTCCATTCAGGAGGAGTTCCGTGACGTATTTCCGGATGAGTTACCTGATGGTTTGCCTCCAGAACGTGGAATTCAGCATGAAATTGACTTGGTTCCTGGAGCTACTCCTTTTCAGCGACAACCGACTCGTACTAGTCCCGCTGAAGATGAGGAGATTAATAGGCAGCTTGCTGAATACCTTCGGAAAGGGTGGTTACGGATCAGTAAGTCTCCTTGGGCTGCTCCAGTGGTGATGGTCAAAAAGAAAGATGGTACATGGCGTCTCTGCGTGAACTACAAGGGATTAAATGATAGGACAGTGAAGAATATGTTCCCGATCCCTCGTATCGATGATTTGCTTGATCGTCTTCGTGGAGCTCGATATTTTTCGAAGATTGATTTGAGGCAAGGATATCATCAGATTTGTGTCCAGCCAGAGGATGTTCCGAAAACTGCATTTCGGACAAGGACAGGTCACTACGAGTTTTTAGTGATGCCGTTTGGTTTGACAAATGCTCCTGCAACTTTTCAGAGATTGATGAATCACGTTCTACAACCTTACTTGGGAAAGTTTGCAATTGATTATTTTGATGATATCCTGGTATTCAGCTCTTCCATGGAGGAACATGAGATGCATGTGCGAAGTGTTTTACAACTTTTGAGGGACAACAAGCTCTACTCGAAGTTATCCAAGTGCGAGTTTTTTTTAGAGGAGATTGGATATCTCGGGCATTTGATTTCAGTACATGGAGTGAGAGCTGATCCCGCAAAGATTCAGGCCGTGGTTGATTGGCCTATACCTTCCACAGTGCATGATCTCCGTAGTTTCCTTGGTATGGCTGGAGTTTTTCGACGATTTGTGAAGGACTTTTCAGGGATAACAGCCCCTTTAACTGATCTTCTCCAGAATACGTCGAAACATGCTACTATTCATGGTTGGGATGAGAAGTGTGAAGTGGCATTTCAACGTTTGAAGCAATGTTGTATCTCTGCTCCGGTGTTGAAGATTTTTGATCCTGAAAAGCCTCTTGTGGTCGAGACAGATGCAAGTGACATTGCTATTGGAGCTATTTTGCTTCAAGTTGGGCATCCTCTTGCGTACATGAGCCATAAGTTTGATGCCACACAGCGGAATTGGCCTACTCGAGACAAGGAGTTGTATGCTGTGATTGCTGCTGTGAAGGAATGGCGACATTATCTCTATGGATCGGACTTCCATGTGGATTCAAACCATCAATCTCTCCAATATTTCAGTCGACAAAAGGATCTTCGAGGCCACCTTGCTCGTTGGCATGAGTTCCTACAGGAGATGTCTGTTAAGATCCGGTACAAGCATGGAGGTGATAATAAGGTGGCTGATGCGTTGTCCAGAATAGTAAATTCTATCTCATTCATGAAGCTATCCAGCGATCTCTTGGATGAGCTTAAGGAGTTTGTTGACTTCGACTCCTTTATCATTGATATTCGTGCGAAGGTTTTGTTGAGGGACGCCTCTACAGATTTAAAGGGTGACAAGTTTGCGTCATTCGAAATACGAGATGGAATCCTGGTGAAGAAGGGACGTGTAGTAGTTCCTCGTGTTGACAAACTCATCAAACGGATTTTGGTTGAGTGTCATGATGTGCCAAGTGTTGGGCATCCGGGGGTATTGAGAATGTATATGTTGGTGAAGAGGCATTTCTTTTGGCCTGGGATGAAGTCAGATGTTGAGAAGTACGTACGTGGTTGCTTGACCTGCCAGGCGGTCAAAGTTGATCATCAGAAGCTTGCTAGCCTCTATCATCCTTTACGTGTACCCAAGAATAAGTGGGATAGCATCTCGATGGACTTTATCACTGGTTTGCCCAAAACCTTTCGAGGAAATGATGCTATTTGGGTTGTTGTGGATCGTTTGACGAAGATGGCTCACTTCTTCCCTGTGAAGACAACGATAAAAGCTTCTGAACTTGCTTAGTTGTTTGTAGACCGGTTATTTAGTCTCTATGGTTTGCCGGGTGACATTGTGAGTGATCGGGATCCTAAGTTCACGTCCAAATTTTGGCAAACGGTCTTTGAAAAACTAGAGACTAAACTGAGCATGAGTAGTGGTGAGCATCCACAATCTGATAGGCAGACAGAACGCATGAATCAACTATTAGAAGATATGCTACGGTCTTTTGTGGGAAACTTGACTCGACAGGGAGTATGGGAAAAATACTTGCCTTTGCTTCAGTTTGCTCACAATAGCGCTTATCAATCGGCTATTGGCATGTCTCCTTTTATGGCGATGTATGGCTATGAGCCTAGGTCTCTTGTGAGTTTGAATTTGGCTTTAGTTCGGGTTCCTCATGCTTGTGATTTCCTGGAGGATATGCAAGACAAGCTTGAGTTGGCAAAATTGAACATGAGGCAAGCTCAAGAACGAGACAAAAGATTGGCTGATGAGCATCGTCGTCATCAAGAGTACAAAGTTGGTGATAAGGTTTTCCTTAAGCTGTCGGATGCACAACGATCTCTAAAAGGAAGTGGTAGTGCTAAGTTGTCCCCATGGTATTGTGGGCCTTGGACAATTTTACAGCGTGTGGGGGATCTTGCATACACTTTGGATTTGCCAGTTAGTTCGAAGATTCATTCAACGTTCCATGTGAGCAAGCTTAAAGCATGTTTGCACTCTGGTGATATCGTGGATCAGTCCATCATCTAGGTTCCAGAGATTGATGCAGAGAAGGCTGGTCCGGCCAATATTCTTGCTCAAAGATTGGTGAAAACACGCCGGAAAACAACTAGGGAGTTGTTAGTTCAGTGGAATGGTTATTCCATGGACGAAGCTACATGGGAAACTGAGGATAACGTGAAGAGAGTGTTTCCGAGTTTTGGTTATGACTTGGATGACATTCCTGAGGAAGGGGAGAATTGAGTTCTATAGCCGTATTGCTATATGATTTGAGCCGTTTGTTCTATTCTCATTCTCTTGTTTCCATGACCGTATTGTCATGTGAGAAAGCCGTATTGCTTTCTTTCTTTCGTGACCATTTGTCGCGACGTTGGTGTTGCCGTTTGCACATCTTTTCTCCATGGTCGTATTGCCTTGGACTCCCTTCATGTGAAGCTCGTTTAGCTTCTCGAGGCTACCGTATATGGCTGGGTCATGAGGGAGGGGAGAATGACATGAACCACGGGAATATTCCAAGAATATTCCATGGCCTGTGGGATTTAAGGCCGTAATGCCTTAAGGGTTGGGAGGTTGGCCTAGGGTTCGCTCTCTTGTTCGTTTCATGCTGGGTATTGATCCATGCCTCTCTCCTGCTAAGTGAGTTCTCTAGCTACATCATCTTAAGGCAAAGATGAAATTGCAAAGTTTCACGCATCTCTTGAGCATTTCAGCGATGGAAACTGCTATATGAGAATCACATGAATCAGACTGAGCAGCACTAGGGCATCAATCTCAATGCGAGCAGCTTTCTAGTGGAGATCTTTAAGAGAATGAAAATAACAATATCAGATTCTTATTTGCCTATAAGGTTTAGAAAATAAATATAAAGAGATATTTTAAAGAATAATGTGTAAGTGCATAGAATATGGAAATGGAATATAGAAATGTGCATATCAATTAATCCAAAATCCTTAATTTATATACAAGAGCAAATGGTCTAAATTGAAACCAATTTAGCAACTATCAAAATCCCATTATGTTAATTATTAATATATAACATTATAGTTGTACACTTAGAGCTCACATCAACCCCTCTTTTCAGAATGATGGAAGATAATTAAAAATTTTTAGTTGATAGATTAGGATCTAAAAAAACATTAAAAAGAGGCATTGGTGGATCTATAAATGGTGCCAATTATTATTAATCCTTTTGTATAATGCATTTTAGCCTTTGTGCATACATAATTTTTGGAGGATTGGCTTGTTGGATGTTATGCCGAATTTCATAAATTTGCGGTCCAACTTAATACAGTCCCTTCCACTAAGCAAAAAACCCTTTAGACAAACCACGTACCATAAGATTAAGAAAAAATAGACCAACACTAAGTCATCCATTTTATACTTTGCAAGTTGACAAAATAAAAGTTATAACATTATTGTTGTCTCACTTATATGTAACCCAGGTGTTCAGCAAACTCTACTTGGACATGCTTGTCAAATACTGAACCCAAAACTTATTATAAATAGCTCATAGCAATTGTAAAGGTAAACTCAATTTTGTAGGTAGTATCGGATCATAACCATATAGGAATTTATATAATGAAACACCAATAGAACTTCACACCCCTATAATATACACATATTAAAGAGAAGACAAATAACCATCTCAATTTAAATGTTGAAAGTTCACGTATTTCACAATCACCCCTTTAAATGTCTAAACAAGCCATTTTACCAAACCATCTAACTATGGATAACAAACACTTGTGTAAGTGTGGTATATCCCCAACCGAGACATTAATATGTGAAATGCTTTAACTATAAATAAGGTACTATTATCTGAAAGAATTCACTCTAGACAGAATTCTTAGAACACCACAAGATTGAGGAAGAAATATTCAATAACTGTTGTAGACACATTAATAAGAGTTTCAATTTCCACTCAACGAGTCAAATAGTCAAAAGTAATAATGACATACTTATTATCAATAATCAATTGTGGAAAATGCCTCATCAAATCAAATACCACAAATTCAAATGGATGACAAATTGCAATTGACTCCAACTATCCTTCTGCAACATGAGATAGAGTATTATGAGTTTGGCATTAAACATAATTACATACATATTGGATAACATCACATCACATTTCTGGCTAATAGAAAAACTTGCGCATTTTCTTAATCACACAATGATGTTCTATATACCCGTCTAAAATAGGAAAATCATGGTAAGCATGGAGAAAGTGTGGAATAAAGATTGAAGGCACCACTAGCCATAAATAATCTTTAACAATATGAGTGCATAGAATATAAAAAAAGAATACAAAAAATATGCATATCAATTAACCCAAAAACCCTAACTTATTGGTCCAAATTAAAACCAATCTAATAGCTACCAAAATCCCACTACATTAATATTATTATAGCATTATAGTTGTACACTTTGACATGACAACATGTTTTAAATTATTATAAATGGAAATTACTTATAATGCAATCCATATCAACAGTTTTTTCTTATAATTCCTTATATAGATAATAGATTTTTTATTTATTTTTTTATATTTCCAGGAGGCGATCAAGACTAAGGATATAAGTGATGAGCAATATTTCAAAATACAACTTATACTGAGTTTATAGTGGGCATAACAAGAAATAATAGCAATTTTCATAAATAAGAGGGATGAAGAATTTTTGTGAGTGGAATGATATAGAGGTAATGTGATATGATGTGTTAATAGCTTAACAAAGTCTTATATCTCCATAAAGAATATTCAAAATATCAAAATATTTTCACAAACTCACAAAGTTGTATATAATTGTAGTATGATATTTACATATACTGTCACTATAAATTGTTAAAACCTTAAAGGGAAAATAAAGATAAAATATCCATTAAAGACTTTCTTATAAAAAATAATTGCCCCTTTTTCAATAGGGTTAAAGGGAGAGAGATGGGCAAATGACACAAGTATTAAGTATTCATAAATATTTTTTTTGTCTTGTAAAGCATCCATAACAACCTTTGTTGAGCTAAAGGATTCATTGACTAAGAACTCTTATTAAACTAAAAGGAACTAACATTTTCATTTCCAAGTCAATGAAGATATCAACATCTCTAAAGAAGGTGTTAATTCTCTTAGGCTTAATAAAAGTTGTTGATCAGCATTTTAAAATGTATCATGGGATGAAATTTAAATATATTGTCACTTTTCCCCTTGGATTAAAGAGAGAGAGTTAAAATATATTACAATTATAAACAGTTGCTAACAAGTAGAGACAATATATGTTTGTTGTGAAATCCTTCACAAACCACTCATAGGGCATTATCCTTGACATTAATTCGTGATCAATAAACTATTTTTCTTTGCCATCTCAATGAAATTAAATCTTGCTAAAAAAACAAGGACAAACTATAACCTTGGTTTGGATTCTTGAGCCATTCGAATTGTCATGTTAGTGATCTATATTATCATGGATCTAAACTCAAAAATTATGGCCAAAAGAAAAAAAAATGACACAATTTTCATCACACTCATCACACTTACTAATGTGTTTCCTTGATGATTGACCTGGCTAAGTGATAGTGTTACCACCAAATGTTGCTATTGAATCTCAATAAAAAGTCAAAGAGTTTAAGGTATACTTAACTCATTTATCTGTGGTATTCTTCCATTTTCTTAACCTCATTTTTCCTATCAGTTATAGATGATTTCTTGCTTTGTTCATATGAAGAATGATATCAGTACAAGAGATTACATTGGGACATCACCTCTCCACTATTCTGAAAGACTAGAAACCATTGCAAATTCCCCATAACCATCCACACTAACTATAATATCAAGGGTAAAATGCTTGGAAAGCAAAACAATATATTTCTCCCCAGTAGAAAAAACAATTCAATTAGTTGCAAAAATGCTAACTTATTCACAAATTTTATAAATTATATAACTATCACAAACCATTAGATGGTAGAATAAGTTAGAATGTATTTTATTGAGAAACTTTAAATGAAAATGAACTGTGGTGAGTGCATGAAATACAAAAATGGAATACAAAAACAGTAATCCAAAAGTCTTAATTTATATACAGGAGCAAGTGGTCATTCCTTGAGGTCTAGTTATGCCATATACTAAAATTGGTGATACTCACCAATTTATTTACATTTAAATGAATATTAACTGTGGTGAGTGCATGAAATGCAAAATTGGAATACAGAAATGTTAATCCAAAAATTTTAATTTATATACAGGAGTAAGTGGTCATCACTTGAGGTCTAGTTATGCTATATACTAATATTGGGATTTTGATACTCACCAATTTTATTAGATATCAAAATTCCAATATTAGTTTATGGCATAACTAGACCTCACACCGCTGAATAATAAAATATATTCAAATATTCAAATATATTCTATGTATATCCACTGGTTAATTCCTAAACAATCAAAAGAAGAAAATGTATAAAACAATGCACATGCTTATTATAAACTCTTTTGTTTGAGTTGGACTGTTTGATGTCTAAACAAAATAAAATAAAGCAAATTATTGGAACATTAACTCATAATGTACACCTTTTACCTTTTAAACCTAGAGAACGACTTCCCTCCAGCTAAACATTCCAGTCTTGGGGCCCTTTTTCACCCTGCTGTGAGCTCACTCTTCCAATCTCAAGATCCGAGGACGGAGACCACACATGAAATCCTGGGCCTTTAGCGCGTGAGCAGACAATCCAGTGATGGACTCTACGATCCATCTCTTGACCAAGTGCTCCAGAATTCCTGCTTAATCCTTGGCAGTGTATACCCCCGTCCTCTGTGCCACCAAAGAGAAGTGCTCAAACAGGTTCTTGTCCTGGCCGTCGTACATGAGATGAGCCGGCATGGAGATCTTCTTCATCATCATGTCCTCCAGCCCCAGCATTGCGCCCTCTGGATCGATCTCAAACAGCTTCTCCACGGTCCTGGTGTAAGCATTCTCGTGCCACTTCTCGTCGGATGCGATGAGGCTGCAAACAGTCGCGAGCTTGTGGTCTCCGTGCTCCTTGGCATGGCGAGCAGTGTTGCCGTGAGAGATGGAGGTGGCTTCCTCCTGGAAGGACTTGTAGATGAACCTGAGGTATGGATTGTTCTCGGTCCTGCAAGGATGGAAAACCCGAACTTTTGAGTTCCCGAGAAAGAAGAAACTCTGGCTCTTTACCATTCCAGAACCGATCAAGTACTGGATCGTCTTCTCGATTTGCTTCATATCGACTCGTCCAGTGAGCTAGAGATACTTGTTGAGCAAATCACCATGGCGATTCTCCTCGGCAGTCCAGGCACGCCCCCACAGTGCCCACGCACTCGGGCTCGCACCGGTCTCGTCGCGGGTGCCATCGAGAGTGTTGAGCATCGTCAAGTAAGTTGGCAGCGCTTCCTCGGTGATCATGTCCCCGACGAGGCAGAAGAATTAAGCTCTTGGCTCGCTCCCTCAGCTCACGGACCTCGTCGTAGAAGCTCTCCGAGGATGGCTCCGGGAGATAGTCCTGGGGCTGCCAGCATTTCTCCACCAGCCGGAGGAATGATGGATTCCTCCGCCCAGCCCTCGAGCGACTTAAACATCTCGATCTTCTCGGGAGAGAGCGAGTGCATGATCTGCGAAGCCTTGCTGCTGTCTTGCTTCGCGATGCTCTCCCTGTGCATGCAAAGAGAGAGAAAAAAATCCAAGCTTTCATGAAAGAAGAAAAGAAAACAAAGCGATCGATACTCAGCTGCGGCAGTCATCGCAATTGCTTTGGCAATGGCAGCCATTGGAACCAGACAAGGCGAGCTGCAAGACATGGAGTGAGATTGAGAAGAAATCGCGCATGCAAGGGCATGCATTCTCGATCGAGCGAGAGAAATAGAGATCGAGAGCTCACCTGCGATGGGAGGACTTGTTGGCGCCGAGGCCGCCGCTTGTGTCTGAACCTTCGCAGCACCGGGTTTGAAAGCCTATGCTGGGAGGCTCCACAACCTTGCATGGATTTCATTCTCCTTTACACTGTACTTCCATCTTGGAGTTAAGGAGTTGCTTGGAATTTATTTTGTCGTCTTTCAGGATTACCTTTCTTCGTATATTTTCGCTCTCTTTGAAGAAAACGAAAAGTCAAGTTCCAGTAAAGCTCATATATCACTCACGAGCAGAGCGTTTTCTTCAAATTCAGACTTATAGAAATTAAGAAAAGTGAAGGTCCCGGCCTCTTAAATTTTCTAAATTGTAACACAAAACCACTAAAAAGAACTAAATTAAATATGCTTATTTGATGTCTAGGTATATTATAAAGTCCGTGGAGCAAGAACTGGTTTTTCTGGCGGTTGAGCTCGGGAGGATTGCTTGCCTGTGTGCCCGCTTCTTCCTTCTAATGATTCTCTCGCTTGTGGCATAGATGGAGCTGAATCTGGATGGCGCCCATGGTGAGTGATCGCATCTCTCCTTTGCTTGCTCGATTGTTTTGCTGTGGACCTTGGTTTTTCTTGCTTGGGTGCTTTCTTTCTCCTCTTTGCCGCAAGGAAAGAAAGAATAGAGAAGGCAAAGAGCTCGACTAGATTTCCCACGCCTCCAGCAGCCCACCGGACAAAGTCCGGCCCGACCTGGGGACATCCTGGCTCGGGCGTTTTCCTTTGGACGCGTCCCCTCCAAATGGGACTCGTGGGTAATTTGCAAGAGGAGGCTGCTGCGCTAGTGGAGGTACTCAGCGACACCGTGGCGGCCTCCACAAATTCCTTAAATCCAAAGAAGCACACATCCTGAAAGAGCAATGTGAGCCCTCCAAAGTGGGAATGGGGCTCGATGCTTGACGGTAACCAGATCATCATCTGGCCCTCCGCCACACTGTCACAAACAAAGAAATCATAAATTTCATGGAAAAAATGGATTTTTTCTTCTTTCGATCCATACCTCTTTATGCAGTAGTAGCAGAAACCAGCAAGGATGAATGTCTGGACAATCTCGGTGACCAAAACCATGGCAGGCCATAAGCCATAAGGAATCAAGCTCCAGTGTTTGAGCTGCGTTCCCAGCGTGTAGAAGAGGTATCCACATCCAATCTATCAGCTGCAAAAGGAGAAGAAAAATGCGTTTCTTTACATGACCTTCCTCTTGCCTTGCAATGAGATTCATACCTGGAGCAGCCAATACACACAATTGATAAATCTTGCAATGCTAAGGGCAAAAATGTAGAGTGCAGAACAACACCTTGCTGGTTGTCAAGCCCATCCCGGGAGCAATCATCATCAACATCAGTGATCTCCTCAAGATAAAGTTGAGGTAAGGTTGTTTCTGTTCTACTCTGTCCATCTTTGAACTTACTCGAGATGAGTAAGTTGCTTGATGCAGGAGAGGAGAATCTCACTGCACAAGATAGAGTTTATAGGAAATAATATTAAGGAGATTTATTAAGGGTGAACACTTCTTGGATTTAGCAACATAAAGCTTTTTTTATAGAATTAAAAAGATATCTCAAACATGGAAATAGTGATCTTATATTGTTTAGTGCAACAATCAAAGGATAGGAGCAAAAAACTAATAGCCAAAAATGAGTCATGGAAATCATTAAAAGAAATCCAAATAATAAAGTTAGGTAAGGAATACTCATATGTGTTTGATATTAATAAATTGTGGGAAAGAAAATATATTTCTAAAGATGGATCACTAAATGTTTCAATTTGGCCAAAATGAAAGCTCCAAAAATAACAAGATAGCCAAATGATAGGGTTATGGACAACTTTAGCACAAATTATAGATTTCAACCATATAGTATTAAGCAATTGCACTAATTATTGCTCTAAAGTAAAAAAAAGGAGGCTTTGCCATAAAGATGAATAACCACAAGAGAAGAAATCGAAAAAGTTATAAGAAAAGGAAGATTTAGATAATGTAAAAGCTATATCTAAACTAAAATCTCAAATCTAAACACTTCTCAGAAATAATCCCTCACCTCCACCAATGTGAGTGTATAAAATATAGAAATGAAATATAGAAATGTGCATATCAATTAACCCAAAAACCTTAGTTTATATATAAAAGTAAATGGTTTGGATTAAAACTAATCCAATGGCTATCAAAATTCTATTATGCTAATATTAATATGTGGCATAGTAGCTATACACTTGGACCTCACAAATACAATTTAATGCTCCTATTAATTTTGTAAAATGGTTTGAGGGACATTTTATTGTGTTTTTATAAAAAATAGTAAAAATTTGTTACGCATTGCATGTAGCAACTCTTAGTTTGCTTAATAGTAATGTTATTCTTACTAATCTTTCCTCTCCTAATCTTTTCGCTAGCACCTTGCCACCGCAGGTAAGAAAGGCAATCCAATTCAGTCGAGAAAAATGCTTTTCTTACACTGTAATCATTTTGGATCCCTACACACGGTCCCTCACCACACATCTTGAGCATTGAAGTAGTCAGTAAACTCATAGTAACGGTGAGCAAAAGTTCTATCGTCCTGCAAAGATCAAGCACGTAAAAATCAAATCTCTTGAAGAATAAAGAAAGGAAATTTCTCACTTGAGTCGTGTAGTGATCCAGAGTCTGTGTGTACCAATGCACATCAGTCGTCAATAGCGCATCACTGTAATGATGCAACATCGCGTGGAATGAGACGCCAGCGCAAGAAAATACAGCTGAGGCACCAAATCTTCTCCATCTCGGCCTGGTGCTCAAAATTCCTGGATCCAGAGAGAAATCTCGCGCTTCCCACATTCATGATCCCGCCATTCCCAAATGATAAACCCGCAACCAAACCCTAACGAATTCAGCTGAAATGATGTCCTCAAGGCAAACCGGAATTAAGGGCATTTCCATATAGCTCGTCCTAAAATAACATTTAGCCAGAGCATTAGTCGAAACCTGCAACTCTAGATATGATGCAACCTTGTTCATCTCCTTTAGAAATACTGTACATCTAAAGAAATGAAAGGAACTAACTTAACTGTGCCTTGAGCTGCTTGCTCTCCTGCCTCGAGTCGACGACCATCGCAACTAGCGTTCAGCTTTTTTTGTATACGTAGAACAGGAGAGTAAAGATAAAATTAAAATAGAAAAGAATGTAATTGAACATACAAATTACTTTTGAGCAAACTGTCAATCTAACGAACCATAAACATAATTAGAATTTATAAACATTCTGCTTGTTTAGGAAAAGTGGGAAAAATAAAAGTGTGGGGTTAAAATACCAAATTTTCCGAGCACTGATTTATTATAAATAATAAAAGCAATGACAATGTCTTTTTCTTAGGAATTGCTGATAAAGATTGAGTGCCAATTTATCCTCGACCCTGAGAGGTAACAAAAGTTGCTTGTTCTCCTTCTGAAGTCTCATTTGCCCTGGACTAATCATCAGCTGGTGTGACATAGTCATCTTGGATAAGGTGAAGCTTGACAACTTGGTCCACTGTTTGAGAAACTTTTTCTTTTCTTAACCACTGCTTACTCTTGGCTTATTTGCATGTAAATTGGACACAATGTTGTGATAGGATGCAACTGTATGATTTGTGGACAAGTTGGAATTGCTGGATCTTGCACATAAGTATGAGATCTTTCTCTTTTTCCTTCACTGCAGACTAGGTGATAACGTAGTCTTGTGTTGCGGACCACATAGAAATCGCTTCAAAGGTCCTGCTTCCTGATGTTGTCAATCTTTCCATCACTTTCTTTTCTCCAGGTCCGAATCACAGCGAAAGTGGAGCTACCTCTACCATTGCTGAGCCGGTTTCTTTTCCCAGTTCAGTTGCAAAGATCTCGTGCCTACTGAAGTCACAGGTGCCCGTGATACATGGCGGCAATCGGTGGTGGCTTTGCGAAACCTTTGTGGCAAACATCCAATGTGAGAGCTTGGCGAGAGCTTGTTGACAACACCAAGCTTGCTCTCGAGCTCGGCGACTGTGTAAACTCGCTGGTAGCCACAAAACCAAGGTTCTCAAGACTACTTCAAAGATTGTTTGGCGCGACTCCTCAAATATACATCAAAGTTTTTTCTCAAGTGTATCTTTTCCTACTCGCATGCTCCGAAACGCTTGGAACGCAGCGATGGCGTCTCCTTGAGCGCCATGTCCTGCAATCAAAGTATTCCATGCCACAGTGTTGGGAGACGCAATGGAGCTCTCAAACACAAGCTCGGCGACCTCGACGCTCCCGCATTTACAGTAGAAGTCGAGCAGGGAAATCCTTACAGAACTCCCTTCCAGTCCCTGCCGGAGAATCTGTCCGTGGAAGAGCTTCCCGAGCTTCAAATCTCCCAGGTTCCTGCAAACTTGCAACAACGCAAGAAAGGTTTGAGAGTTTGGAGCAACTTCCAGGGCTGCATAGCATTCCAACGCAAGCTCGTCCTCGCCAATGTAAACACATCCAAACAGGAAAGAGTTCCACGAGAGTATGTCGCGATCTAAGATCTTATCAAATACCCTGCGAATGTCCATGATCAAGCTTCCACACTTGGCATACATATCAACCAGACTGCTGGATCTCTCTCCAGGCCAAGCTGCGAGATCCACGAATGGATTTTCATTGCTTTCTCGAGAGATTCTACGTCTAAATCCCATTTTCTTCTCCGTGATTTACGCTACAAGCCTTGATAGCGGCGACACAAGCTAAACGATCGGGTTTAAATCCTTGTTCTTGCATGGAAGAGAAGAGAAGGAAAGCTTCGTCTCCATCTTGGCTCTCGTGAGCATAGCCTGTGATGATCGATGTCCAGGAAACGATGTCGTGCTGCTCCATCGAATCAAACACCCTGCGAGCATCTTCTAGACTTTCACACTTGCCATACAAGTCCACCATCGCGTTTCCCAAGTGTATGTCTCCTCGCCTCCAACTTGAAGCCGCGAGAGTTTGATGCGTGAGAGTGAATCGCCAAAGCTCGTTCCAAGCTCTTGATCTCCACAGCCAACGACGCACCAATCTCCTCTCGCGCAGCCAGACTAGAGCAAGTTTTGATAGCCGCGAGAAAACTCGAGCAATCTGGATTGATCGTCCATCTCCAAGAAGAGCTCCAGAGCCAAATCTTCGAGCGTATCCCAGAACCAATACCGTCCAGGAGACAACGTCGTGGTTCTCAATCCCGCCGCCGAGAGTCTCTCATGCTTCCACACTTGGCATTCCAGGAAATGTTCACTTAAACATGATACCTTTAAAATAAAAGATGCATAAACTAAGATTCTGCCTTTACAAACAAGCCCTAGAGCTCTTTCGAGATGGTTAAGCGCGAGCGCGAGCGCGAGGATAGCTTGGAGAACTACGTGCCCAAGAAACCTAGGCAAGGGATGGAGTACCACACGGTCTTGGATGAAAAATTCTGTGATGAATACCCAGCGCTGGTAGAGAAATATAGACTAGAGAAGTCGATTGGGGGTGGAGGGCAAGCAACGGTGTACAAGGCATTCCGAAGGAGTGATGGAAAGGTTTTTGCGATCAAGACAGTTCATGGGCCCGATGGGCTGTTTGAAGCTCGAGTGATGGCTATGCTAGAGGTGTCACTCAAGGGTTTGGATGAACAGGGGCTCGTCCACTTCGAGCACATCATACGAGAAGAGCCCAATCAGTACGGGGAGGTGTACCACCTTGTTCTTGAGCTGTGCAATTGCAGCCTTCAGGACCGGATCAAGTACAAGGGGCAGCTTGATGAGGAAGAATCTGCAAAGATCGTCATAGCTCTCGCCAAGACGCTAAAGAGGGTTCATGACAACGAGATCATCCACTGCGACCTGAAGCCCGCGAATGTTTTGCTGAAGTACCCGCGGCCTGGGAAGTTCTATGTCCCAAAGGTGTCCGACTTTGGGATGGCTTGCTGGATGGATGATCCGTGGAACGAGTGTGGGGTTGGGACGTGGGATTATATGTCTCCCGAAGCGATGTTTGATGGACACTATATCAAAGCCAGCGACGTGTGGGGTTTAGGGATGCTGCTTTACACTTGCCTCACGGCAGCTTGTCCGTTCTCAAATATGGATGTGGAGGTGGTATTTAAGAATGCACGCAAGCGAGATCAAAGTTTAAGGAACCTCCATCACAATTCTATGGATTGGGATAGCATTCCATCCCTTTCTGCAAGGCAGCTTATCCAAGGCATGACGGAATTGGATCCCGGAAGGAGGCTTACTTTGGAAAAGGTCCTCGAACATGAGTGGATAAAGAAATATTTATAGAAATAATGTTGCTCTTATATAAGGACCATGTAAATCTTATAAGCTAATGTTTGAATTTGAAAAAATCAATTCTACAGATTCTTTTTTCTCGCATAGATGATGGTCCACCGTCGGCAACTGCTCTGCAGCATCGTGCTGGCCCACTTCCATTGAAAAGGAGAGAGCTCTTTATTTCTTCTTGTTTCATCTTGGCAATAGGTGTTATAAGCCAGAGCAGCGTCGCAGATGAAGCAGGGGCTGCTCCAGACGCTTCGATCCAGCAAATTCTGCGAGGATTTTGGAGCACCACCAGCTTGCTGCTCCGGATCGCAACTGCAGTTCCGTGCGTCGCGTTTCTCGTCCGTTCGAAGGAGAGGAAGAAGATCGCCTCGATTGATATCGTTGCCAGATGGTCCATTTGTTTGCTTTTTCTTAAAAAAATTGCAATATAGTTAAAACCATATATAAAAAGTATATATAGTTCAAAATTGGGGTTCGTGTGATGTAGCCAACAAGGTCGAAATCTAGGAGATATCGAGCTCGACTTCTGGCATTCCCCTCACAATATAAACCTAATTAATCAGTAGTTCCATCACAATCAGAATGATCACCGAAGGATCATCAGCTTAAGCCATGGGAGAATGAAAAAGAATGTCATTTATGTAAGAAACACTGTTTAATAATTAGAAACAGCCACCATCCACCATCAGAATTTTCACGAAGCCTGCCGATCACAGTAGCGACCGGGTGTAAAAACAGACCTTTATTTGTTGGTGTTTCAGCAAAGAGAAAGGGAAAGGACGAGCAGAGAGAAAGGGAAAGGAGTGAGAGAAGGAGAAACCGGGTGAGGTCACAGTGTCACCGACTAGAATCTTCTAACATGAGACCAAGGAATTGAGTTTGCTGCAATGCCCCGAAACGGACACACACACCTTGGTTCTCTCACCTTTTACTCTCTTTCTAGAGAAGGTTTATAGCCAAGCTTCCCCGCATTGTAGCTGAGTCTCAGCCTAGATCTTGGCAGGAGGGCCGCCATGTTTTCCCATAAGGTTTTCGGACGAATTTCATGTGACAGTTATTGTCACATGACAATAACTGTGTAGATTGCCCTGGAGAAACAAAATTTTCTCAGAGATGTTACCAACACTCCAGGATGAACTACTATTCACATCACTGATTATTTCTGCTCGAGAATGAGTTTTTCTGTTTCAAGTGTCATTGTTCCTCAGGAAGAAAAGTGATCAGTCAATGCAGCAAATCGTTTTGTGTCTGCTTGGAAGCTTTTTTCTGTTCGAGCTCGCTCCACATTGGCACCTGTGGAAGGGTGAAACTAGGAGATGAAAACAGACATTAATCACAAAATACCTGCCAATGCTTGAGCATCCTTTTATCGTTTTTCCTGACATATAGAAACATGCATGCCTTCCATGGTCAGAAATGTAAACGCGGCTTAAGTCTTAAGAAGCAGTTCACAGAAGCAGTTCACACCAAGGACACAAGAAACTTTTTTTCGTGCTCAATGAAACTATGCCCAGTTTTTTGGTTTTTTGCTGGTAAATAAAAAGCCCTGATTAATAAACAACGAGCACAAGATCTGGATTGGACTTTGGAAATCAACAATCGGCTGCAAGAGTTCGGCTGCAAGTGGCACGAAGCACACGCGATCCAGATCATCCAAGGCCTAAACTAATGCAATATGAACTTAAAGCATAGCATGGGGAAATTCTCATGACTCGGACCAGTGGCAAAAGGGACTCTTTTGTATTTGGCAGAAAGCCTGCGCAAGTGACAAGACGAGAAAAGTACATAATACCTTTAGAATGTGGAGTCTGCAAACACTCTGGCAAAGATCTCTCTCGATCGAGCATCTTTACTTCCAAGATTTTTGGAAGTTCTATAGCTCGGGCTAGACTGTGTAGGCTTCGAGGTCTGGGTTTTCCTTTAAGAGAACAGCATCTGTAACATGACATCCGAGGAAGAATAATCCAAACAATACCAGGCTTCTTTTCAGAGACCGATCTTAAGCTAGTCTTCAGTGTACGCATTTCCTTGAATCCGACTGGGAGACCTGTCAACTCACGAGGAGATCTTAAACGTTGGAGCATAGATAGAGTTGGAAAGAACATCAGCATTGCAAAAGATCTAGCAAGAACCCTAAATCCAACGGCGTAAATTCAAAGAGCTCCCGCCAATAGATAAGATCTTAGCTCTCATAAACATGAGCCATCAACAAGTACGCTGACGATTTCACCCTCACATCCATTCCAACCAACGCATCAAATGCTTCACTTCCAACTCTCGTGTTCTTCCACTTCCTACAAGCGCTCAAGATCGTCATCCAGGTCACGACACCCGCTTGGAAAGGCATCGATCTCACAATCTCCAGCGCCTCCTCCAGATGGTTTGCTCGCCCCAGCATATCAATCACGCAGTGGTAGTGCTCTCGCCCAGGATCAATCCCATACTTCTCTCTCATCGATCCAAACAATCGTTTCCCTCGCTCCACAAGCCCGGCATGGCTACATGCGGCTAGCACACACAGCAGGGTCACACCTCCCGGCCTCACGCCAGTGTCCACCATCGCCTGGAACGTCACAAACACGAACTTCACGTCACCTTGGCGGCCATAGCCGGACACTAGAGCCGTCCATGCAACCACGTCCCGCGCGGCAACCATGGAACCATCAAAGACACGCTGAGCGTCGGCCATGGTAGCACACTTCCCATAGAAGTCGATCAAACCGGTGACCACGATGGTATCGCCCTCCAGTCCATGCCGGCAAATCTCGCCATGGAGACGTCGCCCAGCTTTGCTCGAGGCGATGGATCCGCACGCCTTGAGCGCCGCCGCGAGCGTCCACGAGTCGGGCTCCACTCCCTCGTCCACCATCGCGAAGAACACCGCCAGGGAGCTCTCGCCATCGCCATTCTCGGCGTAGCCGGAGACGAGCCCCGTCCATGACACTACATCGTGGCTCTCCATTTGATCGAAGGCCCTGTGCGAATCCTCCATGCTTCCAGCTCGCGAGTACATATCGATCAGGCTGCTCGCCACTAAAAGATCTCGATCACACCCGGCTTCCGTAGCTCGAGCATGAACAGCCATGCCTTTCTCCAGGCTCTCGATCTTCACAGCTCTTCCATCGAAGTCCCTGGCTTCTTCTCGCGATGCCAAGTGATTGCAAGCCTTCACAGCAGCAAGGTAGCTCAAGCTATTCGCCACAACGCGCGGTTCTTCCCTGTGCATGGCCGCGAGTAGCTCGAGCGCCATAGCCTCGCCATCATTCTCGGCATAGCCCAGCATGATCGCGTTGTACGAGACCACGTCCCGTGTAAGCATCGCATCGAAAACTCGGCGGGAATCCACCATAGTTCCACACTTCGCATACATGTCGATCAAAGTGTTCCCCACGAAAACGTCCCTGGAATCGCAGCCACCGTTGGCAGCTGCGAGGCGATGGATCGCCATTCCAGTGGCGAGAGCGCGAAACTTTATCACACTTCCGCCTTGCTCCTCCTCGGCAAGGCTGCTGCAAGCCTTGATCACTGCCACGAAAGTCCGAGCGTTTGCATGGTATCCCTGGTGAACCATGCGCAAGAAGAGCTCCACCGCCACCTCGTGCTCGCCATTGTCACCATAGCCGAGTATCAACGCCGTCCACGAGACAACGTCGTGGCTGGCGAAGCGCTCGAAGATCCTCCTCGCATCCTCCATACTCCCACACTTCGCATACAAATCCACAAGTCCGCAAGCCACGAAAGCATCCGACTCGAATCCACTCTTGCGAGCTTCGCGATGAACAGCCATGCCGGTCTCAAGAGTTCTCATGGATCGAGCGCTAGATGATCCTTCCTTCGCCGCCATAGCCAGGCTCGAGCAAGCCTTCACCGCGGCAACGAAAGTCCGAGCGTCCCGCGGGCAGTTCTCGCGTTCCATCACCTGGAAGAGCTCGAGCGCAGCTTGGCCATCGCCACTCTCGGCATACCCCAGCATGAGCGACGTCCAGGCCACCATATTCCTCCTCTCCATGCTCTCGAAAACGCGCCGAGCGTCGTCCATGCTGCCACACTTGGCATACATATCGACGAGGCAGCTCTCCACGAAAATGGATCCGCACCTCCTCTCCAGCGCCTGCGAGTGGATCGCCATTCCAATCTCCAGCGATCTCATCTTGGAAGTCGAGCATACTTCGCTACCTCTTTCTTCCTTCTCAGCCGTGGCAATGCTAGAGCATGCCTTGGCCGCAGCGACAAAAGTTCTCGAGTTTGGAGCGCAGCCCTCGTCGCGCATCGGCGAGAAGAGGGCGAGCGCCACCAATCCATCGTCGTTCTCTGCGTAACCGAGCATGAGCGCATTCCACGAGACAATGTCATGGCTGGGCATGGCGTCAAATACCTCTCGCGCTTCGCCCATGAGGCCGCAGTTGGAGTACATGTCCACCAGGCTGCTGCCCACGAAGAGATCGCCCGCCACTCCACTGGCTATGGCGTCGGAGTGGAGCTCCCGCCCCCTCTTGGCATCCCTGGCCTTGCTTGCCTCCTTGAGCGCCGCCAAGAGTGTGGCGATTCCCTTCGTCGATTTCTTTGCCACTTTCCAGCTCCTGCTGGTGGTGGTGGTGGTCGAAACGCCATCGCTGTGGAGCATCGCAAGAAGAGAGAATCTCTTAGCCACTTTTTCAATGTAAGTCAATGAAAAGTCAACTATGTCAACGCAAAAGTCAACATGGGATAATGAAAATGCCCAAGCTGGGCATTTAGAAGCTAGAAGAACGTTCTATTTTCATGAACGAATATTGTCAGGAAAAAACATATTACTGTATATCTGCGCACAAGATATGCTTCTTTACTTTAGACAAGTGTTCGATTCTATGCCCAAAGAAGATCTCCCAGCTTGAGGATCCGTACGTGTTGCAAATGCCCAAGAAGGGCATTTTTAAAGGCCTCCCAAAATTTGGGAATTTAGGGTTCCTGGCAATGGCGGTATTGCGAGCGCCGCAGGTACTCGCCCTAGGAAATCCCATGGCGATGGCAGCGGCGACGGCGGCGGCGCCGAGCTTGCGTTTCGCCAAAAGGTACTGCTCGACGCTGTCCAAGAAATCATCCTCCGCGCGGGTGAGATTCGTCGTTAGGGCGCAATGGAAGCAGGAAGTGCTGTGGACGTCGGCGCCGCTGGTCGAGATTGCTCCAGCGGCGGAGCAACTCTTCCACATCGTGCTCGACATTGGCCGGAATCCCGAGCTCCAGAAGGGTCACTCCAAGCCGGGGCAATTCGTCCAGATGAAAAAGGAGGAGCACAAGCCGGGATTCTTCGCCATCGCTTCGCCGCCTTCCACCGCTGCCAAGGGATTCTTGGAGTTCCTTGTCAAGGATGTGGAGGGCACTACCTCGGCTGTGCTGTGCGATCTGGCCAAGGGAGATAAGGTGGATTTGAGCCAAGTGATGGGCAAAGGTTTCGATATCGACCAGCTCTATCCTCCAGAGAAGTTCCAGACTGTGCTGTTCTTCGCGACTGGCTCTGGTATCAGGTAACGTGATTTCTTCTTCTTTTTTCTTCCGTTTCCATTCTTTTTTTCTTTTTTTTTTTTGTTCTTGCTCTTCGCTATCTCTTGGGATGGTAGACATGTTTTTCCACTCGTATCTGTTCTTACGTAGGGATTTTCTTCCTTCTTTCCACTCTCTTGTTCTTTCATTTCTTGGGATAGTTTGCGTAGACATGATGTTCCTTCTTTCCACTCGTTTTTTCTCTATCTTTTGGGATGGTTTACGTATGGTTCCTTTTTTTTTCAGGACAGTCCGATTCGATCACTTATAGAGGCCGGAATTGACGCGAACAGGAGGAGCGATGTGAGGCTTTACTATGGAGCAAGGAGTCTTGAGAGAATGGCATATCGGGTACTCTTCTTTTGTTTCTTTTTCGGTTGTCGATTCTCACTTATTTCTACGATAGGACAAGTTCAAAGAGTGGGAGGCAAGCGGCGTGAGCATAATTCCCGTGCTCTCGCAGCCTGATGGGAGCTGGATGGGCGAATCAGGATATGTCCAGGTACTTTTATGGTCATTGTTGTAGACATGATTCATTGTTTTCTCTTTTACTCCATCTCTCATTTTACTTCGCTTTATTGTGCCACAGGCAGCCTTTTCGAAGAACATAAGTATTCCAGATTCCTCTCAAGTTGTTACTTTTCTTTGTGGCCACAAGGGCATGGTCAAGGTAGAGATTTTTTGTTTCCCTTTGCCCTACCTTCACTGTGATGTTTTTATTGCAGGATGTGACTGATCTACTTTCGGCCGAAGGGGTTCCACAAGAGAAGATCATCTTAAACTTCTAAGCTCTCAATGTAAGTTCGCTTTACTTTTTTTTCCTTCTAGTGGTTCGGTCCTATGATGCATAATTTAGTAATCTCACTGCGCTGCCCGTTGACGTTGCACGTCGTTGCTCCCAGTCTTGGAACCGGTTGGAGCAGTGCTCGTGTAACTAGAATACGGACCAGTCGTATGAGGAATTGGCGTGGCTGAAGGACATGTTTTTGATTCACGATTCCCTGGTTGACTTCTCTCTCTTTGCAGATACAGAGTTCTTAACTGGAGCGAGACAATTCATTACCTGGTATGACAATTTTTTCCATTTCTTTTATGCTAAACTCTTCTTTTCTTTGGCAGACAAGGTAGCAGCACGAAATAAGACTCGAAAGCTTTGTACTATAGTTCTCCGACGTGTTTTGTAAGTCACTGTGACGAATCAAACCACAGCGGCTTGATAAAAATCTTTGGTGGTGCATCCAAATCGGAGTCTGGGTGGCACTTGTCGGTGGGGCAGTTTTGTATATATCTTTTTTTCTCTGTCACATTTACCTCGTCCATCTTTCTTCACAGGAGGATAGTGATCCCGTTTGGGCCCCAACGCGTAAAAAATCGTGTCCCTTTACTCGTTTTCCCGGACTCTATAAAATTATCCACTGGAGAGTGTCATCGACAGTTTAGCCTCGGTTCTTCTTCTCGGTTCATCTTCTCTTTGTCTACTCACATTTCTTTTTTTCCTCTATGGATTTCTTCAAGAAGCAGGCAGGATCCTTTCTCAGCGGAGACAAGGAGAGCGAGAAGCCAAAGACGGAAGAAGCAGGCCATGGATCAGGCACGGAGGAGCCAAAGAAGAGCAGCACGGGGGAGGCAAAGAAGACCAGCGGCGAAGTTCCAAGCTACTCGGAGCTTATGGGAAGTGCCAACGTTCTTCTAGACGCCGCGAAGCAGCAAATGGGAGGAGCAGGAGCTAAGAAGGAAGGCGGTGGTGGGGGTATGGACACTGCCAAGCTCGCCGACGCTGCCGAGGACATTCTCCAGGGCGCCTCACACTACGGCAAGCTCGAAGGCACGCCGTTTGGGAACTACGTGAAGAAGGCCGAGGATTATCTCCACACTTATCAGTCGAGAGAGGTCGACGTTGCTCCAGAGAAGAAAGAGGCCGCGGCGGGAGAGCTCAAGGCCGCGGCCGAGGATCTCAAGGGGAAAAGCAGCGTCCAAGACAAGGCTGTGGATGCTGTCCAGGAGAGAGTCGAGGCGGCCAGTGCTCCGAAGAGCGAAGAGACAGCCCTTTGAAAGGACCAAGGAGGAAGATCTTTGTTTCTTCCAAGTGTCTAGTCTAGATCTCGAGATGGGCGATTGCGTCATAGCTCAATTGCTCGATCTCTGGAAGTTCCTGGACGAAATCTAATTTGTTTGGCTCTAGAACAGTGTCAGGCAGCTCAATTGCTCGATCCCTGGAACGAATGGCATGTTGTCAAGGAGAGATCTCGGGCGAAATCGAAGTTCCCAGCTCGCCACCATGCACCCAAAGTGGAGCTTCTCCGGCTGGATCGAGTAATCGCTGCGCATCGACACGAGGTAGCTCCAGCCGGAATCCACGTCCCCGGTGTGGCCAAACGCCCCCAAAATCGAGACGAAGGAGACGGCATCCGGGGCCACACCTTGCAAATTCGCGGCCCACAGGAGATTCTCGGGGTCCTGGCAGCTGGTTCCGTGCGCCGCGAGCATCGTGTTCCAGGGCACGACGCGATCTGGGACTGCGTGTGGCATTGGCATTGTCGCAAAGAAGGAAATCGCTTTCTCCAGATGACCAAGCCGCGCTGAGCATCAAATTCCAAGACACTGTATCTCTTACCGGCATCAAATCGAAAATCCACTGCGTTTTCTCGATTGTGCTGCTCAATGCGTGAGCAGCTAACATAGAATTCCACGTGATTATGCTCTCGCATAGATTGGAAAATTGTGCTAGCTTCTGCCAAGAACCCTAAATGGGCATATGCTGCGAGCATGGCAGTTGATAAAACCACGTCTTTCTGGGGTGATGAATCAAACACTATTCTTGCGTGTTCTATCTGGCCGCTCGATCCATACGCAGTGACCATGGCAGTGTAGGACACGATATCATGATGGCCCATCGAATCGAACATGGAAATCGCCATTTCCAGATGCCCATTGTCGGCATATGTTGTGAGCATCGTATTCCATGCAACGATCTTCTCGGGAATTAGATCGAAGAAATCTTTGGTTTGATCGATAGGGCTAGAGTTCATGAGCGCGGAGAGCATTGCATTAGGAGATGAGATCTCTGCACGGCATCGAGTCAAAGAGCTCGATCGGGAGGGCGTGGCACCTGTTTTGGGCGTAGGTTGTGAGCATTGCGTTGTAGAGGAGGAGGTTCTTGGCTGGGTTTTGATTGAAGAGGCTCTTGGCAGGTTTCACTTGGCTGTTGTGCAAGTAGGCGGTGATCATCAGATTCCAGGATGCGAAGCTTTGCTCTGACATTCGATTGAAGAAATTCTTGGTGCTGTGGATGTTCTGACTCTTGTCATTTCTTATAAGCATCTCAATGTTTAGACTTTTTACTATAACAACACTAACAAGATATAAAGTCTCTATCCAGGAAATGAAAGTCACCACTCCAAAAATATCAACAATATTGATAAGTGTAACCCCTTTTATCACATGCCTAACAATAGACATTATGGTTATAACTATGCCTTCATCTTTGTTTTTGAACTTAGGCAGCAATAACATCCACCTCCATTGAAACATAACTATCTTTTATAGGAAGTGGAGTTGAAGGACATGTAATGAGAAATGAAAGAGGTGACATTTCATAATATTATGCCAAGTGAAGAGTATTGTCTAGGGTGGTTAAAGTAAGTACATATACAAATTTTACAAGATCTCTACAAAGTGTTAGCCACAACATTCCTAATTTGATCTTCTTTGATATATTTGGCATAAAGTAAAAAACAAACACCAAATTGCATCACTGGCTCATATAGCCTTAGATAAAAATGATGTAATTGTTGAAAGGCATTATTACAATCATCAACATGTCTAAATGCACGAAGACATTTAGAAGAATGCTCTAATCCTCATGAGTTGCTACATTTAAACCATTATACCACTGTAACACTGTCTTTTGGAGACATGTGGGAAACTTACACAATTGTTGAGCATTATCCCAAGAATAATATGTGCTATAAATTGATCAAATTAATGGTACATATCATCTCCAGGACTCCCACAGAAGAACTCCGGCCAAATGCAAGGATTAGTACCAAGAGCATGAGGAGTTGTATCACATGCTATGAATATTGCTATCGATTGAGTTTGATTATTCAATTATAACCACATAGCATTGAATAATTGCACTAACTGCTGCTCCAAAGTTAAAGAAAAATAACAGAGAAGAAATTGGAAAAGCTATAAAGAAAGGAAGATTTAGACTGTTAGGAATCCCCCAATTCTTGCCACATTCCTGACTTTTGCCGGATTCCTGACCTGCAGACCACATTCCTGAGTCTTGAGACACTTCCCTATTCCTGACTCTCTGATTTCCCATATGATTCTTGAGTCTCGAGCCACATTCCTAATGATGACGTGGCGCTTCCTCGACCTCAACTATATTTAGGCCGTCTTCGATCCAAGAGTGGTGGAGCTTTATCAACCTATAATATATATAGGTTAGCTTTGTTCCATTTCTCCACAATCTGAATCAATGCCAGTCTAAGGCCTCTTCTTCATCTCCTCTATCTTTTCTCTTTGTCTTTTGCATTTTCCAATCTTGATCTTGTTGAGGGTCTTGACAGTTTGATTCAGATTGTGTTTTTTCATTTTTGCTTTAGTTCGTTTTGATTGTTTGACTGCCTTTGCCTTTTTCCCCCTTTTTTTTCTTTCTTCTTTGCCGATGGAGTCTCCAAGCCATCTTGATTTCTTTGCCGAAGTCCTTGCAAAAATCCAGTCTAAGAATACCAAGTTGAAGGCGACTCTTCTTCGCATGCAGCAGGAGCTTGCTTCACTTTCGGCTCAAGGATCCAGCAAAGTTCCTGAACCGAAGGTGAGTTTCTCGACAAAATTTTCAGGCAAGCGTTCGGAGCTTCGCGGATTCCTGAACCAGATGGAGCTGATTTTCGCACTTCAACATCGGCGGTACCCCACTCCCGAGTCTCAAATCGGTGCGATTGGGACGTTGCTCGAAGGTGCAACTTTGTCATGGTTTTCTCCTCTCCTGGAGAAGAGCATGAAAGGGGTCGTGGTTTCGGAGCTGATGGATCTTCAGTTGTTCAAAAAGAAGCTCGAAGTATGTTTTGGCAAGACGGATCGGGTTCGGGCTACCACCACAAAAATAAGATGTCTCTCTCAAGGGTCTCGTCCTGCCTCAATCTATGCTGCAGAGTTCCAACTCCTTGCCTTGGACACTCAGTGGGATGAGCGGGCCTTGATTGATCAATTTTGTTTCGGCCTCAACAACGGTGTCAAGGATTTGTTGCTCACCATGGAGGATTTCACGTACCTGTCAGATGCCATCAACAAAGCTGTTCGATGCGACAATCGTCTCTTTGAACGTCGTCAGAAAAGTCGCCGTGCCACCGTTTTCCCGTCCCAGACTCAGGAATCCCAGCTTGAGTCTTCGAGGCATACTCATGAACCTACTACTCCGGTCCCGATGGATATTTCTGGTACTCCCCGACTCATCAGAGGGAAGTTGAGTCCTGTTGAGAAGCAACGTCGAATATCTCATAATCTTTGCCTTTACTGTGCTGATTCTAATCACAAAGTAGTTGTGTGTCCCAAGAAGCCTCCCCGACTGCTCGAGTACACTCTGCCTCAAGGTCCACCTCTGTTGCAATCGGGAAACAACCCTGTCCAAACAGAGTAGGAGCTGTCTGTTTGGACTCCCCGAATAAAAATCACTTTTCTTCTTTATCAAGCTCCTCACCACCTTTCATCAAAGCCACCACCAATTCCCGCAACTTCTGCATCCCATGTCTCCTTTCTTTCACCAGATAATTAGGACTCAAGACTCTAGCGCTACTAGACTCGGGTGCAACTTCCTGCTTCATGGACATGGACTTTGCCACCCAACATCACATTCCTCTTTCTCCTACCATACGGGATCTGAGGGTTGAAGGCATTGGCGGGCATTTTGTGTCTCCATCTTCTGGACTTAGAGAAACATTGCCCGTTCGAGTACACATCGGGTCCACCGTCACCGATATCGCCTTCAACATCATTAACAACAAATCCTCCTCTGTGGTGCTCGGCCTTCCTTGGTTCCAACTACACCAGCCTCAGATCTGTTGGAAGGAATTACAGTTCGTCTCTCCCACATCACCATCTCCCATAGCTTCCCCTGTTGTTCATCAAGTCCGAATCAGGAAAAGTTCCCTAAACTCAAATTGGGGTTCTATTCCTGACTTTACCAAGTTTTCACCCTCTTCTTTTCCCTCTCCATCTTACACTGGATAGTATCCTTGTCTCATCATTCCATTTAGTCGTACACCTCCTCCTATCTCCACAATCACTATGAAAGAACTTCTTCATGAAGACCCTATTGTCCTTTTTGCTTTGCATGTTTCTCTTGTCAGTCTTCCTAAGAAGTATCATGATTTTGGGGATGTGTTTGATAAGAAAAAAGCTAGTGTACTACTTATTCATCAGCTTTATGACTGTCCCATTGATTTATAGGAAGGAGCATCACCTCCGTGGGGGCCTATCTACGGGTTATCCCTGTCTGAGCTTAAGGCCCTCAAAGAGTACGTAGATGAGAACCTTGCCTCGGGGTACATTCAGCATTTGCAGTCCCTGGCTGGAGCGCCTGTCTTCTTTGTGAAGAAGAAGGATGGGAGTTTGCGGCTAGTCATCCACTACCGAGGTTTGAACAAGGTGACTGTTCGGAACCGTTATCCGCTGCCCCTGATCTCGGACCTGTTGGAACGCCTCGGCGGTGCCCGCTTCTTCACCAAGATCGACCTCCGTGGAGCATACAACCTAATCCGGATCCGGCCTGGCGATGAATGGAAGATTGCGTTCCGAACCCGCTATGGCCACTTCGAGTACACTGTCATGCCATTTGGCTTGACAAATGCTCCAGTAGTTTTCCAACACATGGCAAACGATGTCTTTCGGGAGTTTCTTGATCAGATGGTGATCGTCTACCTTGACGACATCCTCATCTACTCAAAAACTCAGGAGGAGCATGACGAGCATGTGCGCAAGGTGCTGGCGAAGCTGCGGGAACACGGCCTATACGCGAAGCTTGAGAAATGTTCCTTCGATCAGAAGTCTGTGGAGTTCCTTGGGTACATTGTCACTCCTGAGGGTATCATGATGAATCTTGCCAAAGTCAAGACTATTCTCGAATGGGAGCCTCCACAATCAATGTCGGACGTTCAGGTTTTCCTTGGCTTTGCCAACTTTTACCGCAAATTCATTGATCACTACTCTGATATTGTCCTTCCTCTCATGCATCTCACTCGCAAGGATGTTCCCTTCTCTTGGTCTGCTATTGCCCAACAGGCCTTCGACACACTCAAGGTGGCCTTCGGTTCTACTCCCGTCTTGATCCATGCTGATCCCTCCCAACCTTTCTTCATCAATGTTGATGCCTCCGACTTTGCCATCGGTGCTATGCTGTCTCAACTCGGAGCGGATTAGAAATTTCATCCAGTCACTTTCCATTCTCAAAAATTCCAGCCTGCGGAGATCAATTACAAAATCCACGACAAAGAGCTCCTTGCCATCGTGGATTCCTTTGGAGAGTGGCATCGTTTCTTGGAGGGGGTAAGCCATCAAACAATGGTCTAGACGGATCATAAAAATCTCAAGTACTTTGCCACTTCCTAAGTTTTGAGCCGTTGTCAGGCAAGGTGGGCCCAATTTCTGAGTCAATTTGACTTTGTTATCAAGTACAGACCTGGAAAGCTTTAAAGCCTTCCTGATGCTCTTTCAAAGCGCTATTATCTCAGTCTTAGGCCTGGTAATCTTGCCTTCGATCAACAGGATTAAGTTATCCTCGGTCCTGATCAACTTCAAGTTATGGCAATTTCCCTAGCCCCTCAGGACTCCTCTTTGATAGATGTGATCAGAAATGATCTTCAATCCAACGACCTTGCCAGCGACATTTTCCCCCATCTTCAGGCTGGACACCCAGTGACTCCCGACTGCCGGCGATTTGACGAGCTTGAGTTCTTAGATGGCTTGTTGTACCGTGGGGAGCAACTTTACGTTCCTGAAGGTGATGCTCGAAGGTTGGTTCTGATGGCGTGCCACGATAGCCCGACTGCTGGTCACTTCGGCATTGCGAAAACCTATGAGCTGGTTGCACGGGACTTTTGGTGGCCTCACATGGACGACTACATCAAAGCTTTTGTTACCTCTTGTGACACTTGTGCTCAAAACAAAGTACCTTGCCACCTTCCTTCAGGTTTGCTTCGTTCCCTCCCGGTCCCTTCAAGTCCTTGGGAATCCATCTCCATGGATTTCTTGAGTGATCTTCCGAGTTCTAGAGGCTTCAACAGCATTTTAGTCGTGGTGGATCACTTCACAAAGATGGCACACTTCCTGCCGTGTACCAAGGAGTTTTCGGGCGAGGACATGGCAAAACTGGTATTCAGGGAAATTTTCCGACTTCATAGGATTCCTGCAAATGTGGTTTCGAATCGGGGACCTCAATTCATCTCTCATTTTTGGCAATGATTCTTGCAGCTGCTTGGAATGAAGGCCAACCTCTCTTCGGCGTATCATCCTCAAACTAATGGATAGTCCGAGCGAACGATTTAGACGTTGGAACAATTCCTGAGGTGCTTCATCAACTATCATCAGGATGACTGGTTCAATATCCTTCCCCTTGCTGAGTTCTCATATAACAATTTTGTTCACTCCTCCCTTCGAGTTTCCCCCTTCTTTGCAAACTCTGGCCAGAATCCCCGATTCAATCTCTCACTTCCTTCTCCATCTGAATCCTCTCATTCAAATCCCCGCTCTGAGGCATTTGTCTCCAACCTCCAGGAAATCCACAACTCCATCTCCTTCCACCTTCATCGTGCTTAGGAATCTCACAAAACATTTGCCAATGTCCATCGTCAGGATTGTCCCCCTTACAATATCGGGGATAAAGTCTAGCTCCTCAGGTGAAATATCTCCACCACTAGGCCATGTCCCAAACTCGATTTCAAACGCCTCAGTCCTTTCCCTATCACTGCCATTATTAATCCTGTCACTTATCGCCTTGCACTTCCCTCCTCATATCAAATTCACCCCATTTTTCACTCCTCTCTCCTTGAGCCTTATATTCCCAATCCTATTCCAGATCAGGTCATTCCTCCACCTCCACCAATGCAACTCGAGGATGGGTCTGAGTATGAGGTCCAGGACATCCTTGATTCCAAGATCTCACGGTCTAAACTCTACTATCTGGTAGATTGGAAGGGTTACAGACCTGAGGAACACACTTGGGAACATGCAGACAACCTGATTCATTTTCCTGACCTTGTTCAGGACTTCCACCGCCGCTATCCTTCTCGTCTGTCGCGAATATGACTTTAGGTATCAAAAGTTACTTGTCGGCTAGTCCTTACGACAACTCTTACCTTACTGCCACGATGGCAGGAGGTCGGTATTGCTGGTTCCTTTTATCAGCCCCTCTTGTTCAAGTGTTAGTAAACTGGACTTTGCATCTGTACTTGGCCGGATGAGCATAAGGAAGGAATTCCTAAGTGTCTATTTAGTTGA
>NW_003314291.1:1144450-1146767 GCF_000143415.4 Selaginella moellendorffii | reverse complement strand
GGAGCACTTCCAGGGCTGCATAGCATTCCAACGCAAGCTCGTCCTCGCCAATGTAAACACATCCAAACAGGAAAGAGTTCCACAAGACAAGACTATGTCGCGATCTAAGATTTTATCAAATACCCTGCGAGCGTCCATGATCAAGCTTCCACACTTGGCATACATATCAACCAGACTGCTGGATCTCTCTCCAGGCCAAGCTGCGAGATCCACGAGTGGATTTTCATTGCTTTCTTGAGATTCTACGTCTAAATCCCATTTTCTTCTCGGTGATTACGCTACAAGCCTTGATAGCGGCGAGACAAGCTAAACGATCGGGTTTAAATCCTTGTTCTTGCATGGAAGAGAAGAGAAGGAAAGCTTCGTCTCCATCTTGGCTCTCGTGAGCATAGCCTGTGATGATCGATGTCCAGGAAACGATGTCGTGCTGCTCCATCGAATCAAACACCCTGCGAGCATCTTCTAGACTTTCACACTTGCCATACAAGTCCACCATCGCGTTTGCCAAGTGTATGGCAAACGACGCCTCCAACTTGAAGCCGCGAGAGTTTGATGCATGAGAGTGAATCGCCAAAGCTCGTTTCAAGCTCTTGATCTTCACAGCCAACGACGCATCAATCTCCTCTCGCGCAGCCAGACTAGAGCAAGTTTTGATAGCCATGAGAAAACTCGAGCAATCTGGATTGATCATAGCAGCTTCCATCTGCGAGAAGAGCTCGAGAGCCAAATCTTCCTGCCGGTTTGAGCGTATCCCAGAACCAATACCGTCCCGTGTGTTCTCAATCCCATCGCCGAGAGTTTCTCATTTGGCATTCCAGGAAATGTTCACTTAAACATGGATACCTTTAAAATAAAAGATGCTTAAACTAAGATTCTGTCTTTACAAACAAGCCCTAGAGCTCATTCGAGATGGTTAAACGTGAGCATGAGTGCGAGCATAATTTGAAGAATTGTGTCCACAAGAAACCTAAGCAAGGGATGGAATACCACACAGTCCTGGATGAGAAACTCTGTGAGGAACACCCAGCACTGGTAGAGAAATATAAACTAGAGAAATCGATTGGGGGTGGAGGGCAAGCGACGGTGTACAAGGCATTCTGAAGGAGTGATGGGAAGGTTTTTGTGATCAAGACAGTCCATGGGCCCGATGGGCTGTTTGAAGCTCGGCTGATGGCTATGCTGGAGGTGTCACTCAAGGGTCTCGATGAGCAGGGGCTCGTCCACTTCGAGCAGCTCATACGAGAAGAGCCCAATCAGTACGGGGAGGTGTACCACCTTGTTCTTGAGCTGTGCAATTGCAGCCTTCAGGACCGGATCAAGTACAAGGGGCAGCTTGATGAGGAAGAATCTGCAAAGATCGTCATAGCTCTTGCCAAGACGCTAAAGAGGGTTCATGACAACGAGATCATCCACTGCGACCTGAAGCCCGCGAATGTTTTGCTGAAGTACCCGCGGCCTGGGAAGTTCTATGTCCCAAAGGTGTCCGACTTTGGGATGGCTTGCTGGATGGAGGATCTGTGGAACGAGCGTGGGGCTGAGACGTGGGATTATATGTCCCCCGAAGCGATGCTCGATAGGCGCTATATCACAGCCAGCGATGTGTGGGGCTTAGGGATGCTGCTTTACACTTGTCTCACGGCAACTTGTCCATTCCCAAATATGGATGTGGAGGTGGTATTTAAGAATGCACGCAAGCGAGATCGAAGTTTAAAGAACCTCCATCACAATTCTATGGATTGGGATAGCATTCCATCCCTTTCTGCAAGGCAGCTTATCCAAGGCATGACAGAATTGGATCCCGGAAGGAGGTTTGCTTTGGAAAAGGTCCTCGAACATGAGTGGATAAAGAAATATTTATAAAAATGATGTTGCTCTTACATAAGGACCATGTAAATCTGCTAATGTGTGAATTAAAAAAAATATAAAAAATTGCTCTTACAAATTCTTTTTCTGCGGAGGAGCCGCACAAAAAGCCTTGATGATGGTCCACCATTGGCGGGATATCAACTGCTCTGCAGCATCAGGCTGGCCCCCACTTCCATTGAAAAGGAGAGAGCTCTTTTGTTTCATCTTGGCAATAGGAGATGAAGCATGGGCTGCTCCAGATGCTTCAATCCAGCAAAGTCTGCAAGGATTTTGGAGCACCACCAGCTTGCTGCTCCAAACTGCAGTTTTGTGTGTTGCGTTTCTTGTTAGTTCCAAGGAGAGATGGTCCAACTTGAAAGCTTTGATGTAATCTTGTAATAAATTGCCACGTGTTGCATCGCTTGGTTTGTTTAATAATCAAATAAAGTTTATAATTATAAGCATGTTTGTA
>NW_003314291.1:1082490-1144334 GCF_000143415.4 Selaginella moellendorffii | reverse complement strand
TAAATACAAAATTAATCTAAATAAATAACAACCGTTAGATGATAGAATATCCTAGAATATCCAAGCATTTTCTAGGTATATCCATTACCATCTCAAACCAAAAATTGTAATATAATTTATGATATTGTTCCATCCAAATTTTTTTTATATAAGTTTATTCTATAGTTTACTCAAAACCTCTTGTGATGTAGCTAACAACAAGGTCAAAATATGGAGATATCGAGCTCAACTGCACCCTCATCAATTAATCAGTAGTTCCATCACAATTAGAATGAAGGATCATTAGCTTAAGCCATGGGAGAATGAAAAAGAAATGTCATTTGTGTAAGAAGCACTGTTTAATAATTAGAAACAGCCACCATCAGAATTTGCAACAGTAGCAACCAGAAATAAGGGTGTAAAAAAGACCTTTATTTGTCACCCTTATGTGCAGCAAAGAGAAAGGGAAACGAGTGAGAGAAGGAGAAACCGAGTGAGAAAGCATGGTCATGGTGTCACCGACTAGAATCTCCTAACATGAGACCAAGGAATTGGAGTCTGTTGCAATGCCCTGAAACGGACACACAATGTTTTGCCTCTCTTTCTGTTCCTAGGTCACAGTTATTGTCATGTGACAATAACTATCACATGAAATTGATTCGAAAACCGTGTGGGAAAACATGGCGGCCCTCCCGCCAAGATCTAGGCTGAGATTCAGCTACAATGCGGGGAAGCTTGGCTATAAACCTTCTCTTGGAGAACTGCTAGATTGCCAAACAAAATTCTCTCAGAGATGTTACAAACACTCCAGGATGAACTACTATTCACATCACTGATTATTTCTGCTCGAAAATGAGTTTTTCTGTTTCAAGTGTCATTGTTCCTAAGGAAGAAAGGTGATCAGTCAATGCAGCAAATCGATTTATGTCTGCTTGGAAGCTTTTTTCTGTTCGAGCTCGCTCCACATTGGCACCTGTGGAAGGGTGAAACTAGGAGATGAAAACAGACATTAATCACAAAATACCTGCAAATGCTTGAGCATCCTTTTATCGCTTTTCCTGACATATAGAAGCATGCATGCCTTCCAGCTCAAAATGGTCAGAAATGTAAATGCAGCTTAAGTTTTAAGAAGCATTTCAACCAAGGACATAAGAAACTTATTTTCGTGCTCAATGAAACTATGCCCAGCTAGTTTTTTGGTTTTTTGCTGGTAAATAAAAAGCCCTGATTAATAAACAACGAGCACAAGATCTGGATTGGACTTTGGAAATCAACAATCGGCTGCAAGAGTTCGGCTGCAAGTGGCACGAAGCACACGCGATCCAGATCATCCAAGGCCTAGACTAATGCAATATGAACTTAAAGCATAGCATGGGGAAATTCTCATGACTCGGAGCGGTGGCAAAAGGGACTCTTTTGTATTTGGCAGAAAGCCTGCGCAAGAAAGTGAGTAGTAGTGACAAGACGAGAAAAGTACATAATACCTTTAAAAAGTGGAGTCTGCAAACACTCCGGCAAAGATCTCTCTCAATCGAGCATCTTTACTTGACATCCTAGGAAGAATAATCTAAACAATACCAGGCTTCTTTCCAGAGACCGATCTTAAGCTTCGTGTATCGTTTCCAGTCTTCAGTCTACACATTTCCTTGAATCCGACTGGGAGACCTGTCAAGTCAAGAGGAGATCTTAAACGATGGAGCATAGATAGAGTTGGAGAGAATATCAGCATTGCAAAAGATTTAGAAAGAACCCTAAATCCAACGGCGTAAATTCAAAGAGCTCCCGCCAATAGATAAGATCTTAGCTTTCATAAACATGAGCCATCAACAAGTACGCTGACGATTCACCCTCACATCCATTCCAACCAACGCATCAAATGCTTCACTTCCAACTCTCGTGTTCTTCCACTTCCTACAAGCGCTCAAGATCGTCATCCAGGTCACGACACCCGCTTGGAAAGGCATCGATCTCACAATCTCCAGCGCCTCCTCCAGATGGTTTGCTCGCCCCAGCATATCAATCACGCAGTGGTAGTGCTCTCGCCCAGGAGCAATCCCATACTTCTCTCTCATCGATGCAAACAATCGTTTCCCTCGCTCCACAAGCCCGGCATGGCTACACGCGGCTAGCACACACAGCAGGGTCACACCACCCGGCCTCACGCCAGTGTTCACCATCGCCTGGAACGTCACAAACACGAACTTCACGTCACCTTGGCGGCCATAGCCGGACACTAGAGCCGTCCATGCAACCACGTCCCGCGCGGCAACCATGGAACCATCAAAGACACGCTGAGCGTCGGCCATGGTAGCCATAGAAGTCGATCAAACCGGTGACCACGATGGTATCGCCCTCCAGTCCATGCCGGCAAATCTCGCCATGGAGACGTCGCCCAGCTTTGCTCGAGGCGATGGATCCGCACGCCTTGAGCGCCGCCGCGAGCGTCCACGAGTCGGGCTCCACTCCCTCGTCCACCATCGCGAAGAACACCGCCAGGGAGCTCTCGCCATCGCCATTCTCGGCGTAGCCGGAGACGAGCCCCGTCCATGACACTACATCGTGGCTCTCCATTTGATCGAAGGCCCTGTGCTAATCCTCCATGCTTCCAGCTCGCGAGTACATATCGATCAGGCTGCTCGCCACTAAAAGATCTCGATCACACCCGGCTTCCGTAGCTCGAGCATGAACAGCCATGCCTTTCTCCAGGCTCTCGATCTTCACAGCTCTTCCATCGAAGTCCCTGGCTTCTTCTCGCGATGCCAAGTGATTGCAAGCCTTCACAGCAGCAAGGTAGCTCAAGCTATTCGCCACAACGCGCGGTTCTTCCCTGTGCATGGCCGCGAGTAGCTCGAGCGCCATAGCCTCGCCATCATTCTCGGCATAGCCCAGCATGATCGCGTTGTACGAGACCACGTCCCGTGTAAGCATCGCATCGAAAACTCGCCGGGAATCCACCATAGTTCCACACTTCGCATACATGTCGATCAAAGTGTTCCCCACGAAAACGTCCCTAGAATCACAGCCACCGTTCGCAGCTGCGAGGCGATGGATCGCCATTCCAGTGGCGAGAGCGCGAAACTTTATCACACTTCCGCCTTGCTCCTCCTCGGCAAGGCTGCTGCAAGCCTTGACCACTGCCACGAAAGTCCGAGCGTTTGCATGGTATCCCTGGTGAACCATGCGCAAGAAGAGCTCCACCGCCACCTCGTTCTCGCCATTGTCACCATAGCCAAGTATCAACGCCGTCCACGAGACAACGTCGTGGCTGGCGAAGCGCTCGAAGATCCTCCTCGCATCCTCCATACTCCCACGCTTCGCATACAAGTATGGTATGCGCAAGTCCGCAAGTCACGAAAGCATCCGACTCGAATCCACTCTTGCGAGCTTCGCGATGAACAGCCATGCCGGTCTCAAGAGCTCTCAAGGCTCTCGCGCTAGATGATCCTTCCTTCGCCGCCATAGCCAGGCTCGAGCAAGCCTTCACCGCGGCAACGAAAGTCCGAGCGTCCCGCGGGCAATCCTCGCGTTCCATCACCTGGAAGAGCTTGAGCGCAGCTTGGCCATCGCCACTCTCGGCATAGCCCAGCATGAGCGGCCACCATATTCCTCCTCTCCATGCTCTCGAAAACGCGCCGAGCGTCGTCCATGCCGCCACACTTGGCATACATATCGACGAGGCAGCTCTCCATGAAAATGGATCCGCACCTCCTCTCCAGCGCCTGCGAGTGGATCGCCATTCCAATCTCCAGCGATCTCATCTTCGAAGTCGAGCATACTTCGCTACCTCTTGGAACTTCTTCTTCCTTCTCAGCCGTGGGAATGCTAGAACATGCCTTAGCCGCAGCAACAAAAGTTCTGGAGTTTGGAGAGCAGCCCTCGTCGCGCATCGGCGAGAAGAGGGCGAGCGCCGCCAATCCATGGTCGTTCTCTGCGTAACCGAGCATGAGCGCATTCCACGAGACAATGTCATGGCTGGGCATGGCGTCAAATACCTCTCGCGCTTCGCCCATGAGGCCGCAGTTGGAGTACATGTCCACCAGGCTGCTGCCCACGAAGAGATCGCCCGCCACTCCACTGGCTATGGCGTCGGAGTGGAGCTCCCGCCCCCTCTTGGCATCCCTGGCCTTGCTTGCCTCCTTGAGCGCCGCCAAGAGTGTGGCGATTCCCTTCGTCGATTTCTTTGCCACTTTCCAGCTCCTGCTGGTGGTGGTGGTGGTCGAAACGCCATCGCTGTGGAGCATCGCAAGAAGAAAGAATCTCTTAGGAGCCAGAGCCAGTTTTTCAATGTAAGTCAATGTAAAGTCAACCATGTCAACGCAAAAGTCAACATGGGCTAATGAAAATGCCCAAGCTGGGCATTTGGAAGCTAGAAGAACGTTCTAATTTCATGAAAGAATATTGTCAGGAAAAAAACATATTACATATCTGCACACAAGATATGCTTCTTTACTTTAGACAAGTGTTCGATTCTATGCCCAAAGAAGATCTCCAAGCTTGAGAATCCGTAAGTGTTGCAAATGCCCAACAATGGCATGTGTAAAGGCCTCCGCCCATCACTTGGCTTAAATCCACCTTATCTCCCTTGGCCAGATCGCACAGCACAGCCGAGGTAGTGCCCTGCACGTCCTAGGAACTCCAAGAATCCCTTGCCAGGAACCCTAAATTCCCAAATTTTGGCAAAGGTTTCGATATCGACCAGCTCTACCCTCCAGAGAAGTTCCAGACTGTGCTGTTCTTCGCGACTGGCTCTGGTATCAGGTAACGTGATTTCTTCTTCTTTTTTCTTCCATCTCCATTCGTTTTTTTTTTTTTTTTTTTTTTCCTTTGTTCTTGCTATGGTAGACATGATTTTTTCTTCTTTCCACTCGTTTCTTTTTTTGTTCTTACGTAGGCATTTTTTTTCTTCTTTCCACTCTCGTTCTTTCATCTCTTGGGATAGTTTACGTAGACATGATGTTTCCTTCTTTCCACTCGTTTTTTTTACTTGTAGTTCGCTATCTTTTGGGATGGTTTACGTATGGTTCTTTCTTTTTTCAGGACAGTTCGATTCGATCACTTATAGAGGCCGGAATTGACGCGAACAGGAGGAGCGATGTGAGGGTCTTTACAGAATGGCATATCGGGTACTCTTCTTTTGTTTCTTTTTCGGTTGTCGATTCTCACTTATCTCTACGATAGGACATGGCGTGAGCATAATTCCCATACTCTGGCAGACTGATGGGAGCTGGATGGGCGAATCAGGATATGTCCAGGTATTTTTATTCTCACTGTTGTAGACATGATTCATTGTTTTCTCCTTTACACCATCTCTCATTTAACTTCGCTTTATTGTGCCACAGGCAGCCTTTTCGAAGAACATAAGTATTCCAGATTCCTCTCAAGTTGTTACTTTTCTTTGGCCACAAGGGCATGCTCAAGGTAGAGACCCTTTGCTCTACCTTCACTGTGATGTTTTTATTGCAGGATGTGACTGATCTACTTTGGTTCCACAAGAGAAGATCATCTTAAACTTCTAAGCGCAAAATGTAACTTCGCTTTACTGTTTTTTCCTTCTAGTGGTTCGGTCCTATGATGCATAATTTAGTAATCTCACTGCGCTGCCCGTTGACGTTGCACGTCGTTGCTCCCGGTCTTGGAACCGGTTGGAGCAGTGCTCGTGTAACTAGAATACGGACCAGTCGTATGAGGAATTGGCGTGGCTGAAGGACATGTTTTTGATTCACGATTCCCTGGTTGACTTCTCCCTCTTTGCAGATACAGAGTTCTTAACTGGAGCGAGACAATTCATTACCTGGTATGACAAGTTTTTCCATTTCTTTTATGCTAAACTCTTCTTTTTTTTGGCAGACAAGGTAGCAGCACGAAATAAGGCTCGAAAGCTTTGTACTATAGTTCTCTCACTGTGACGAATCAAACCACAGCGGCTTGATAAAAATCTTTGGTGAATCGGAGTCTGGGTGGCACTTGGCAGTTTTGTATATATCTTTTTTTCTCTGTCTCACATTTACCTCGTCCATCTTTCTTCACAGGAGGATAGTGATCCCGTTTGGGCCCCTTTACTCGTTTTCCCGGACTCTATAAAAATATCCACTGGAGAAGTGCCATCCACAGTTTAGACTTTCTCGGTTCTTCTCTTTGTCTACTCACATTTCGTTTTTTTTTCCTCCATGGATAAGCAGGGAGGATCCTTTCTCAGCGGAGACAAGGAGAGCGAGAAGCCAAAGACGGAACAACCAGGCCATGGATCAGGCACGGAGGAGCCAAAGAAGAGCCGCACGGAGGAGGCAAAGAAGACCAGCGGCGAAGTTCCAAGCGACTCGGAGCTTATGGGAAGCGCCAACGTCCTTCCAGACGCCGCGAAGCAGCAAATGGGAGGAGCAGGAGCTAAGAAGGAAGGTGGTGGTGGGGGTATGGACACTGCCAACCCCAACGTTGTCGTGGACATTCGCAAAGGCAAGCCGTTTGGGAAGTGCTTGACCGAAGTTGCTCCAGAGAAGACAGAGGCCGCGGCGGGAGAGCTCAAGGCCGCGGAGGGGAAAAGCAGCGTCCAAGACAAGGCTGTGGATGCTGTCCAGGAGAAAGTCGAGGCGGCCAGTGCTCCGAAGAGCGAAGCTTTGAAAGGACCATAGATATTATATAGGATCACGTATATAGTTTTATAATTTGGTGCCCTTCGACACATGATATATGGCACGTGGAGGAAGATCTTTGTTTCCTCCAATTGTCTAGTCTAGATCTCGAGATGGGCAACTGCGTCTTAGCCCAATTGCTTGATCTCTGGAAGTTCCTGGACGAAATCTAATTTGTTTGGCTCTAGAACAGTGTCAGGCAGCTCAATTGCTCGATCCCTGGAACGAATGGCATGTTGTCGAGGAGATCCCGGGCGAAATCGAAGTTCCCGGCTCGAGCCAGGATGGCCACCATGCACCCAAAGTGGAGCTTCTCCGGCTGGATCGAGTAATCGCTGCGCATCGACACGAAGTAGCTCCAGCCGGCATCCGGGGCCACACCTTGCAAATTCGCGGCCCACAGGAGATTCTCGGCGTCCTGGCCGCTGGTTCCGTGCGCTGCGAGCATCGTGTTCCAGGGCACGACGCGATCCGGGACTGCGTGTGGCATTGGCATTGTCGCGAAGAACGAAATCGCTTTCTCCAGATGCCCAAGCCGGGCATATGCGCTGAGCATCAAAATCCAAGACACTGTATCTCTTACCGGCATCAAATGGAAAATACACTGCGTTTTTTTCGATTTTTCTGCTCAATGCGTGAGCATCTAGCATAGAATTCCACGTGATTATGCTGCATTCTCGCATAGATTAGAAAATTGTGCTAGCCTCTGCCAAGAACCCTAAATGGGCATATGCTGCGAGCATGGCAGTTGATAAAACCACGTCTTTCTGGGGTGACGAGGCAAACAGTATTCTTGCGTGTTCTATCTGGCCGCTCGATCCATACGCAGTGACCATGGCAGTGTAGGACACGATATCATGATGGCTCATCGAATCGAACATGGAAATCGCCATTTCCAGATGCCCATTCTCGGCATATGTTGTGAGCATCGTATTCCATGCAACGATCTTCTCGGGAATTAGATCGAAGAAATCTTTGGTTTGATCGATAGGGCTAGAGTTCACGAGCGCAGAGAGCATTGCATTGTACGAGATGAGATCTCTACACAGCATCAAGGCGAAGAGCTCGATCGCGAGGGCATGGCACCTGTTATGGGCGTAGGTTGTGAGCATCGCGTTGTAGAGGAGGGGGTTCTTGGCTGGGGTTTGATTGAAGAGGCTCTTGGCAGATTTCACTTGGCTGTCGTGCAAGTAGGCGGTGATCATCAGATTCCAGGATGTGAAGCTCTGCTTTGACATTTGATTGAAGAAATTCTTGGTGCTGTGGATGTTTTGACTTTACTCATGCGATTTGTCATTTCTCATAAGTATCTTAATGTTTAGACCTTCTACTATAACAACATTAACAAGATATTGTTGATACTAAAGTCTCCACCTAGGAAATGAAGGTCACCACTTTGAACAATATCAACAATACTGATAAATGTAACCACTATTATTACATACCCAACAATAGACATCACAGTTATAACTATGTTTTCGTCCTTGTCTTTGAACTTGGGCGGCAATAACATCCACCTCCATTAAAGCTCTATTTCGTTAAAGTGGGAATTGTCATTATCCCACTTGTAAAATAAGGTTTCCAAACCTTTATATAGTATATAAATATAACAAAATTCAACTGCATTGAGGCACATGCCATTTTATTTTAAACAAGGAAATGTCTACTCAATCACTTCTCACTGCTTCACCTCTCTCTTCTCCTTGTCATTGTCGTCCAATTTCTTTCCATCCTTTTAATATTGGCTCAGTTGCTCCGAGTCTAGGTGGAGCCCAAGTCCCCATTCAATCTTTACTTTCCCCTTATTAATAAAACAACTTCGTAGACTTCCAATAACATGCTGTAACACTTCTAGTATAATGCAAATCCTCTCAAAGAATTGTCTTTTAATATTAATACAATGGCATGGAACCCCATGCCATAATAAGTTACATTTTTAAATAAATACATGCCATCTCAGACTGTTATTTTTTGCCTCCAACGCCTATACAATAATCTTGGAATTTCATCACTCTCCACACTATCAGGATTTAAACCCAATAGTAATGCCATCTCTTCTCTAATACGTCCACGCTCATGTTCAGTGGTCGAAGAACCCATCCGGTTGAGCAGATTATGGAGATGCGGATAGTGCTTGGCTAGACAATATACATGCCATAAATGATGACTGGTGTCTGTCCGATCAAATGGCTTCTGATATACCGTTCCATCTGCCATTTGGTTGATTTCTGCAGCCACCTCCTGGACTGGCCGGTTCTCTATCACCATCGCTTCAAGCCGTTTTGCAAGGTCCCCCAGAACATACGGTTTCTTCTCCCTAGTTTCCATACTGCAAGAGATGGGGTGCACTGCATATGTGTGCATGTTCGCTGCAGTTTTAATCGGCGAGTCATCGATGATGAGGATTTCACTTGACCTAGCAGTCCGGTTCATCACTACAGCCTCTGCCTTGACGAAGATGGGCTTGCTACCCCTCACATGGACCATAGTCAAGCAATCCTCCTGCGTTAGGAGAAAGTCAAATGGTAATATTACTCGCGTCTGATCGTGCATCATCTGTAGCAACGTTAATGCATTGTGGCGCATCATGGATGTCCAAACTCCCAATTGCAAATTGAACCCGGCCCTCTGTTTTAAGTGTCGCATGGTCATTATTAGATCCCGCAGTTTCTCCCGTGTGATTAATGTGAATCTGTCTCTTTTGACCAACTTGCGACCGCAGGCTTTGGAGGGTGCAGTGACATTCGAGGACGAGCCACGCTCATGGGAGAAAAGGACACCGTTCAGATCAAAAATGATACAGTACTTTCGCCGTGACTCTGAAATGAAATGCGTTAGCATAAAAAATGGTACAAGTCAATTTTACCATCTACAATATTAGCGAATGGTGCTCCCGATGGTCGTTCAGAGGGTTTTGGTCGAGGAAACGTGAAGGGCGGAAATACTCTCCTCTGCAATGTGGGGTCAATCGCATCCGATGGCGTGTGGGCACATGCCATTTCAGCTGTAGACTCTGGTACAACTGGCTCAACAGTGGCATGGGGTGGTTCCGATGGCGTGTGATCACACGCCATTTCAGCTGGTGCCTCCGTTGGCAAAGTGGACATGACCGAACAGGCAGCAGGGGCGGTGTAGGGAGGTTCCAACGGCGCGTAGTCAGACGATTGGGCACACGTTGGAAATGAGGATACGACCGGCTCGGCGGCTGGGGCGGCCTCATGCGGGTCCAATGGCGCCTGGTCACCGTCAGTTGGATACGTGGACAAGATTGACTCAGTGGTATGGGCAGCATCAAGTGGAGCGTGGTCAGCTTGCTTGGCGTTGATATGGATAGTAGCCTCCACCAGCTCTGATGACTCTTGCAGGCAAGTAGAGTCCACTGGCGGATCCATATGCATGTCCAAATATCTCCCTTCGATTGAGATGGTATCCTCCCGTGCTACTAAAAACAAACTCATTAGCACATTGAATCGACTATACTGTATTTACCATCAACTGCTATTGAGGAACTAGGACCGATATCACTTGGGCGCACTGCTGATTCTGAAGGATTGGACATACGTTTCGACCCTTGCTTGGCACTATCCTTCCTCGACACTAAAGGCTAGAGTTTGTATCTTAATTCAACTGAATAATCTCTACTTACCATTTGCTTTGCAACCTACATGGACAATGTTAGAAATGGTAAAAGGTTAGGAATGGATGTACTATTATTTACCTGATGGTTTGTCTTGTATGACCTTCCTCCGCTGCTCTTTGGCCACCTCAGGCTGGCCATCGTCGTCATCATCATCGTCGTCGTTATTGTGATCGTCACCATTGTGAGGACCATCCAAGTCCTCTTCGTCCGCCTCTTCTTCGTCCTCCTCTTCTTCGTCCTCCTCTTCGTCCTTCTGCTCTTCCTGCTCATTATCTTTCTCTGGCTCCTCATCCCCCTCTTGCATTTCTTCCATAGGCTGCTCAGGCTGGATTGCTTGTTTTTCCAGGACCATCTTGGAAAAATCATCTGGCCGAGTCTCCATCTCAAAATACAAGACATCCATAGCCTGTTTTAGTGCGTGACCTAGGACCGTATCCTCACCCGACTGTCTTAACATGGTTTCTGCACGTTCTTGCACCCTTCGAAGACGACGAGATGAGAAAAACGTGGCCCTGACTTGAAAAGCATCCCTCATCCATTGTACCTCTCCATTGAGATTGGGGAAGGGGAGTCCGCCATAGGAATCTGAGTCAGAAGGTGGTGACTGGCTCCTTTCACTCAGCCCTTGATCTGCAATGAATGGCATGAGCACACACGCCATAACCGCGAGGCATTACCTATCATCTTTTCGTTGCCCTTCTTCCTTTTCGAATCAAACGCCTCTGATCCCGACGACTGTCCAACGTGCTTTCGCTTTTTATGACCACTGTCAGTTTGAGCTTGGCTGGTGCTTGCCTGTTTTGCCTTTGAAGAAGTGTCTCCTGCAAGGAATGGCATGAGACCACACGCCATTGCAAATATAATTTGTACCTCCTTTTTTCCTATTGCTTGTCTGTTTGTCCTTCTTCGACGCGCCACCAGTGCGCTTTTCAGTCCTCGTGTCTGAATATTCACAACGATCTATAATCAAAATGGCGTGAGGCCTCACGTGACCTTACCTTGTGCAGGTTGTGACCTCGGCCTAACATCAGTAGCTGTTAACGCCGTTTCAGCATCTGGGGGTGGCCACGCTCCTGCATACAGAGCTTGTGAGATAACATTTAAACTTAAAGTGCGTACTCACCAGGTTCGTAGAGAAGATACTGTTTTTCTTTGGCAACTATAATTATATGCTCCATTGAAGTCACCTCTTCAATGGAGTTTGTCACCGCAACACACGGGACACCCTTGAGTAGTGCGGCTCGAAAGAATAGTCCGCCGCAGTTGTACTCGACAACGCATTTGCCCTTGGAGTCACCCGCTATTGCGTTGAAGACCTAGCTGAGCATTTCCCATGCTGCACCTGGAGCTTTCTTTGGATTCGAAAGCTCCATAGCCGTCTTCAGTTCCTCAGGCACGGGTAAATTGACCTCCCTCAGATCAATTCGATCGGCTTTGTTGAACGAAGCTGGGAAGTCACTCCAGTCCCACTCTGCTGCAGGACCAATAACAAGGGCGACTGTGAAGATGCGGACATTCGTCGGTATCTTCTTCTTAGCCATTATCCCATGGATCTCCCGCATCTCCTTGCCTTTCAACCGAGCCTTCACCTCGTTCAAGGCCTTCCAGAACTTGTGATAGGATTCGGAGTCGTAGATCATATAGTGGACTGAAGATTCCACTTCCGCAAGTCCCACCATTAAGTCAATGATGGAGCTGACTTCGTCTGCATGAGTGATCTCCTCGTTTGTGAAGTCCATCACACAAAAGATGTTCTTGACCTGCTCATCTCCGCGGGAAACGATGCTCCTCCACCTTTGATCCTCATCCGAATTCACGTATACCCGGTAAGGTTCTCGATAGGCCTCTGCTGCGGGGTCGAGCTGTTTCTGAAGCCGGCGGTCGACATCCCTCTTAATGAAATTTGGATACTGATCCAACTTCTCAGCTTTACTTTTCGTGGCATCCTGCAGCAGATCGATGAACTTGGGGGCCCCCTTCACGTACTCGTCGATGTCTTCATTTGACAAGTCCAGCTCTTCCATCATCTCTTGCGTGGTGTCGATGCTCACCCTCGCCACGGCCACTTGCTCGAAGATCCAATCCTTCAATAGCGCACGAGCTCTCAGAGTCGTGCACAAGTCCTCGTATGTCACAATATGGCCGGGAGTCATTTTGGTCTTGTTGAAGACTACCTCACCAAGTAGAAGAGCATTAGCCACTGTCAGAAGGTCGTCGTCGTCTAGAGACCGCGAGAAATGCAAGGCGTTGAGCTTCAAATCATTGGGCTTCCGGCCGTCCTCCACACCCATTGAGTTTAGCAACTCCCCGTCATGGTACCTCCTTAGCACATCTACCCATTTGTCAAAAACAACTTTTGTCGCGAGTAGAATGTTATGGATGCTGAGTGTGTCATTGACCCCCAGTGTTTTCGAGAGAAGACTCGAGAATTCCTGCAATGGAAATGGCGTGAGGCCACATGCTATGCCACATGCAACGAGGCTTACCTGCCAGGCGCTAGTTGCTAGTGCACGTCCTTGTCCTGGTTTTTGTGGCTTCTTCAGTTGAACCCAGAGCTTCCGTGTTCGTGCCAATGTCTCGTGCAGACCCGATTTGTAGCACGTTTCTTGCTTGACATTCTGCGCGTGGGAGATGTATATGATAGATCGGAGGGGCGAGTTGCCTTTTATCAGGCGGACAACTCTTGTCTTGAAGACTTTCTTCACCTCCTCGCCCACCATAATATCCACAACTATCTGTTGCATCGCCAAGCTAGAATGCTGCCCGGAGACGGCATAGAACCGGATGTTCTGATCGTCCAACACCTTCCTATTGATCAAGTCTGGAAACCTCGTCTCGCCCTTCATTGTTCGGTAGTAGGGGATCACGTCTGCGATGTCGGGTGTTACTGGACTTGCCAGCATCTTCTGCTTCAGTTTCTCCACCCACTCATCAGATACTAGCCTGTGGTTGTATTTGCTTTGGATCTCGATACGGCTCACGTCGATTGTATATACTTTGTTGGAATAGTAACAAGTACTATTATCTGCGACGATTTTTGCTGCCTCTTCTTGCTCTTTCTGCTCTTTGCAGCTCTTCTTTTTGGTGGGTGTAGTGTTCGAACCCGAGGCAATGGCATCACCGAGTAGCTTCTTTTTTGGAGCAGCAGAGTCGGACGTCGGCTTGAGCTTGACCACCCTTTTCTGCTTCGGGGTAGTTTCCAGATCGACCCCCTTCCCCTTCGCTTCGCAAACTGGAGGCACTCTCAACGGCTCAATGTTGGAATATAGTTTTTGAACATCGCCGTAGGTGAGGTCCGTGGATTCCATGTGATCTTCATAAACCCGCAGCGTCTTTGAAATTGTGGGCCTCCTGGACAACCTCTCCCTAGCTCCCTCTAGGAATTCCTGCCGCTGCCCCCCTCTGGGAAGCCGCTAGGATGTGCAAGGTGGATCTTGAAGGCGGACGCTGTCTCTACCACAAGTGCCAGTCCATATTCTTGCATGGAACTGCATGGAGTGTCTGTCACTTGGATGAGGATCCCCATGCATTCTTTTCTCCCACCATCTGTGTTGTACAGCATCAGATCCTCGCCTTCCATCCCGAAAGTCCAACTGGTGAGCTCCTCCCCCTTCTCTGCATCCACATTGACAGTGGCTGGAAGAAGAACGCAATTCCTCGCCTGTTCAAAAATGCACAACAATTAGAGTTGACAGATGAAAAGCTAGCAGCTGGAAATAACGTGAGGCCACACGCCATTCACCACTGCATCAGATGTCTTGAGGCTGCATCCTAAGATGGCGTGAGGCTACACGCCATCTGTAACCGGACTGCACTCGAGAGCCCAATCGGTGCATGCCAATGTTGCTACTGAATGGCATGTGGCCTCATGCCATTTTCTACTTCGTCTAAAAGACTTACCATTTGAAGCCGAATGGAGGCCGTGACAATCGAGGCCGGACTCGCTGGCGAATGTGCACTGTGTGTGCAGCGGATCGTAGCAGCAAGGCTACTCTGCCACTTATAGTTGGAGAGTGGTGCTGAAATCTCCCGGGACGCCAAGTGGGCTGCGTGTGGGTGGTGGAGTGGGCGGCGGAGTTGGCGGCGAAGTTACAAACTGGGTGTGTCTTGAAGTGGACGCCGATGCACACGAGCGCGATGCGAGCGCGAGTGTGATGCAAGCGCGAGTGGACGCCGATGCACACGAGAAACCTGTAGAGAAGTGAGCGTGATCGCGAGTGGGAGCGCGATGCGAGCGGGAGCGCGAGTGTGATGCGAGCGCGAGCGCGAGTGTGCGAGCGCGAGTACAAAGCAAAATGCAAAACCTAACCTCACACGCGCGAAATGTCACAACGGTTGGTAATCCCGCCACGTCATCATTCCTCGGACTTGGGCGCCACCATTAATTTCTGGATTGCCGCGCGCATGCAAGCACGCAAAATCCAAAAGAAATCCGCAACGTCATCATTCCTCGGACTGCATGCACGCGAAATCCAAAAGAAAGATCATGATTGGGATATCATTTAATACCCTCGCTATATTTCTACCATGCATGATTGGATATTCCAAAGCATCTTGTATTTCCAAAAATGGCAGATGTTCAGCTAAATAAAGAAATTCTATCTGTTTCTATTTTTCTCTCAAATCAATATTATAGCGTGTGGGCTCATGCAATTTTGAACCAAAGAAACCCAAAAAACGTTGGACCCAAAATATTTTGAAAAAACCCAAAAAACCCTAAACATTTTAAACCCAAAAATCCAGGCGTCCTGTGGCGTTATTCCTTGAATGGCGTGTGGGCGCATGCCATTTTCAGGGCCAAATGCTGAATGGAGAAAAATTCCCTTTCAGTGCAAATGCTGCAAGAGGCAGATGCCGAGCACAAAGGACTGTAACTACCTCACATGACACAGATAAACTTTTCTCTATTTGGCAAAGATAAACTTTATAGCGTGTGGGCTCATGCAATTTTGAACCCAAAAAATGCACCAAAAAATTCTCGGCGTCATCTGGCATTATCTCTTGAATGGCGTGGGGCCGCATGCCATTTTCAGGGGCACATAGGAGTATATTCCTAGGATATTCTGACATGCGCGAGATTTTTTTGAGTTTTCTAGAGATCCAACCGTTAGATCACAACTAGATTTTACAGAATGGTATACAATGTCTTTCTTGATGACTCTGCAAAGAAGCATCTCAATCGGACACCACATGAGACCACACGAGCCTTACAATGTTTCAGGGGCATTTGCCATAGATCCGACCGTTATTTTGCTCCAAGATTTCACAGTTTGGTGTGCATTGACCTTTCCATCGAAACTGCAAAGGGACATCACAATCAGATGCGGGATCACAAGAAACTAACTTCACTAACTCTGGTTTCACCAAGATCTACGTAAGGAGTTATGAAATGAAAGGACCCTCTCTATTGAAATGTGTTTATGGTCCTAGGGGCATTGTGACATATCAAAGGATTTTGCATCAAGTTCTGTATTTGCATGTTTATCAAGCTACTGAATTGCTAAACCCTAAACCCTAAACATGTGGCAAATGCTGCGTGAAGAAAGATGCCCTTTCTGGGCAAATGCTGTAAGAGGCAGATGCCGAGCAGATGTATCTCAGGCTAGTGAAGGGGACGAACGAAAGCTAGCTATAAACATGACGGGATGCAAATAGATTACTAGGCTGGTCCTACGAAAATCAAAAACCATAATTGAAAACATTGAAAATGCAAAAAGAAAGGTTTATAATATTTTTGAATTTTAGGCAACCAAAGGAATGTAAGTAGGGCATGTGTTTGTAAGTTTAAAAATGCCTCAACCACTTAAATTCCCAAGTAAATAAAGCTGTTTCTATTTTTGGTACAGGTAAACTTTATAGCGTGTGGGCTCATGCAATTTTGAACCCAAAAATGCACCAAAAAATGCTCGACTAGCATTATTCTTTGAATGGCGTGTGGCCTTATGTCGAGCATTATTCTTTGAATGGCGTGTGGCCTTATATTGCCATAAATGGACGTACACACACAGCGTAATTATTCCTTTACACGGCGAATAATCTTGGCGCGGATCGCTGACATGGCATGGCAAAGTTCGAATCACTGACATGGCACAGCTGGATCGAGGCAAGGACATGATGTGACAAAGTTCAACCTCCGACAGCAAAGTCTAGAAGCTACTCAGTTTGAAATTTGTCAGAGGAATCATAAGATCTGGTTTGTCAGAGGATTTGATGTGACGTTCAAGCGTGTGTTATTTTTGAATTCTCGAACTCATTCCTAGGTCTATCATTTTTGTGCGCCGTGTTCTTGGTTCCGCTGAGCGCAGTGAGCGCTGCTTGTGTAAGCGGCGTTGTGGGCTGTGGTTTATGCGTCTACGAGCGGTTGCGGCATTGCGAGCCCCATTGCGAGCGGCAGTTTATGCGAGTGGCAGTTTGTGCGAGCGGCGCTACGAGCAGTTGCGGTGTTGCGAGCGGCGCTACGAGTAGTTGCGGTGTTGCGAGCGGCACTGTCTTTGGTGTGGCTACCGCTTCCTCTTGATATTCGGCACTTGTGCTTCCTGGTATGTTCACCATGGAATGGCTTAGGACCACATTTAGAAATGGCATGAGGCCACATGCCATCTTGGGCCCTTGCAATTTCATGGCTAGCGTATTGTCATGTATGTTTTTACTTGCCTGCAGCTGTGTGTATATCAAGATGGCATGAAGCCTCATGCCAATTTTGTGAATGCGAAATTTCATGTGGGTGTCAATAGCATGTTTGAATAATGGCATGTGGCCTCATGCTATTGAGGTTGTTTGGTATGTTATGATTTAGGCCATTCTCCAATCATTTTTTGTATGGTCTTAACTTCTTTTCTGCACTTTCAGAATGGCCTTCAGGGTTGGGGAAAAGGTTTACATTTTGAATGGTGGGAAGAGAGTTGCAAAAGGGACCCTTGTGTCTATGGATCGGAACTTTGTTATACACTGTGAAAGGCTTGGGGAAGGCAATGCTGCTGTATCAGTAGAGACTGTCTTCGATGGGAATGTGGTCGCTATTGAACGAGGAGAGATGGTCGTCGGGGTAAATGTTGTTGTTGCCTTGAAAAATCTTCAGAAGAAAGCAGATGTTGGGGACAGCGCAAGTGCGACGCATGTTCCCTCCGTGGATCTTAAGAACCGTGCTACATGGATTCAGGCAAAAGTGTTTCTAAACAACCCCGAGGGGGAGGTGGTAGCTGAGGGCTTAGCCACAGTTGTCGATCCAAGAGATGCGGTTGCTAATCAAGAATTGGGCTGGGATGATATTGGAGTTGCGATTTTAGAGGTTGTTGACACAGAAGAAAACAGTCTGACTATTGGAAGCATTGTGCGGTGGAAATTGAGGCACTTAGTGTTTGAGAATGTGAAGGATTCACAATCAAACACCACTACAACTGATGACAGAACATCTCTTCATGGGAAAAGAAAGTACACCTTCCTAAAGCGCAGCCAAAGGGATCTGAGCAACGAACCGAAAAGGCAGAAAATGGCGATGGAGGTTCGAATGGTCTCGACAGTTGCTTGTTGCAAGAGGAGGTGCTGTCAACATGCTGATTGGGATGCTATTGAAGAGGAGAGAGCAAGATACAAGACATTGTCCTGGAAGGCAGCTCGCAATTTTGTGTATGAGGCATTACGGTCATCTGTTGATGCTTCAGAACATCAGGTGGGGGGCATGGTCTTCCAGAGGGGTTTGGTCTGCATGAAGGCATGGAGAATCATTTATGGAGTCCCTCGAAGCACATTCTACAGAATCAAAACTGAGTTCGAGGAACAAAGGGTTCAACAGGCAGTCCATGGGAACGACGGTACGCACAAAACCAGGGGTCATGTTGTATATGGAGAGGCAATCTTCAAGAGGTTTGTCGAGACATGTAGCGAGCAGCAACCACATAAAACCCGCCTCTTGGAAGATGGAACTCGAGACACCCAACGAGTTCTCCCTTCCATGTATACCAAGGGGGCCATATTGGAAGATGTGAATCGGGAACTCCAGAGTAATGGCTACAGGAAGCTGAGCCAATCTAGATTTAGTAGATTGTGGAGCAACAGGTTCAAGGATGTGAGTATAGGAAAGTACTCCAGCTTTTCAAAGTGTGACGAGTGCACTGCTATCAAAATGGCTTTGTCGAAGAATTCTTGCAGCGCTCAAGAGCGAGAGACGTTGGTTAGAAGGCGGCTCGACCACAACATCGAGCAGAGAAGCTGCAGGACTGCATATTATCATAACAGGATTCTCTCCATGGAGAGACCTGACTCTTACCTCTGCATCATCCACGACAAAATGGACCAGAAAAAGACGTGCTTACCTCGACTCAATCCTGCCCCCAAGGCAATCTCTTCATCCATGCAGCTGCCTGTGTCTCTGTTTGGCATAATCGCTCATGGGCATGGTGCCCAGAACTATGGGAACTTCTTTGTACCTCTATGGGGTGGCGGGGGTGCAAACATGATGATTGCGTCCCTAGCAAAACACTTAAGGTCTCTGCAAAGTGCGCAGACTGAGCTGAACGGCCAACCCTTGCATAAGGCCCTTGTCGATCGAACCCCATACAGGGTTCAGCTGGAGGAGGAGCAAAGGCTTGCAGTATCGCGTGGGGCCCCATGCCATCCCAGTGAATATGTTGGCCGTCAGATTGTAGGGTTATCACGTGAGGCCTCATGCCATTTCGACGAGGCTGGTCGCCCGGTGAATGCACAGCCTCATCCAAACGAAGCAGAATCTCAAGGAAGTTCTTGCGGCCGATGTGGCCTTCCACCCCATCTTCTGCTCCAAACAGACAATGCTGGCAGTGAGAACAAAAACATGTACGTCTTCGCGTACTTGGCGATGCTTGTTGCCAAAGGCATATTTGAAACGGTTACACTTGGCTTTCTCATGGTTGGGCACACTCATGAAGACGTCGATGCCATGTTCAGTCACCTGGCAGAGTCCCTCCGGCGATCCAATGTCCTCACCCTCCCACAACTCTACGATGAATTCCAAAATTGCATCAAAGGCACTGTTGAAGCTGCACTTCTGACAGAGGTTCCAGACTTTAAGGGGTTTGTAAGAGGCTACATCAGGGATGGATCCGAAACGCTGATTGGCCACTCCAAGCCTCTTCAGTTTCATTTCAGCATGTGTGACGGTGCTCCAGTGATGAGGTACAAGATGAGAGAATGGGACACAGTGTGGCTGCCAGTGGACGGCATTGAACTCTTCAAGAGAGATCCCATAACTGGGGAACCTATGATTCCTCAGGGTTCCCCACGGCCGATGCACCCGGATGGACTCAAAGACCAGGAAAGTATAGTGGCCGGGATTAGACAGCATATTGCCTTCTGGAAGAGGGGGTTGGTGTTTGGTGGAGAATCCTATTTTCAGAGGTGCAAGCCTTTGCTCGAATACTGGGAAAAGATTATATCTGCTATCCAAAATGGGCCGGTTGTATATGAAGAATTGGAAGAGTCCTTTTGGCCAGAACCCAGAGCACCAGATAGTAGCGGAACAATGTCCTCTGGAAATGCAGTGACAGATAACGATGTTGAGGATCACTATTGTGGGCCGAGGAACAAGAAGCCGGATTCAGCATTCAATCCAGTACAGGTCTGCAAAGGAATGGTCGTGCTTGTCAGACCCAGTAATAAAAAACAAATGATATGGGTGGGGCGCTGCATCACTGATGCAGAGGAGGACGCGGAAACTAACTCCTTCAATGTAACTGTGGAGTGGTTCAAGCCAAGTTCCGGATATACGAAGGATTGCCTAGAAAAGAGATGGGTGCTGAATCCAAGGGATCCCAGCATGAGCATATCGGTGGATAATGTTGTGCATGGTTGGATGCGGAAGCAGAGTGCCACCATCACCTTGCCAGACCATGCAAGAGATGCAGCAAGAGCATTCATAACTCGGGTTCAAGGTGAGATTCATTAATATTCCTTTACAAAGTTTCTAATGTATTTTATTTCAAGGTGAACAATCCGAATCTGAATCAGAGGAGGCTTGATATAGTGTGTGAGGTAAAACAAAGATGATGTGACATATGCATTTACCAATCACACGTGCATAAATCTAATAATATGGCGTGTGGCCCATATTAATGGCACATAAACCCATATTGTGGGCTTACGTGCTTTATGTACCATCATTCCCTTGCAGCGTGTGTGTTGGTTTCCTTTTATAACACAACGAACTCCATATTTTAGGGTGAAGAGCGTTCTCATGGCAAGCACAAAATCTGTAAGTGAGGCAGAAAAGGAGACGGAGAAGGAGATAGGTGAAGATGTAGAATATATAAGTCTTCCAAACTCCCCGTACTATACTCCAGGTGATCATTTTTCTGAACAAACGGCAACATTAACAACTATCGAGAACGCCCCAGTAACGTCAGAGACAACAATCCAAAGCAAAACAACTGACCCGGAGAAGGATGATAGTACCGCTGAGAGTACCAAAAAGGAGGTGTCCACTAGCGCTTAGGCTTATAATGGCGTGTGCCCTCATGCCATTTACTTGATCACCAAATACCTTTTTCCCTTTGCACTAGTATATCTTAATACCGGTCTGAGAAATAGAATGGCATGTGCCCTCAGGCCTTTTACTAAATCACCTTTGAAAGAAATGCAAGCCTCTATGTCGTAAAAAAAAGGTACTAGAGAAATTCCTTAATAATATGAATGTTATTTAGTTTCATGAAAATACACTAAGGGTCAAATGAGTTAAATGACTTCTCCAGACTAGCAATGCCTCTTGCTACACCTTCACAATTAGATTCGTTAGAAAAAGATAACATTGAATAATATCTAAATGTTCTCACCATTAAGTTATATGTCTGGCTAATAGGAATGATGTTCATCTTGGAAAGCTCACCACACGCTCAATGAACAAACAAATAGTGTGTGCGCGCATGCCATCGCTCTTCTTTAGCTTCAGATTCGGCTTGTTCACCTTGACAATGAGATTTATTATACAACTAGATGGACTCAGTCTGGACATAAGGTCACCGCGCTAGTCACCATGCCCCAGATATGTCTAGCCCCTGGACAAAAAACATATAATTTCACGTCATTTTCAAATACTTGAAAATTTGTACCCAGTCCCATTTTACTGAATAAATCCCACTTTAACGAAATAGAGCTTCATAGTGCATGCTTGACTGTCTCGATTTTGTCACACTCCCTGCACCTGCGACTCGCGTCGTCCTGGAATCGCTGTCCAACCGGAAGTCCATTGTTTGCTACCAACCACGAGGTGACTTTCACTTTTTCCTGCACGGGCAACTTCCAGAAGTGAATCGTGTTGTCCACCACTTGCTCCGCGCCGACCCCCTGTGCTATCCATTTCTGCCACAGCTTCGGAATCTCCTCTCTCGCCTCCTCTCGTGATGTCAGTAGTCCATTCCGCGCTTCCTTGACTGCATAGGAGAAAAAGCTTCCTGTCCCTCGTCGCCATGCAGCAGGGTCCCAGTCCAGATCTTCTAGTAGCTGCTGTCGCCACCATATCAGTGATCCATCGCCCTCCAGCAGGTCTTCCGAGTCCACCACGTCCAGCCTCTTGGGTGAGTGCCTAAGCACACGAATCCTCCCACGTACCTCATCGTCCGTGACGTCCGGCATCTCTTGTCTCTCACCCATCGGGAGAAGCGTGTCTCCTCTCGTGATGCGAAACAGCAGTCCTATGTTGAGCTCTGGTGCAGCAACGAACCACACCTCAACATCCCCTTCTTCCCATGCTGGTGTAGGTGCGGTGAATGCTCGAGTCCACGTCCCTAGCGGACGTCGCACAGCATCGTGTTCCTCCCACTCTGTTTGCCGCTGGATCGCCACAAAGTCCCCTGCTTGAAGGCATCTTCTCGGCCACTTCGTCCCTGCTTTCGTGTTGTTCACCACTCGGAGGAGTCGCAGAATGTCCAGCAGGATGTTACGTCGCTTCCAAGGTCCAAACACTTGAGTCCTTCTCGCTGTTCGCCACCAATCCCTGTCAATCACTCCCGTCAGCTGCTTCATTGTCCGGAATCCATTTGCGTGCATTTTCCTCCAGATCGTGTGGTGTGTCTCTCGTCCTAGTGTCACACCTCCCTCTTTGAACAGTGCGTTGAAAAACAAAGGCTGGTTGAGCCACTCCTCGGCCCTGGTCGGTGGTGTTTGCTCTAGCGGAAAGGCTCTCCACAGTCGATGAAGGCTCTGGACGAAGTTGCCCCCCCTCACTACCTGCGTCGGTCCTTCTGCGAAGAGCCACCGTGGGTCCTCCTCCCACGGTTTGGCTGCATTGTGTTTGGGGCGTATCGCTAGGAGGCTCTGCCGGAACATGAGCCGCCACGGCTGTCTCCCCTGTTGCAAGCCCATGAGAAAAATCTTGTACCTCATCGCCTTTGCCATGTCACTGGGGTCAATGATCCCCAGCCCCCCTAGAATGCGCGGCCTCGCTGTAGATTGCCACGCCACCTTGGCCATGGTTCGCCCTGTAGCCAATGCTCCACGCCATACGTAGGTCCACACCATCTGTCTCACCTTCTGCAGTGTAGTTTCCAGCACCGGCCAAATCGAGAGGTGGTACCAGATGCTAGGGAGGATCACACTCTTGACCACTACAATCCGGGCTGGGAGTCCGAGTTTCCTCGGTGTCCATTTCTGAACTGCGGTCCGGATCCTCCTGAGAAGCGTGTCATCCTGTGTAGCCGCATTGTACCGGGTCCCAACCTGGATGCCGAGGTACCGAGTGTCTTCGCCAAGGCGAAGCCACTGAAAGCCTATCTCCTGTCCCCAAGTCTCAATGCCTGGCTTTCCCCAGTTCACGCCTACTGACTTGTTCCAGTTTATGGCTGCCCCCGCTGCCCTGTTGAAGATCTCCAGCTTGGACCTTGCTGCGTCCAGATTCCTCGGGGTGGCAAGTAGAAAGAGTGCGGTGTCATCTGCAAATGCCCCGTCTTGCAGCTCTTGTGTCACAACTTGAGTTCCTGGGAGTTGTAGCCGTTCAGAGGGCAGCACGAGGCCTTTTACATCCTCTCCATGCGCGAGGAAAGAGCCCAGTGTTTCTGCTACTATCAGGAACAGGTAGGGGGCGAGTGGACATCCCTGTCTCACTGAGCGTCCCAAGTGGAAGATCGGGCCTATCTCTCCATTCAGTGTGACCCGGCTTGCAGCTCCCCTGTAGAGAAGTGAAATACGCGAGACAGTCCTTGCCGGGATCCCTATCCTCCACATGCAATCCTCCAAGAAGTCCCAATCAACTCGATCATAGGCCTTCTCAAAGTCTAGTAGCCATGCTACAATCTGTTGATTTGAGACGTTTGCCCACCTCTGTGCCAGGAGGTATGTCCATATGTTTTCTGCGATCTGTCGTCCCGGCACAAATCCAGTTTGCTGTTCTCTGATGATGAGGGGCATGACTAGTTGCAGCTTGAGTGCCATCGCCTTTGCGTATATCTTGTACGACGTGTTGAGCATGGTTATGGGGCGCCAGTTCCTGAGTTCCTGGAAGTCACCCCGTTTCGGAATCAATGCGATTTGTCCCTCTAGTATCTCTCCTGGCAGCATCCCTGTTTTCTGTGCGTCTCGCCATGTCTCTAGGAGCATCAGGCCAACGTCGTCCCAATACTCCTCATAGAATGCCGGAAGGAGGCCGTCCATACCTGGCATCTTGTCATCGTTCAGCTGCTCCAGGGCCCGATGGAGGTCTTCCAATGAAAAGTCGGCCACCAACATCTCCAGGTACTCGCCAGGAACTCTGCGTGGAAGAGTAGACAGCACTCTGCCTGCGGCGTCTCTCCTGTCCGGGGACCAGGGCTGGGCCGTGTACAGCTTCTGGTAAAACTCCTGGGCCAGCCCCTGCATTCCCTGTTGGTCCTCGACCACTTCTCCATCGTCCTTCTTCAGTCCTAGGATCGGGGGGGAGTCGGTGACTGGACGGATCCCTTTGTAGAATGCTTTGTTGAGAAGCCGTTCATTCATCACCCAGCTATCCTCCATGGATCGGAGTCCGGCACTCCATGCTGCATATTCTTTGTCCCGCAGCTCTGCTTCCCTCTCATCCAGTGTTGCTGTCCATCTGGCCTTGTCGTTTGCATGTAGTACCATTCTCTGAGCCGCCGCCACCTTTTGTCTCGCCAGTCTCACCTCTTTCAGGACTTCCCCTTTGAGAGCCGCTTGCCTTTCCCGGAGCTTAGTGGAGCAAGTGCCTAGTGCCAAGACAAGTTCCCCTTTGCTGCTGTCTAGTGTTTCCTGGACGAGCTTCACTGCTACCGGGTCGACCATTGTGGCTTTGGTGATCTTCCTTTGCACCGCTGTTCCTTTCACTGCCTGTAGCTTGAGAATGCCTCGGAGTGGGTCGTGGTCTGAAAAGGTGGCAAACGCGGGCCACGTCTTGAGTCCCCCTCCGTCTTGTCGCAGCCTGGTGGAAGCGTAAATCTTGTCCAGTCGAGCTTGGCACCCTGTCGATTGGCGTCTCGTGAATGGGTGAGAGTGTGCAGCGAACCCCTCTGCGTGCTGGCGGTCCAAGACTCCCAAGGCTTCGACTAGCGCTGTCCAATTCTTTCTCTCTCTCCCCTGTATGGTTTCCAGTGAACCTCGCCGGTCACTCAAACCCTCCACCATGTTGAAGTCTCCTACCACAAGCCACTCGTCCGCCACCTCTTGAGTGCTCTGCTGGATATCTGTCCACATTTGTGCGCGCTCCCTTCTTCGAGTGGGTGCATACACGTTGACAATCCCAACACGTCCAAAGTGTAGGTGTATGACCAACAGCTGTGCTTTCCCTGGGACCAGCACCCTGTGGTCACGTACCTGCGCTGACCACTTGGTAGAGACGATGATCGCTGTTCCTCCTCCACACCGTGTTTTCACTTGCGTGGCCGGATTCCACCAAATTCTCCCGTGCATGCCCAAATTGAAGTCTGGAGCCTTCACCATCTTGTGCTCTTGGATGCACAGTATGTCGATCCTCCCCTCTAAGCCAATCTCCCGGATGTGGGACTTGAGCTGTACTCTCTTGTTGAGTCTACTGTCCTCAGAGCTGAGTCCCCGACAGTTCCACGTGAGCACTGTGAGCGTGGTCATGGAGCAACGTACTTCCAAGAGAAAACCGTGCTGCTAGGCCTCGCCCTCCATTCCGAGGAGATGGTCCATACTGCAGTGAGCCTCCCCCTGTACTTAGTCCAAGAGAAGCCCCGCACCGCGTATTCTAAAAATCCCGTCCACTCAGTGATGGCACGTTCCATTCGGGTCTGGTAATCGCCAAGCGTGATGACCTCTGGGAAGGCCGTGTGCCCTCGGTACATCAGCTAGTCTCCCGCCTCTGTGGTTGTTAATTCTCTCCTGGGTGGGATCCATCTGACAACCATGTTCACAGTTCGAGGAAGAACCTGCTGAAAGCCTTCTCCGTCCTTTTCAGCAATCGGGCTCTCGAACATTCTGGGCCGTGAATCAGGTCCCGAGAAAGGTGGTGCGCTTGGGAACCGGATGTGTGGAGCCTGCTCTGGAGGACGCTGCTTCAGCTGCTTCTCCACGGCCTCTGGGAGTTCAAAGGGACGTCCTGGAGCAAGCTTGGGTCGTTTGGTCGTGCACGCATTCTCGCTGTGCCCCGACTGTAGGCACCAACCACAGCGTGGTGCTGCATTTTCCACCTGTATACGAACGTACTGTCCCAGGACTGCTATCTCCGTAGGGAGTTCTGCTGGGGATGAGACAAAGACCTTAAGTCTCACAGGGCCCAGAATGCCCTCCGCATCCACGGTGTCTAGTCCCGAGGCGATCTGCCCAATGCTTCCCTCGACGAGCTCTCGTATCACCTCTTTAATCCTCATCTCCATTGGGATGTCCCACAGTGCCACGTTAAGTGGGACACTTCCCCCCTTCAGCCGTGCCTGGTCATCTGTCGTGAACCTTGGAATCCACGAGTGGAAGGACACCGCCCAGCTATCATCGATGAGTCCATGCAGCACCTCTGCTCGAGCCCGCGCCTCCTCTGTCTCAAACACCACTGTGTAGCATCCACGACCATGTGGGAGCAAGTTCTTGATTGTAATCCCCTGCTCCAACGTAGCATTCAGCCAGTCCATGGCCATGCGGCCAGTGGGAAACTTCCCCCTGAATACTGCAATCACTGCTCTATGTCGTAGTTCTTCTTCCCTAGCCGCCACCACCTGGCTGAGAGCCTCGCCCAGCTTGACTGCCTTTGCCATCCCCTTGGCACCTAGCGCTGTTCCAGCTCGTTTCCCTGACTCTCCGGCGTGAGGCTTCGTCTTAGAGGCTTCTGTGTGCGGGATTTCCTTTACCACCTTTCCTTGTGCGGGGCAGCCTTCTTGTTCTTGCTCAACTCTCAAGTCCCCTTGCTCCCCTGGGTCCTCCGGGCCTTGGTGTGGTGTGGTCTGACACTTGTCCTCCACCTTTTCCCACCCACGTCTTGCCAAGGCTCCCTGTGCTTTTTCTTTTGCTGTGCTACCTTTCTGCTGCTCCTGGTCCTCCTCAGAACACGTTTCCTCCTCGTGGAGGAACTCCTCCACCTCTTTTGCCCATGCAAGGGCCTCCTTTGAACTACTTTGGGACTTTAACTTCCTGAACACTTGGTGAAGGTGTTTGAGAAACTAAGGGAACACAAACTGTATGCTAAAGAGAGCAAATGTGACTTTGCTCAACAAGAGGTAAAGTTTCTCGGGCATGTGGTGGGCCAGGACGGGCTCAAGGTGGACCCGGAGAAGGTCCAAGCGATCCAGGAATGGGAGCGACCTTCGAATGTACATGAGTTGAGGGCGTTCTTGGGGCTATGCAACTACTATCGAAAGTTTATCAGACACTATTCGAGAGTAGCCCTGCCCTTAACAGACCAAACCGGAAAAGGGGAGATGGTATGGACAGCGGAATGCGAGGCGGCATTCGTCCACCTCAAAGGGAAGTTGAGGAAGGCTCCGGTGTTGGCATTATCAGATTTTGGTAAGGACTTTGAGGTAGACACGGATGCTTCGGACTTTGCGTTGGGCGTAGTTTTGAAGCAAGACAACCATCCAGTAGCGTTCTTCTCGAAGAAGTTGGACAAGGCTCAACGGAAGTGGCCTGCCCACGAGAAGGAATTGTTTGCGGTGGTCAAGGCGCTCAAGGAGTGGCGACACTACCTTGGGAGACACTTCAAGGTTTACACGGACAATGTGGCAACGAAATACTTCTTGTCACAGCCCGACCTGAGAGGGAAACAAGGTCAGTGGGCCAATGCCTTGGCCGAGTTTGATTGCGAGATTTTGTACAAGCCTGGGAAGAGCAACATCGTGGCAGATGCGCTAAGTCGAAAAGCGAGCTTGAGGTTGGCGATATCCAGCGCAATAGCAACCTTCTGGGACGATGTGCGGACAGCATATGAGAACGATGGTCTAGCACAAGAAGTGTTATTGAGGAATCTGGAGGCGCGGGAAGCTCACCAGAGAGGTGAGCTGCCAACGGAAGAGAAAACGGGCTATGCGGAACGCAACGGACTCATTTATTACAAGCAAACGAGGGTATATGTTCCAGAACGGGGACTAAGGAAGGTAGCCTTAGAAGAGTGTCATGACGGAGCTCTTGCGGGACACGGCGGAGTGCCCAAGACGATAGGCTTACTCAAGAGGAAGTACCATTGGCCAGATATGGCTAAGGACGTCCAAGACTATGTAAAGACATGTCCAACATGTCAGCAAGTCAAAGCCGTGACTAAGGCTAGTGGGGGCTTGTTGCAAAGCATCCCAATTCCAGATCGTCTGTGGAAATGTCTTACGATGGACTTCATCACGGGACTACCCCCAAGTGAGGGGTTCGATGCGATATTCGTGGTGGTGGATCGATTTTCGAAGATGGCACATTTCATACCCACCACAACGGAAGTGGATGCGGAAGGTGTGGCGAAGCTGTTCTTTGAACAAGTGGTTCGAGTGCGGGGAAGGCCAGAAGAGATTATCTCAAATCGAGATAAGATCTTCACTAGTAGGTTCTGGAGGACCCTCCTGGAACAATATCGCACCAAGTTGAAATTCAGCACAGCCTATCACCCACAGACAGGTATGGGGTATTAAGTCAAGTTTGGTGGTCCTAACACTTCTTGACAGACGGACAAACGGAAAGGGTGAATAGGCAGCTGGAGGATTATTTGCGATGCTATGTCTCGGGAGACCAGACCGATTGGGTAAGTCATTTGGGACTTGCGGAAATGTGTTATAACAACTCACCACATTCGAGTATCGGGGTGAGTCCATGGGAAGTCATCAATGGGCGAGCTATTGAAGGTCCTGTGGAACTCGGCGTGGCCGAGTATCATGGAGAGTTACCTGCAGTGGAGGCATTCACGGCGGAAAGACTCAACATTTGGAATCTAGTGAGGGATTCCTTGGAACGGGCTCAACAAAGGCAAACCAAGTACGCGAACCTAAAGCGCCGGGATGTAGAGTTCCAAGCTGGGGAGAAGGTGTGGCTGAACACCAAGAACCTCAGGCTACCAAGTGGGATCAGCCGAAAGTTGACCCAAAGGTAAAAATGCATGTATTCCTGTAAATGAATTGATCTTGAGTTCCTTAAGCAGGTTCGCAGGGCCTTACGAGATTGAGGCACGAATCAGTAAAGTGGCTTACCGACTCCGACTTCCTCGAGAGATGGGGAAGATGCACCCAGTGTTCCATGTGAACTTACTCAAGCCGTACTTTGAGGATCCGCTTCGCAAGGACCAAGTAAGACCTCTACCTGAGGTTATCCAAGGGGAAGAGGAATACGAAGTCGAGGCCATCCTCAATGCGCGCAAGAGCAAGTGACAAGGACGCGAGGTGAGAGAGTTCCATGTGAAGTGGAAAGGATTTCCACACTGCGAAGCAACATAGGAACTGGAGGAGAACCTAGCGAACGCGCGAGATCTAGTGGAGGAATTTCTGCAAGGCAGAACTCTATGTACTTATGCAAAGTTCAATTAAAAATATCAATTTGCAAAGTTGAGCAAGTGGCATATGTTGGGACCCGAAGGCGCGCCGAAGGTAAGCTAATTAGCATGGGTTAGCTAGGTCGACCAGGCGTAGGGAGCTACGCCCGACTCCCTGCGGGGATGTCGAATCCGTAGACGTATTCTACGGAGGTTGGGTTCGAGTCCCAACCCCCTAGTAAAGCAAGGCTGGGTTCAAGTCCCGACCCCATACTAGGGCGTGGTGAGGTGAGGAGTATAGGGACACCTATATTCCGTTGTCATGGGCTCTTGGCCGGGGAGGCTAACTTAGGCACACCGCTAAGTGGGGGGATGCCCCCGGAGACATGGTCAACAAGTCGTAGGATAAAACGAGACGTTCGATGTGGGCATCGAACTTCTTCTATGGGTGGTGGAGTTGTAAGGAACCAACTCGCCGAGGTGTCGTAGGCTAAAGGAACCCCGAAAGAATGACCAAAATGACAAAGAGTTCATTGGATGGGACCAAGTCGAAGATCGAGTCCAAGACCGACTCTAGGACCGAGTTCGAGATAGAGTCCGGAATCGAGTCCAAGACCGACTCGGGGACCGAGTTCGAGTCCGAGTTCAAGACCGAGTTCGAGACGGAGTCCGAGATCCGAAATCGGGTCCGAGACTGAGTCCGAGGTCGAGTCCGAGGTTGGGTCCGAGGTCGAGTCCGAGGTCGGGTCCGAGATCGGGTCCGAGATCGAGTCCGAGATCGAGTCCGAGGCCGAATCCGAAGTCGGATCCGAAATCGGGTCCGAGATCGAGCCAGAGACTAAGTCCAAATACTAATACGGGTCAAGGGGTGAAAGCCCAAAGCGTGCGTCTCCCAGGGGGGGGGGGGGCTGCAGGGGGTTCCAAAAGTATAGTAGGGATAGTGAGGTCCAGGAACCAGTTTAGAAGGGACTCTCCAGTGGGGCTCCCAAACTGACTTGAGGTTGGGACTGGGACCGAGGGGCCTTGGGTGGGAGTGAGCATGGACTTGGTTGGTGCCGGAGGGGCCATCCAAGGAAGTGCTCAAGAGCAGCTCCCACTCCTGAAAGGGAAACCGATTGCGGTGCTCCCGGCTCATGTGGAGTGGTGCCCCACTTGAGTACCATACGGCTCATTGGTCCTCGCCCTTCCTAGGGGCTTGGGCCTTCCTTCGGGATGGAAGTGGGGGGCGAGAGGTACCCATACCGGGCCGCTAGGCCACGGTGTTTCGCCCCGGCGTCCCGAAGCAAGTGTTGCACTCAAGACTTGGGATTTAGAGGGTCCCATGATCAAGTCTTGTGGTACCAAAGGATGTTAGGAACCTGGAAGCTTGGTGTGCCTGGCTGCTTGTGCTTGCGGGGAGTGTAGCCGAACCTTAAGTCCAGTCTAACCCGGGGAGGGGGATTGGGAGTGATTTGGGAATCCGTGGATGGGTGGCTAACACTTCGTTGCTCGTGCAGTGAGTAGCTGAGACCAAGTAGGAGCTGGTACCATAGGCGAGAACCTTGGCAAGGGAACTTAGCAAAAGCCAAGGCGGTGTTGGACGGATAGACGAGGTAAGCTGGCAAATTGGAAAGGAAAAATTTGTGGCTTACAGTCTACCCTTGGTCCTGCTTCTGGTGTGGACCTTGTACAACGAATGGATATGGATGGAGATGGGGATTTAGCTAATTCCTGGATCCATTTTGACCATATGGAACAAGTTTCAAGCTGGTCAACAATGGGAGCTCATGTTTATGATCACAAGTAAGTGGTTTTTCATTTTTTAAGGATCTATACCAATTTACATTATAACCATTCCTTTTATAGGTTGTAGTGCAATTTGACTATAGCTATAGCTGAATTCAAGGTTCAAGATTTTCAAGCACAAACCATCTTTTGGACATGTATATCCGAGGTTGTTGAACAGCGAACCGGGAAGAAACCCAACTTCCGTGGTTTCATGGCAGATGCAGCTGGTGCTAACTGGTTGGCTATACGACAAGTATTCGGAGGTGATAAAAGTCAGCCATTACAAGGTAGAGAGAAGAGTTGTGAGTTTCATTGGGCAAAGAGCGTCAATACTCTATTTCGTTAAAGTGGGATTTATTCAGTAAAATGGGACTAAGTACAAATTTTCAAGTATTTGAAAATGACGTGAAATTATATGTTTTTTGTCCAGAGGCTAGACATATCTGGGGCATGGTGACTAGCGCGGTGACTTTATGTCCAGACTGAGTCCATCTGGTTGTATAATAAATCTCATTGTCAAGGTGAACAAGCCGAATCTGAAGCTAAAGAAGAGCGATGGCATGTGCGCACACACTATTTGTTTGTTCATTGAGCGTGTGGTGAGCTTTCCAAGATGAACGTCATTCCTATTAGCCAGACATATCACTTAATGGTGAGAACATTTAGATATTATTCAATGTTATCTTTTTCTAACGAATCTAATTGTGAAGGTGTAGCAAGAGGCATTGCTAGTCTGGAGAAGTCATTTAACTCATTTGACCCTTAGTGTATTTTCATGAAACTAAATAACATTCATATTATTAAGGAATTTCTCTAGTACCTTTTTTTTACGACATAGAGGCTTGCATTTCTTTCAAAGGTGATTTAGTAAAAGGCCTGAGGGCACATGCCATTCTATTTCTCAGACCGGTATTAAGATATACTAGTGCAAAGGGAAAAAGGTATTTGGTGATCAAGTAAATGGCATGAGGGCACACGCCATTATAAGCCTAAGCGCTAGTGGACACCTCCTTTTTGGTACTCTCAGCGGTACTATCATCCTTCTCCAGGTCAGTTGTTTTGCTTTGGATTGTTGTCTCTGACGTTACTGGGGCGTTCTCGATAGTTGTTAATGTTGCCGTTTGTTCAGAAAAATGATCACCTAGAGTATAGTACGGGGAGTTTGGAAGACTTATATATTCTACATCTTCACCTATCTCCTTTTCCGTCTCCTTTTCTGCCTCACTTACAGATTTTGTGTTTGCCATGAGAATGCTCTTCACCCTAAAATATGGAGTTTGTTGTGTTATAAAAGGAAACCAACACACACGTTGCAAGGGAATAATGGTACATAAAGCACGTAAGCCCACAATATGGGTTTATGTGCCATTAATATGGGCCACACGCCATATTATTAGATTTATGCACGTGTGATTGGTAAATGCATATGTCACATCATCTCAGGCCACATGCCATCACGCCTCCTCTGATTCAGATTCGGATTGTTCACCTTGAAATAAAATACATTAGAAACTTAGTAAAGGAACATTAATGAATCTCACCTTGAACCCGGGTTATGAATGCTCTTGCTGCATCTCTTGCATGGTCTGGCAAGGTGATGGTGGCACTCTGCTTCCGCATCCAACCATGCACAACATTATCCACCGATATGCTCATGCTGAGATCCCTTGGATTTAGCACCCATCTCTTTTCTAGGCAATCCTTCGTATATCCGGAACTTGGCTTGAACCACTCCACAGTTACATTGAAGGAGTTAGTTTCCGCGTCCTCCTCTGCATCAGTGATGCAGCGCCCCACCCATATCATTTGTTTTTTATTACTGGGTCTGACAAGCACGACCATTCCTTTGTAGACCTGTACTGGATTGAATGCTGAATCCGGCTTCTTGTTCCTCGGCTCACAATAATGATCCTCAACATCGTTATCTGTCACTGCATTTCCAGAGAACATTGTTCCACTACTATCTGGTGCTCTGGGTTCTGGCCAAAAGGACTCTTCCAATTCTTCATATACAACCGGCCCATTTTGGATAGCAGATATAATCTTCTCCCAGTATTCGAGCAAAGGCTTGCACCTCTGAAAATAGGATTCTCCACTAAACACCAACCCCCTCTTCCAGAAGGCAATATGCTGTCTAATCCCGGCCACTATACTTTCCTGGTCTTTGAGTCCATCCGGGTGCATCGGCCGTGGGGAACCCTGAGGAATCATAGGTTCCCCAGTTATGGGATCTCTCTTGAAGAGTTCAATGCCGTCCACTGGCAGCCACACTGTGTCCCATTCTCTCATCTTGTACCTCATCATTGGAGCACTGTCACGCATGCTGAAATGAAACTGAAGAGGCTTGGAGTGGCCAATCAGCGTTTCGGATCCGTCCCTGATGTAGCCTCTTACAAACCCCTTAAAGTCTGGAACCTTTGTCAGAAGTGCAGCTTCAACAGTGCCTTTGATGCAATTTTGGAATTCATCGTAGAGTTGTGGGAGGGTGAGGACATTGGATCGCCGGAGGGACTCTGCCAGGTGACTGAACATGGCATCGACGTCTTCATGAGTGTGCCCAACCATGAGAAAGCCAAGTGTAACCGTTTCAAATATGCCTTTGGCAACAAGCATCGCCAAGTACGCGAAGACGTACATGTTTTTGTTCTCACTGCTAGCATTGTCTGTTTGGAGCAGAAGATGGGGTGGAAGGCCACATCGGCCGCAAGAACTTCCTTGAGATTCTGCTTCGTTTGGATGAGACTGTGCATTCACCGGGCGACCAGCCTCGTCGGAATGGCATGAGGCCTCACGTGATAACCCTACAATCTGACGGCAACATATTCACTGGGATGGCATGGGGCCCCACGCGATACTGCAAGCCTTTGCTCCTCCTCCAGCTGAACCCTGTATGGGGTTCGATCGACAAGGGCCTTATGCAAGGGTTGGCCGTTTAGCTCAGTCTGCGCACTTTGCAGAGACCTTAAGTGTTTTGCTAGGGACGCAATCATCATGTTTGCACCCCCGCCACCCCATAGAGGTACAAAGAAGTTCCCATAGTTCTAGGCACCATGCCCATGAGCGATTATGCCAAACAGAGACACAGGCAGCTGCATGGATGAAGAGATTGCCTTGGGGGCAGGATTGAGTCGAGGTAAGCACGTCTTTTTCTGGTCCATTTTGTCGTGGATGATGCAGAGGTAAGAGTCAGGTCTCTCCATGGAGAGAATCCTGTTATGATAATATGCAGTCCTGCAGCTTCTCTACTCGATGTTGTGGTCGAGTCGCCTTCTAACCAACGTCTCTCGCTCTTGAGCGATGCAAGAATTCTTCGACAAAGCCATTTTGATAGTAGTGCACTCGTCACACTTTGAAAAGCTGGAGTACTTTCCTATACTCACATCCTTGAACCTGTTGCTCCACAATCTACTAAATCTAAATTGGCTCAGCTTCCTGTAGCCATTACTCTGGAGTTCCCGATTCACATCTTCCAATATGGCCCCCTTGGTATACATGGAAGGGAGAACTCGTTGGGTGTCTCGTGTTCCATCTTCCAAGAGGCGGGTTTTATGTGGTTGCTGCTCGCTACATGTCTCGACAAACCTCTTGAAGATTGCCTCTCCATATACAACATGACCCCTGGTTTTGTGCGTACCGTCGTTCCCATGGATTGCCTGTTGAACCCTTTGTTCCTCGAACTCAGTTTTGATTCTGTAGAATGTGGTTCGAGGGACTCAATAAATGATTCTCCATGCCTTCATGCAGACCAAACCCCTCTGGAAGACCATGCCCCCCACCTAATGTTCTGAAGCATCAACAGATGACCGTAATGCCTCATACACAAAATTGCGAGCTGCCTTCCAGGACAATGTCTTGTATCTTGCTTTCTCCTCTTCAATAGCATCCCAATCAGCATGTTGACAGCACCTCCTCTTGCAACAAGCAACTGTCGAGACCATTCGAACCTCCATCGCCATTTTCTGCCTTTTCGGTTCATTGCTCAGATCCCTTTGGCTGCGCTTTAGGAAGGTGTACTTTCTTTTCCCATGAAGAGATGTTCTGTCATCAATTGTAGTGGTGTTTGATTGTGAATCCTTCACATTCTCAAACACTAAGTGCCTCAATTTCAACCGCACAATGCTTCCAATAGTCAGACTGTTTTCTTCTATGTCAACAACCTCTAAAATCGCAACTCCAATATCATCCCAGCCCAATTCTTGATTAGCAACCGCATCTCTTGGATCGACAACTGTGGCTAAGCCCTCAGCTACCACCTCCCCTTTGGGGTTGTTTAGAAACACCTTTGCCTGAATCCATGTAGCACGGTTCTTAAGATCCACGGAGGGAACATGCGTCGCACTTGCACTGTCCCCAACATCTGCTTTCTTCTGAAGATTTTTCAAGGCAACAACAACATTTACCCCGACGACCATCTCTCCTCGTTCAATAACGACCACATTCCCATCGAAGACAGTCTCTATTGATACAGCAGCATTGCCTTCCCCAAGCCTTTGACAGTGTATAACAAAGTTCCGATCCATAGACACAAGGGTCCCTTTTGCAACTCTTTTCCCACCATTCAAAATGTAAACCTTTTCCCCAACCCTGAAGGCCATTCTGAAAGTGCAAAAAAGAAGTTAAGACCATACAAAAAATGATTGGAGAATGGCCTAAATCATAACATACCAAACAACCTCAATAGCATGAGGCCACATGCCATTATTCAAACATGCTATTGACACCCACGTGAAATTTCGCATTCACAAAATTGGCATGAGGCCTCATGCCATCTTGATATACACACAGCTGTAGGCAAGTAAAAACATACATGACAATACGCTAGCCATGAAATTGCAAGGGCCCAAGATGGCATGTGGCCTCATGCCATTTCTAAATGTGGTCCTAAGCCATTCCATGGTGAACATACCAGGAAGCACAAGTGCCGAATATCAAGAGGAAGCGGTAGCCACACCAAAGACAGTGCCGCTCGCAACACCGCAACTACTCGTAGCGCCGCTCGCAACACCGCAACTGCTCGTAGCGCCGCTCGCACAAACTGCCACTCGCATAAACTGCCGCTCGCAATGGCGCTCGCAATGCCGCAACCGCTCGTAGACGCATAAACCACAGCCCACAACGCCGCTTACACAAGCAGCGCTCACTGCGCTCAGCGGAACCAAGAACACGGCGCACAAAAATGATAGACCTAGGAATGAGTTCGAGAATTCAAAAATAACACACGCTTGAATGTCACATCAAATCCTCTGACAAACTAGATCTTATGACTCCTCTGACAAATTTCAAACTGAGTAGCTTCTAGACTTTGCTGTCGGAGGTTGAACTTTGTCACATCATGTCCTTGCCTCGATCCAGCTGTACCATGTCAGTGATTCGAACTTTGCCATGCCATGTCAGCGATCTGCGCCAAGATTATTCGCCGTGTAAAGGAATAATTATGCTCTGTGTGTACGTCCATTTATGGCAATATAAGGCCACACGCCATTCAAAGAATAATGCTAGTCAAGCATTTTTTGGTGCATTTTTGGGTTCAAAATTGCATGAGCCCACACGCTATAAAGTTTACCTGTACCAAAAATAGAAATAGCTTTATTTACTTGGGAATTTAAGTGGTTGAGGCATTTTTAAACTTACAAACACATGCCCTACTTACATTCCTTTGGTTGCTTAAAATTCAAAAATATTATAAACCTTTCTTTTTGCATTTTCAATGTTTTCAATTATGGTTTTTGATTTTCGCAGGACCAGCCTAGTAATCTATTTGCATCCCGTCATGTTTATAGCTGTTTATAGCTATAGGACCATAAACACAATTCAATAGAGAGGGTCCTTTCATTTCATAACTCCTTACGTAGATCTTGGTGAAACCAGAGTTAGTGAAGTTAGTTTCTTGTGATCCCACATCTGATTGTGATGTCCCTTTGCAGTGTCGATGGAAAGGTCAATGCACACCAAACTGTAAAATCTTGGAGCAAAATAACGGTCGGATCTATGGCAAATGCCCCTGAAACATTGTAAGGCTCGTGTGGTCTCATGTGGTGTCCGATCGAGATGCTTCTTTGCAGGGTCATCAAGAAAGACATTGTATACCATTCTGTAAAATCTAGTTGCGATCTAACGGTTGGATCTCCAGAAAACTCAAAAAAATCTCGCGCGTGTCAGAATATCCTAGGAATATACTCCTATGTGCCCCTGAAAATGGCATGCGGCCCCACGCCATTCAAGAGATAACGCCAGATGACGCCGAGAATTTTTTGGTGCATTTTTTGGGTTCAAAATTGCATGAGCCCACACGCTATAAAGTTTATCTTTCCCAAATAGAGAAAAGTTTATCTGTGTCATGTGAGGTAGTTACAGTCCTTTGTGCTCAGCATCTGCCTCTTGCAGCATTTGCACTGAAAGGGAATTTTTCTCCATTCAGCATTTGGCCCTGAAAATGGCATGCGCCCACACGCTATTCAAGGAATAACGCCACAGGACGCCTGGATTTTTGGGTTTAAAATGTTTAGGGTTTTTTGGGTTTTTTCAAAATATTTTGGGTCCAACGTTTTTTGGGTTTCTTTGGTTCAAAATTGCATGAGCCCATATGCTATAATATTGATTTGAGAGAAAAATAGAAACAGATAGAATTTCTTTATTTAGCTGAACATCTGCCATTTTTGGAAATACAAGATGCTTTGGAATATCCAATCATGCATGGTATAAATATAGCGAGGGTATTAAATGATATCCCAATCATGATCTTTCTTTTGGATTTCGCGTGCATGCAGTCCGAGGAATGATGACGTTGCGGATTTCTTTTGGATTTTGCGTGCTTGCATGCGCGCGGCAATCCAGAAATTAATGGTGGCGCCCAAGTCCGAGGAATGATGACGTGGCGGGATTACCAACCGTTGTGACATTTCGCGCGTGTGAGGTTAGGTTTTGCATTTTGCTTCGTACTCGCGCTCGCATCACACTCGCGCTCGCGCTTGCATCACACTCGCGCTTCCGCTCGTATCGCGCTCCCACTCGCGATCACGCTCACTTCTCTACAGGTTTCTCGTGTGCATCGGCGTCCACTCGCGCTTGCATCACACTCGCGCTTGCATCGCGCTCGTGTGCATCGGCGTCCACTTCAAGACACACCCAGTTTGTAACTTCGCCGCCAACTCCGCCGCCCACTCCGCCACCCACACGCAGCCCACTTGGCGTCCCGGGAGATTTCAGCGCCACTCTCCAACTGTAAGTGGCAGAGTAGCCTTGCTGCTATGATCCGCTGCACACACAGTGCACATTCGCCAGCGAGTCCGGCCTTGATTGTCACGGCCTCCATTCGGCTTCAAATGGTAAGTCTTTTAGGCCAAGTAGAAAATGGCATGAGGCCACATGCCATTCAGTAGCAACATTGGCATGCACCGATTGGGCTCTCGAGTGCAGTCCGGTTACAGATGGCGTGTAGCTTCACGCCATCTTAGGATGCAGCCTCAAGACATCTGATGCAGTGGTGAATGGCGTGTGGCCTCACGTTATTTCCAGCTGCTAGCTTTTCATCTGTCAGCTCTAATTGTTGTGCATTTCTGAACAGGTGAGGAATTGCATTCTTCTTCCAGCCACTGTCAATGTGGATGCAGAGAAGGGGGAGGAGCTCACCAGTTGGACTTTCGGGATGGAAGGCGAGGATCTGATGTTGTACAACACAGATGGTGGGAGAAAAGAATGCATGGGGATCCTCATCCAAGTGACAGACACTCAATGCAGTTCCATGCAAGAATATGGACTGGCACTTGTGGTAGAGACAGCGTCCGCCTTCAAGATCCACCTTGCACATCCTAGCGGCTTCCCGGAGGGGGGCAGCGGCTATGAGGAATTCCTAGAGGGAGCTAGGGAGAGGTTGTCCAGAAGGCCCACAATTTCAAAGACGCTGCGGGTCTATGAAGATCACATGGAATCCACGGACCTCACCTACGGCGATGTTCAAAAACTATATTCCAACATTGAGCCGTTGAGAGTGCCTCCAGTTCGTGAAGCGAAGGGGAAGGGGGTCGATCTGGAAACTATCCCGAAGCAGAAAAGGGTGGTCAAGCTCAAGCCGACGTCCGACTCTGCTACTCCAAAAAAGAAGCTACTCGGTGATGCCATTGCCTCGGGTTTGAACACTACACCCACCTAAAAGAAGAGCCGCAAAGAGCAGAAAGAGCAAGAAGAGGCAGCAAAAATCGTCGCAGATAATAGTACTTGTTACTATTCCAACAAAGTATATACAATCGACGTGAGCCGTATCGACATCCAAAGCAAATACAACCACAGGCTAGTATCTGATGAGTGGGTGGAGAAACTGAAGCAGAAGATGCTGGCAAGTCCAGTAACACCCGACATCGCAGACGTGATCCCCTACTACCAAACAATGAAGGGCGAGACGAGGTTTCCAAACTTGATCAATAGGAAGGTGTTGGACGATCAGAACATCCGGTTCTATGCCGTCTCCGGGCAGCATTCTAGCTTGGCGATGCAAGAGATAGTTCTGGATATTATGGTGGGCGAGGAGGTGAAGAAAGTCTTCAAGACAAGAGTTGTCCGCCTGATAAAAGGCAACTCGCCCCTCCGATCTATCATATCCATCTCCCACACGCAGAATGTCAAGCAAGAAACGTGCTACAAATCGGGTCTGCACGAGACATTGGCACGAACACGGAAGCTCTGGGTTCAACTGAAGAAGCCACAAAAACCAGGACAAGGACGTGCACTAGCAACTAGCGCCTGGCAGGTAAGCCTCGTTGCATGTGGCATAGCATGTGGCCTCACGCCATTTCCATTGCAGGAATTCTCGAGTCTTCTCTCGAAAACACTGGGGGTCAATGACACACTCAACATCCATAACATTCTACTCGCGACAAAAGTTGTTTTTGACAAATGGGTAGATGTGCTGAGGAGGTACCATGACGGGGAGTTGCTAAACTCAATGGGTGTGGAGGACGGCCGGAAGCCCAATGATTTGAAGCTCAACGCCTTGCGTTTCTCGCGGTCTCTAGACGACGACGACCTTCTGACAGTGGCTAATGCTCTTCTATGTGGTGAGGTAGTCTTCAACAAGACCAAAATGACTCCCGGCCATATTGTGACATACGAGGACTTGTGCACGACTCTGAGAGCTCGTGCGCTATTGAAGGATTGGATCTTCGAGCAAGTGGCCGTGGAGAGGGTGAGCATCGACACCACGCAAGAGATGATGGAAGAGCTGGACTTGTCAAATGAAGACATCGACGAGTACGTGAAGTGGGCCCCCAAGTTCATCGATCTGCTGCGGGATGCCACGAAAAGTAAAGCTAAGAAGTTGGATCAGTATCCAAATTTCATTAAGAGGGATGTCGACCGCCGACTTCAGAAACAGCTCGACCCCACAGCAGAGGCCTATCGAGAACCTTACCGGGTATACGTGAATTCGGATGAGGATCAAAGGTGGAGGAGCATCGTTTCCCGCGGAGATGAGCAGGTCAAGAACATCTTTTGTGTGATGGACTTCACAAACGAAGAGATCACTCATGCAGACGAAGTCAGCTCCATCATTGACTTAATGGTGGGACTTGCGGAGGTGGAATCTTCAGTCCACTATATGATCTACGACTCCGAATCCTATCACAAGTTCTGGAAGGCCTTGAACGAGGTGAAGGCTCGGTTGAAAGGCAAGGAGATGCGGGAGATCCATGGGATAATGGCTAAGAAGAAGATACCGACGAATGTCCGCATCTTCACACTCGCCCTTGTTATTGGTCCTGCAGCAGAGTGGGACTGGAGTGACTTCCCAGCTTCGTTCGACAAGGCCGATCGAATTGATCTGAGGGAGGTCAATTTACCCGTGCCTGAGGAACTGAAGACGGCTATGGAGCTTTCAAATCCAAAGAAAGCTCCAGGTGCAGCATGGGAAATGCTCAGCTGGGTCTTCAATGCAATAGCGGGTGACACCAAGGGCAAATGCGTTATCGAGTACAACTGCGGCGGACTATTCTTTCGAGTTGCACTACTCAAGGGTGTCCCGTGTGTTGTGGTGACAAACTCCATTGAAGAGGTGACTTCAATGGAGCATATAATTACAGTTGCCAAAGAAAAACAATATCTTCTCTGCGAACCTGGTGAGTACGCACTTTAAGTTTAAATGTTATCTCACAAGCTCTATATGCAGGAGCGTGGCCACCCCCAGATGCTGAAACGGCGTTAACAGCTACTGATGTTAGGCCGAGCTCACAACCTGCACAAGGTAAGGTCACGTGAGGCCTCACGCCATTTTGATTATAGATCGTTGTGAATATTCAGACACGAGGACTGAAAAGCGCACTGGTGGCGCGTCGAAGAAGGACAAACAGACAAGCAATAGGAAAAAAGGAGGTACAAATTATATTTGCAATGGCGTGTGGTCTCATGCCATTCCTTGCAGGAGACACTTCTTCAAAGGCAAAACAGGCAAGCACCAGCCAAGCTCAAACTGACAGTGGTCATAAAAAGCGAAAGCACGTTGGACAGTCGTCGGGATCAGAGGCGTTTGATTCGAAAAGGAAGAAGGGCAAAGAAAAGATGATAGGTAATGCCTCGCGGTTATGGCGTGTGTGCTCATGCCATTCATTGCAGATCAAGGGCTGAGTGAAAGGAGCCAGTCACCACCTCCTGACTCAGATTCCTATGGCGGACTCCCCTTCCCCAATCTCAATGGAGAGGTACAATGGATGAGGGATGCTTTTCAAGTCAGGGCCACGTTTTTCTCATCTCGTCGTCTTCGAAGGGTGCAAGAACGTGCAGAAACCATGTTAAGACAGTCGGGTGAGGATACGGTCCTAGGTCAAGCACTGAAACAGGCTATGAATGTCTTGTATTTTGAGATGGAGACTCGGCCAGATGATTTTCCCAAGATGGTCCTGGAAAAACAAGCCATCCAGCCTGAGCAGCCTATGGAAGAAATGCAGGAGGGGGATGAGGAGCCAGAGAAAGATAATGAGCAGGAAGAGCAAAAGGACGAAGAGGAGGACAAAGAAGAGGAGGACGAAGAAGAGGAGGACGAAGAGGACTTGGATGGTCCTCACAATGGTGACGATCACAATAACGACGATGATGATGATGACGACGATGGCCAGCCTGAGGTGGCCAAAGAGCAGCGGAGGAAGGTCATACAAGACAAACCATCAAGTAAATAATAGTACATCCATTCCTAACCTTTTACCATTTCTAACATTGTCCATGTAGGTCGCAGAAGAAATGGTAAGTAGAGATTATTCAGTTGAATTAAGATACAAACTCTAGCCTTTAGTGTCGAGGAAGGATAGTGCCAAGCAAGGGTCGAAATGTATGTCCAATCCTTCAGAATCAGCAATGCGCCCAATAGCAGTTGATGGTAAATACAGTATAGTCGATTCAATGTGCTAATGAGTTTGTTTTTAGTAGCCAGTAGGGAGGATACCATCTCAATCAAAGGGAGATATTTGGACATGCATATGGATCCGCCAGTGGACTCTACTTGCCTGCAAGAGTCATCAGAGCTGGTGGAGGCTACTATCCATATCAACGCCAAGCAAGCTGACCACGCTCCACTTGATGCTGCCCATACCACTGAGTCAATCTTGTCCACGTATCCAACTGACGGTGACCAGGCGCCATTGGACCCGCATGAGGCCGCCCCAGCCGCCGAGCCGGTCGTATCCTCATTTCCAACGGACTCAACGTGTGCCCAATCGTCTGACTATGCGCCGTTGGAACCTCCCTACACCGCCCCTGCTGCCTGTTCGGTCATGTCCACTTTGCCAACGGAGGCACCAGCTGAAATGGCGTGTGATCACACGCCATCGGAACCACCCCATGCCACTGTTGAGCTAGTTGTACCAGAGTCTATAGCTGAAATGGCATGTGCCCACACGCCATCGGATGCGATTGACCCCACATTGCAGAGGAGAGTATTTCCGCCCTTCACGTTTCCTCGACCAAAACCCTCTGAACGACCATCGGGAGCACCATTCGCTAATATTGTAGATGGTAAAATTGACTTGTACCATTTTTTATGCTGACGCATTTCATTTCAGAGTCACGGCGAAAGTACTGTATCGTTTTTGATCTGAACGGTGTCCTTTTCTCCCATGAGCGTGGCTCGTCCTCGAATGTCACTGCACCCTCCAAAGCCTGCGGTCGCAAGTTGGTCAAAAGAGACAGATTCACATTAATCACACGGGAGAAACTGCGGGATCTAATAATGACCATGCGACACTTAAAACAGAGGGCCGGGTTCAATTTGCAATTGGGAGTTTGGACATCCATGATGCGCCACAATGCATTAACGTTGCTACAGATAATGCACGATCAAACGCGAGTAATATTACCATTTGACTTTCTCCTAACGCAGGAGGATTGCTTGACTATGGTCCATGTGAGGGGTAGCAAGCCCATCTTCGTCAAGCCAGAGGCTGTAGTGATGAACCGGACTGCTAGGTCAAGTGAAATCCTCATCATCGATGACTCGCCGATTAAAATTGCAGCGAACACGCACACATATGCAGTGCACCCCATCTCTTGCAGTATGGAAACCAGGGAGAAGAAACCGTATGTTCTGGGGGACCTTGCAAAACGGCTTGAAGCGATGGTGATAGAGAACCGGCCAGTCCAGGAGGTGGCTGCAGAAATCAACCAAATGGCAGATGGAACGGTATATCAGAAGCCATTTGATCGGACAGACACCAGTCATCATTTATGGCATGTATATTGTCTAGCTAAGCACTATCCGCATCTCCATAATCTGCTCAACCGGATGGGTTCTTCGACCACTGAACATGAGCGTGGACGTATTAGAGAAGAGATGGCATTACTATTGGGTTTAAATCCTGATAGTGTGGAGAGTGATGAAATTCCAAGATTATTGTATAGGCGTTGGAGGCAAAAAATAACAGTCTGAGATGGCATGTATTTATTTAAAAATGTAACTTATTATGGCATGGGGTTCCATGCCATTGTATTAATATTAAAAGACAATTCTTTGAGAGGATTTGCATTATACTAGAAGTGTTACAGCATGTTATTGGAAGTCTACGAAGTTATTTTATTACTAAGGGGAAAGTAAAGATTGAATGGGGACTTGGGCTCCACCTAGACTCGGAGCAACTGAGCCAATATTAAAAGGATGGAAAGAAATTGGACGACGATGACAAGGAGAAGAGAGAGGTGAAGCAGTGGCAGGGGGAGGAGAAGTGATTGAGTAGACATTTCCTTGTTTAAAATAAAATGGCATGTGCCTCAATGCAGTTGAATTTTGTTATATTTATATACTATATAAAGGTTTGGAAACCTTATTTTACAAGTGGGATAATGACAATTCCCACTTTAACGAAATAGAGCTTGTCAATGAACATTGCCGATGCATCAAGTCTACCTTCCATCACAAGTTCAAACAGCTTTGTCGGAAATGGATGGATGCACCAACTAAAGAGGAGCACGAGGCAAAGACAAATGAAATGCGCATATGGTGGTGTGAAGGAGACAAAGTGCCAATTGAAAACCTTCCACAAATGGAATGCTGGCTTGCATGGTGGGAAGTTCGAATGTTTCAGTGGGGTCATTATACTCTCCATGTAAGCTTTCTCTCATTTTCTTTCTTGTCACATTCAAATGTTGCATTTTTTGTAGGATCAACCACTTGATGATATTGCACTTACACCAACAATTAATCTCTCTGAGAGCAAACATTGGAGGTTGAGAGCTTCCGAAGCAGGGAAAGGAAAAGTGTCCCTCTATGAAGCTACACTCTCCGACCTCACTAGATCTCTTGAGCAATCATCAAAAACTTTGGCTGCACAGGAAGCAAGGTTTGCTGGTACAAGTCTGAACTTAGACAGGCTTCAAGAGCGGGTTGGTAGAAGGACAACACCAGCAGCAGGGTCAATGTCCAAGATGGTGGAGGAAGTTGTTGCTGGAACTCCTATGAAATCAAGTTATGAGCCACTTGGGGACATGAGAACAGCCCGTATGAAGCGTCAACAGACATTTGATGGGTCAAACATCACTCCTTCTAGCTCTCACCGTCCAGAATTTGACTACCATTCTGTTCCACGACACCGGAAAAGAACTAAGGAACATGGAGTGGAGGAGGTGCCAGTTGTTACACAAGTAAGTCCAGTGCCAGAGGTTGAAAAGGTTATTTCTCGCGAGCCAGTTTCTCGTATCAACTGGGCAATTCAAAGAGTCAGTGCCAAGAGCAATGCATGTTGCTCTGGAATGATTGGGAATCGAGGTCAGTGTCTCGCTTTTGTGCGCTCAGGTTCAAGTTCTTCAGCAGTGCCATGTTTTTGGGGCTGTCGAGATCTAGGAGTGAAGGGCCACCAGTCAAGCTGGATCTACTGTTGTGGGACTGATGTTACTCATACAAGCCGGATCCACAGCTCAATTATTTTGAAGCCAGATTCTGTGCCAGAGGAGTGGCCAGTTGAGCGAAGCTGCAATCTTTTGAAAAAAGAGATTGAAAGTCTGGAGAGAGCAAGTTTCAAGCTAAAGACTTCCTCAAATGTTGCTGTTAGTACTGCTATGCCACCAATATCAACACTAGACCGGCATACACGACCAGCTAGGAATGGGAAGGCTATACAATACAGGTCTTCCATTTCAAAAGGTGCACAAGAGAAGATCAAGCTAGCAAAAGAGCTAAAGTGCACAATCACAAAGACAAACTACATCAGTGCTATGGCTAAGGAGTTTATTATTGTGACTGAGTCATCAAAGGGTACGAGCTATACTGTTAAAATCTGCGAAAATCCATCCTGTACCTGTCCAGATTTTACACAGCGGGAAAACAGGGGAAAGGTATATTTAGCCTGCAAGCACATCTATTACATTTTTATGCAGGAACTAAACCAAGATCCTAAGATCGACCATCACATCCACCAGGCAAGCCTTACAGTTGCGGAGCTTGAGAAGTGTTTTTAGATTGCTTTTAGTGTTCGGATCTATATTTATATTTGTATTTTATTAGTCGAATTTACTTGGAAATATAGATTAAATCAAAATTTGAAGAATGGAAAGATGTTGGTTCGGGACAAACCAATGTTTTTCTTGTGTTTGAGAAGCCGTAAGCTCAGCTCATGAGCTCAGCTCATGAGCTCATGAGCTCAAAACCTACCCGGGCTCCTTGCGGGGAGTGTAGCCGAACCTTAAGTCCAATCTAACCCGGGGAGGGGGATTGGGAGAGATTGGGAATCCGTGGATGGATGGCTAATGCTCCGTTGCTCGTGCAGTGAGTAGCTGAAAGCAAGTAGGACCAAGTAGGAGTTGGTACCATAGGCGAGAACCTTGGCGAGGGAACTTAGCAAAGGCCAAGGCGGTGTCGAACGGATAGACGAGGTAAGCTAGCAAATTGGAAAGGAAAAATTTGTGGCTTACAATTTGGTATCGGAGCCTTTTCCTCAGTTCTAGCGAAGGATAGAGGCGGATTGCTGGGAGATGGCAAGGGCAGGGCGTAAGCGAACCCAGGCGGAGACGGAACCTCCACCGGAGCTGGAGCCTCCGGTCGAACAAAAGGCTATGGATGAGGAATCCTTGCATGAGGAGGACTCTAGTGAGGAAACTTCCAAACAGGAGTCCGATGGCGAGGTTCGGTCGTCCAAGGCTCGATTGGACGTGCTAGAAGGACAGTTGGCACAGACCAATGCCCTACTGGAAACTCTCGTACGCAAGCTAAAGCGTGACGAGAGGCGGAAGAAAAAGAGAAAGACTGCGGACGCTGGCAGCGCAGAAGGTGCGGACCCTTCGGCAGGGACTGAGGCAAAACCAGACAAGGTCGAACAGACCAAAGTAGAATCAATCCCTCAGGCAGTTCCCAAGTACAAACCAAAGCCCCCACCGGTCTTAAAGGGAGTGAATGACTATAAGGTGGTGGAGGATTGGTTTTACGATATGGAGGACTACTTCTGAGCGTTGTGATTACCGAGCTCGGAGAAGGTCCCATGTGCAAAACCATACTTGGCAGATAATGCCAAGTCTTGGTGGAGAATGACAGAGGCCAACGAAGGACCGGTGGCCACTTGGGAAATGATGAAGGCGAGGATCCGCGCAACATACGTTCCTTCGAATGCCACTCTACATCTGAGACATGAGCTAAGTAGGCTGAAGCAGACTGGAACCATCCAAGAATATGTGAATGGGTTCATGGCAAAGAGGATACTGGTCATGGACATGGGGGATATGGATGCGTTCCATGCCTTCATATCAGATTTGCAAACCTGGGCTCGCGGTGAGGTGATGCGGTGGAACCCGACCAACTACAAGGAAGCGTTGGATGTGGCCATCAAGGTGCATTTCAACGATAACCTGCGAAAGGGGAACACGATGGGGTCGGGATCCACATTTAGCAAAGGGGCCAAACCAAGGGGAACGTATAGCAAAGGGAAATTCAAAAAGAGTTTCTCTAAGAATGAGTCCTCGGGGTTCCGGAAAGGCAAATCTGGTGGTTAGCGAGCGAGTACGTGGGGGAGTCAAGCGAAAAAGGACAAACCCACGGATAAGAAGGTCAAGTCGTATAGCAGCATGGGAAACAACATATGCTACAACTGCGGTGAAGCGGGACACTATTCGAGGGAATGTCCTTACCCAAAGAAGGCCAGAGCCAATATGGCCATCAAGTCGGGTGAAGTCCAAACTGAGGTATGTGATCCAGTCCCTAACTCAAAGTTACTCATTACACGAGCAACTTTGGTAGAGAGTCGTTCGCGACATCTACTAGCCCTCCGAGGGAAGCTCGGAGGTATCTTTGTTAAAATCCTTATTGACACAGGTGCTTCGGATAATTTTATGGCTGCAGACATAGTCCGGCAAGCCAGACTAACGGTGCAGCGGCTAGGTGAACCAAGGACTATAGAGTTTGTTCAAGGTAGCTAAAGCACCGATGAGGTACTTCGACAAGCGAGAGTCAAAGTAGGGACATGGAAAGTAGACATGGATTTCACCGTGTTGGACATGGCGGGATTTGACGTGATTTTCGGAATGGATTGGTTTAATTGGTTCGTGGTGGCCCTGCATGGACAAAGTAGGAACCTTGTGGTACTGGCGAATGCCCAAGGAAGAAGATCTAGGGTGGAGGCCCAGGATCTAAAGGTAGGGCAAAGTAAGGCCAAAGAATCCTGCTTAAACCTGGTGTACACGAGAGGACAACTCACCAAAGGAACTAAGGCAGCCAGGTGATCCAGCGGGTGTTGGACCAATTCCAGGATACCATGTCGGAGGAACTACCAGCGAGGTTGCCCCCCGCATGACCGATAGAACATAAGATTGAGCTGGTCGAGGGTGCTGAGGCGGTGGTTCATCCCCCCTATCGTTTGAACGAAAAAGAACTCAAGGAGCTCAAGTGCCAACTAGAGGAGTTGGTGGACAAAGGGTATGTTAGGTTGAGCAAGTTGCCGTATGGGGCGCCTGTGTTATTTGTGAAAATGAAAGATGGATCTATGCACATGTACATAGACTACCGGTTGCTCAACAAGTATACAAAGAAGAACAAGTACCCTTTGCCAAGGATTGAGGACCTGTTCAATAGGTTGGGAAAGGCAAAATACTTCTCGAGGATTGACCTAAGGTCAGGATACTACCAGATCAGGGTAGCCGAGGAAGATGTCGAGAAGACAACCTGTCGAACGAGGTATGAGAGCTTTGAATTTCTGGTGATGCCCTTTGGGCTATGCAATGCGCCGGCCACGTTTTCGGCGCTAATGAACCACATCTTTGTACCCTATCTGGATCACTTCGTGGTCGTCTATATCGACGACATCCTGATCTATAGCGAGACGCTAGAGGAGCATGCCGAACACTTGGCGAAGGTGTTTGAGAAACTAAGGGAACACAAACTGTATGCTAAAGAGAGCAAATGTGACTTTGCTCAACAAGAGGTAAAGTTTCTCGGGCATGTGGTGGGCCAGGACGGGTTCAAGGTGGACCTGGAGAAGGTCCAAGCGATCCAGGAATGGGAGTGACCATCGAATGTACATGAGTTGAGGGCGTTCTTGGGGCTATGCAGCTACTATCGAAAGTTTATCAGACACTATTCGAGAGTAGCCCTACCCTTAACGGACCAAACAGGAAAAGGGAAGATGGTCTGGACAGCGGAATGCGAGGCGGCATTCGTCCACCTCAAAGGGAAGTTGAGGAAGGCTCCGGTGTTGGCATTACCAGATTTTGGTAAGGACTTTGAGGTAGACACGGATGCTTCGGACTTTGCGTTGGGCGCAGTTTTGAAGCAAGACAACCATCCAGTAGCGTTCTTCTCGAAGAAGTTGGACAAGGCTCAACGGAAGTGGCCTGCCCACGAGAAGGAATTGTTTGCGGTGGTCAAGGCGCTCAAGGAGTGGCGACACTACCTTGGGAGACACTTCAAGGTTTACACGGACAATGTGGCAACGAAACACTTCTTGTCACAGCCCGACCTGAGAGGGAAACAAGGTCGGTGGGCCAATGCCTTGGCCGAGTTTGATTGCGAGATTCTGTACAAGCCTGGGAAGAGCAACATCGTGGCAGATGCGCTAAGTCGAAAAGCGAGCTTGAGGTTGGCGATATCCAGCACAACAGCAACCTTCTGGGACGATGTGCGGACAACATATGAGAACAATGGTCTAGCACAAGAAGTGTTGTTGAGGAATCTAGAGGCGCGAGAAGCTCACCAGAGAGGTGAGCTGCCAACGGAAGAGAAAACGGGCTATGCGGAACGCAACGGACTCATCTATTACAAGCAAACGAGGGTGTATGTTCCAGAAAGGGAATTAAGGAAGGTAGCCTTAAAAGAGTGTCATGACAGACCTCTTGCGGGACACGGCGGAGTGCCCAAGACAATGGGCTTACTCAAGAGGAAGTACCATTGGCCAGATATGGCTAAGGACGTCCAAGACTATGTAAAGACATGTCCAACATGTCAGCAGGTCAAAGCTGTGACTAAGGCTAGTGGGGGCTTGTTGCAAAGCATCCCAATTCCAGATCATCCGTGGAAATGTCTTATGATGGACTTCATCACGGGACTTCCCCCAAGCGAGGGGTTTGATGCGATATTCGTGGTGGTGGACCGATTTTCAAAAATGGCACATTTCATACCCACCACAACGGAAGTGGATGCGGAAGGTGTGGCAAAGCTGTTCTTCGAACAAGTGGTTCGAGTGCGGGGAAGGCCGGAAGAGATCATCTCAGATCGAGATAAGATCTTCACTAGTAGGTTCTGGAGGACTTCCCTGGAACAGTATCGCACCAAGTTGAAATTCAGCACCACCTATCACCCACAGACAGGTATGGGGTATTAAGTCAAGTTTGGTGACACTAACACTTCTTGACAGACAGACAAACGGAAAGTGGTTCGAGTGGAACAAGTGGTTCGCGGGAGATCTAGTGGAGGAATTTCTGCAAGGCAGAACTCTATGTACTTATGCAAAGTTCAATTAAAAATATCAATTTGCAAAGTTGAGCAAGTGGCATATGTTGAGACCCAAAGGCGCCAAGAAAGTAAGTTAATTAACATGGGTTAGCTAGGTCAACCAGGCGTAGGGAGGTACGCTCGACTCCCTGTGGGGATGTCAAATCCGTAGACGTATTCTACGGAGGTTGGGTTCGAGTCCCAACCCCCTAGTAAAGCAAGGCTGGGTTCAAGTCCCGACCCTATACTAAGGCGTGGTGAGGTGAGGAGTATAGGGACACCTATATTCCGTTGTCATGGGCTCTTGGCCGGGGAGGCTAACTTAGGCACACCGCTAAGTGAAGGGATGCCCCCGGAGACATGGTCAACAAGTCGTAGGATAAAAAAGAGACGTTCGATGTGGGCATCGAACTTCTTCTATGGGTGGTGGAGTTGTAAGGAACCAACTCGCCGAGGTGTCGTAGGCTAAAGGAACCCCGAAAGCATGACCAAAATGACAAAGAGTTCATCGGATGGGACCAAATCGAAGATCAAGTCCAAGACCGACTCGGAGACCGAGTTCGAGATAGAGTCCGGAATCGAGTCCGAGACCGACTCAGGGACCGAGTTCGAGACCGAGTTCGAGACCGAGTCTGAGATCCGAAATCGGGTCCGAGACCGAGTCCGAGGTCAAGTCCGAGGTCGGGTCCGAGATCGGGTCCGAGATCGAGTCCGAGATCGAGTCCGAGATCGAATCCGAAGTCGGATCCGAAATCGGGTCCGAGATCGAGCCAGAGACTAAGTCCAAATACTAATACGGGTCAAGGGGTGAAAGCCCAAAGCATGCGTCTCCCAGGGGGGGGGGGGGCTGCAGGGGGTTCCAAAAGTATAGTAGGGATAGTGAGGTCCAGGAACCAGTTTAGAAGGGACTCTCCAGTGGGGCTCCCAAACTGACTTGAGGTTGGGACTGGGACCGAGGGGCCTTGGGTGGGAGTGAGCATGGACTTGGTTGGTGCCGGAGGGGCCATCCAAGGAAGTGCTCAAGAGCAGCTCCCACTCCCGAAAGGGAAACCGATTACGGTGCTCCCGGCTCATGTGGAGTGGTGCCCCACTTGAGTACCATGCGGCTCATTGGTCCTCGCCCTTCCTAGGGGCTTGGGCCTTCCTTCGGGATGGAAGTGGGGGGTGAGAGGTACCCATACCGGGCCGCTAGGCCACGGTGTTTCGCCCCGGCGTCCCGAAGCAAGTGTTGCACTCAAGACTTGGGATTTAGAGGGTCCCATGATCAAGTCTTGTGGTACCAAAGGACGTTAGGAACCTGGAAGCTTGGTGTGCTTGGCTGCTTGTGCTTGCGGGGAGTGTAGCCGAACCTTAAGTCCAGTCTAACCCGGGGAGGGGGATTGGGAGTGATTTGGGAATCCGTGGATGGATGGCTAACACTCCGTTGCTCGTGCAGTGAGTAGCTGAGGCCAAGTAGGAGCTGGTACCATAGGCGAGAACCTTGGCAAGGGAACTTAGCAAAAACCAAGGCGGTGTTGGGCGGATAGACGAGGTAAGCTGGCAAATTGGAAAGGAAAAATTTGTGGCTTACAATTTGGTATCGGAGCCTTTATCTCAGTTCTAGCGAAGGATAGAGGCGGATTGCTGGGAGATGGCAAGGGCAGGGCGTAAGCGAACCCAGGCGGAGACGGAACCTCCGCCGGAGCTGGAGCCTCCGGTCGAACAAAAGGCTATGGATGAGGAATCCTTGCATGAGGAGGACTCTAGTGAGGAAAATTCCAAACAGGAGTCCGGTGGCGAGGTTCGGTAGTCCAAGGCTCAATTGGACGTGCTAGAAGGACAGTTGGCACAGACCAATGCCCTATTGGAAACTCTCGTACGCAAGCTAAAGCGTGACGAGAGGCGGAAGAAGAAGAAAAAGACTGCGGATGCTGGCAGCGCAGAAGGTGCGGATCTTTCGGCCGGGAATGAGGCAAAACCAGACAAGGTCGAACAGACCGAAGTAGAATCAGTCCCTCAGGCAGTTCCCAAGTACAAACCAAAGCCCCCACCGGTCTTCAAGGGAGTGAACGACTATAAAGTGGTGGAGGATTGGTTTTACGATATGGAGGACTACTTCCGAGTGTTGCGATTACCGAGCTCGGAGAAGGTCCCATGTGCAAAACCATACTTGGCAAATAATGCCAAGTCTTAGTGGAGAACGACAGAGGCCAACGAAGGACCGGTGGCCACTTGGGACATGATGAAGGCGAGGATCTGCGCAACATACGTTCCTCCGAATGCCACTCTGCATCTGAGACATGAGCTGAGTAGGCTGAAGCAGACTGGAACCATCCAAGAATATGTGAATGGGTTCATGGCAAAGAGGATACTTGTCACGGACATGGGGGATATGGATGCGTTCCATGCTTTCATATCAGGTTTGCAAACCTGGGCTCGCGGTGAGGTGATGCGGTGGAACCCGACCAACTACAAGGAAGCGTTGGATGCGGCCATCAAGGTGCATTTCAACGATAACCTGCGAAAGGGGAACACGACGGGGTCAGGATCCACATTTAGCAAAGGGGCCAAACCAAGGGGAACGTATAGCAAGGGGAAATTCAAAAAGAGTTTCTCTAAGAATGAGTCCTCGGGGTTCCGGAAAGGCAAATCCGGTGGTTAGCGAGCGAGTACGTGGGGGAGTCAAGCGAAAAAAGACAAACCCACAGATAAGAAGGTCAAGTCGTATAGCAGCGTGGGAAACAACATATGCTACAACTGCGGCGAAGCGGGACACTTCTCGAGGGAATGTCCCTACCCGAAGAAGGCTAGAGCCAATATGGCCATCAAGTCGGGTGAAGTCCAAACTGAGGTATGTGATCCAGTCCCTAACTCAAAGTTACTCATTACACAAGCAACTTTGGTAGAGAGTCGTTCGCGACATCTACTAGCCCTCTGAGGGAAGCTCGGAGGTAGCTTTGTTAAGATTCTTATTGACACGGGTGCTTCGGATAATTTTGTGGCTGCAGACATAGTCCAGCAAGCCGGACTAACGGTGCAGCGGCTAGGCAAACCAAGGACTATAGAGTTTGTTCAGGGTAGCCAAAGCACCGATGAGGTACTTCGACAAGCGAGAGTCGAAGTGGGGACATGGAAAGTGGACATGGATTTCACCGTATTGGACATGGCGGGATTTGACGTGATCTTCGGAATGGATTGGTTTAATCGGTTCGTGGTAGCCCTGCATGGACAAGGTAGGAACCTTGTGGTATTGGCGAATGCCCAAGGAAGAAGATCTAGGGTGGAGGCCCAGGATCTAAAGGTAGGGCAAAGCAAGGCCAAAGAGTCATGCTTAAACCTGGTGTCCACGAGAGGACAACTCACTAAAGGAACTAAGGCAGCCTTTTTGTGCTTACTCTCGGTGAAGAGTGACAAAAAGACAAGAACGGAAGAAGTCCCTTTAGTGATCCAGCAGGTGCTGGACCAATTCCAGGATACTATGCCGGAGGAGCTACCGGCGGGGTTGCCCCCCGCACGACCGATAGAACATAAGATTGAGCTGGTCGAGGGTGCTGAGGCGGTGGTTCGTCCACCCTATCGATTGAACGAAAAAGAACTCAAGGAGCTCAAGAGCCAACTAGAGGAGTTGGTGGACAAAGGGTATGTTAGGTTGAGCAAGTCGCCGTATGGGGCGCCGGTGCTATGTGTGAAAAAGAAAGATGGATCTATGCGCATGTGCATAGACTACCGGTTGCTCAACAAGTATACCAAAAAGAACAAATACCCTTTGCCAAGGATCGAGGACCTGTTTGATAGGTTGGGAAAGGCAAAATACTTCTCGAGGATTGACCTAAGGTCAGGATACTACCAGATCAGGGTAGCTGAGGAAGATGTCGAGAAGACAACCTGTCGAACGAGGTATGGGAGCTTTGAGTTTCTGGTGATGCCCTTTGGGCTGTGCAATGCACCGGCAACGTTTTCGGCGTTGATGAACCACATCTTTGTACCCTATCTGGATCACTTCGTGGTCGTCTATATCGACGATATCCTGATCTATAGCGAGACGCTAGAGGAGCATGCCGAACACTTTGCGAAGGTGTTTGAGAAACTAAGGGAACACAAACTGTATGCTAAAGAGAGCAAATGTGACTTTGCTCAACAAGAGGTAAAGTTTCTCGGGCATATGGTGGGCCAAGACGGGCTCAAGGTGGACCCGGAGAAGGTCCAAGTGATCCAGGAATGGGAGCGACCTTCGAATGTACATGAGTTGAGGGCGTTCTTGGGGCTATGTAACTACTATCGAAAGTTTATCAGACACTATTCGAGAGTAGCCCTACCCTTAACGGACCAAACAAGAAAAGGGAAGATGGTTTGGACAGCGGAATGCGAGGCGGCATTCGTCCACCTCAAAGGGAAGTTGAGGAAGGCTCCGGTGTTGGAATTACCAGATTTTGGTAAGGACTTTGAGGTAGACACGGATGCTTCGGACTTTGCATTGGGCGCAGTTTTGAAGCAAGACAACCATCCAGTAGCGTTCTTCTCGAAGAAGTTGGACAAGGCTCAACGGAAGTGGCCTGCCCACGAGAAGGAATTGTTTGCGGTGGTCAAGGCGCTCAAGGAGTGGCGACACTACCTTGGGAGACACTTCAAGGTTTACACGGACAATGTGGCAATGAAACACTTCTTGTCACAGCCCGACCTGAGAGGGAAACAAGGTCGGTGGGCCAATGCCTTGGCCGAGTTTGATTGCGAGATTCTGTACAAGCCTGGGAAGAGCAACATCGTGGCAGATGCGCTAAGTCGAAAAGCGAGCTTGAGGTTGGCGATATCCAGCGCAACAGCAACCTTCTGGGACGATGTGCGGACAACATATGAGAACGATGGTCTAGCACAAGAAGTGTTGTTGAGGAATCTGGAGGCACGGGAAGCTCACCAGAGAGGTGAGCTGCCAACGGAAGAGAAAACGGGCTATGCGGAACGCAACGGACTCATTTATTACAAGCAAACGAGGGTATATGTTCCAGAACGGGGACTAAGGAAGGTAGCCTTAGAAGAGTGTCGTGACGGAGCTCTTGCGGGACACGACGGAGTGCCCAAGACGATAGGCTTACTCAAGAGGAAGTACCATTGGCCAGATATGGCTAAGGACGTCCAAGACTATGTAAAGACATGTCCAACATGTCAGCAAGTCAAAGCCGTGACTAAGGCTAGTGGGGGCTTGTTGCAAAGCATCCCAATTCCAGATCGTCCGTGGAAATGTCTTACGATGGACTTCATCACGGGACTACCCCCAAGCAAGGGGTTCGATGCGATATTCGTAGTGGTGGATCGATTTTCGAAGATGGCACATTTCATACCCACCACAACGGAAGTGGATGTGGAAGGTGTGGCGAAGCTGTTCTTTGAACAAGTGGTTCGAGTGCGGGGAAGGCCAGAAGAGATTATCTCAGATCGAGATAAGATCTTCACTAGTAGGTTCTGGAGGACTTTCCTGGAACAGTATCGCACCAAGTTGAAATTCAGTACAGCCTATCACCCACAGACAGGTATGGGGTATTAAGTCAAGTTTGGTGGTCCTAACACTTCTTGACAGACGGACAAACGGAAAGGGTGAATAGGCAGCTGGAGGATTATTTGCGATGCTATGTCTCGGGAGACCAGACCGATTGGGTAAGTCATTTGGGACTTGCGGAAATGTGTTATAACAACTCACCACATTCGAGTATCGGGGTGAGTCCATGGGAAGTCATCAATGGGCGAGCTATTGAAGGTCCTGTGGAACTCGGCATGGCCGAGTATCATGGAGAGTTACCCGCAGTGGAGGCATTCACGGCGGAAAGACTCAACATTTGGAATCTAGTGAGGGATTCCTTGGAACGAGCTCAACAAAGGCAAACCAAGTACGCGAACCTAAAGCGCCAGGATGTAGAGTTCCAAGCTGGGGAGAAGGTGTGGCTGAACACCAAGAACCTCAGGCTACCAAGTGGGATCAGCCGAAAGTTGACCCAAAGGTAAAAATGCATGTATTCATGTAAATGAATTGATCTTGAGTTCCTTAAGCAGGTTCGCGGGGCCGTACGAGATTGAGGCACGAATCGGTAAAGTGGCTTACCGACTCCGACTTCCTCGAGAGATGGGGAAGATGCACCCAGTGTTCCATGTGAACTTACTCAAGCCGTACTTTGAGGATCCGCTTCGCAAGGACCAAGTAAGACCTTTACCTGAGGTTATCCAAGGGGAAGAGGAATACGAAGTCGAGGCCATCCTCAATGCGCGCAAGAGCAAGTGACAAGGACGCGAGGTGAGAGAGTTCCATGTGAAGTGGAAAGGATTTCCACACTGCGAAGCAACATGGGAACCGGAGGAGAACCTAGCGAACGCGCGAGATCTAGTGGAGGAATTTCTGCAAGGCAGAACTCTATGTACTTATGCAAAGTTCAATTAAAAATATCAATTTGCAAAGTTGAGCAAGTGGCATATGTTGGGACCCGAAGGCGCGCCGAAGGTAAGCTAATTAGCATGGGTTAGCTAGGTCGACCAGGCGTAGGGAGCTACGCCCGACTCCCTGCGGGGATGTCGAATCCGTAGATGTATTCTACGGAGGTTGGGTTCGAGTCCCAACCCCCTAGTAAAGCAAGGCTGGGTTCAAGTCCCGACCCCATACTAGGGCGTGGTGAGGGGAGGAGTATAGGGACACCTATATTCTGTTGTCATGGGCTCTTGGCCGGGGAGGCTAACTTAGGCACACCGCTAAGTGGGGGGATGCCCCCGGAGACATGGTCAACAAATCGTAGGATAAAACGAGACGTTCGATGTGGGCATCGAACTTCTTCTATGGGTGGTGGAGTTGTAAGGAACCAACTCGCCGAGGTGTCGTAGGCTAAAGGAACCCCGAAAGAATGACCAAAATGACAAAGAGTTCATCGGATGGGACCAAGTCGAAGATCGAGTTCAAGACCGACTCTAGGACCGAGTTTGAGATAGAGTCCGGAATCGAGTCCGAGACCGACTCGGGGACCGAGTTCGAGTCCGAGTTCGAGACCGAGTTCGAGACGGAGTCCGAGATCCAAAATCGGGTCCGAGACCGAGTCCGAGGTCGAGTCCGAGGTCGGGTCCGAGATCGGGTCCGAGATTGAGTCCGAGACCGAATCCGAAGTCGGATCCGAAATCGGGTCCGAGATCGAGCCAGAGACTAAGTCCAAATACTAATACGGGTCAAGGGGTGAAAGCCCAAAGCATGCATCTCCCAGGGGGGGGGGGGCTGCAGGGGGAAAGGAAAAATTTATGGCTTACAATAGTGAGGTCCAGGAACCAGTTTTGAAGGGACTCTTCAATGGGGCTCCCAAACCGACTTAAGGTTGGGACTGTGTAAGCTCCTTGAATTTGGACTTCCCGGGAGGTCACCCAGCCCAGTACTATTCAAACCCAAGGACGCTTAACCCCAAATATCCCAAGACCCTTAATCGATTGGAAAAGGGGGTGCACTCTTGTTCATGGGCCCTTTCCCTCTATATTTGAACCCCAACGGATCGTCTCTCAAGTCGTTCCCTTTGGTTGCTTACATTGGCCAAGATATGGCCGTGGAATCCCTTAGAAGGAATCCAAGTGGCAAAGTTAGGCGAGGAACACTAATGTGTTGGAGGCTAACAAATTGCGGGAAAGGAAGTGTGTTTCCAAGGATGGTTTCTGAATTGCTCCGATTTGGCGAAAGGGGAAGCTCCAAAGGAGGGAGTGGTAAGGTAGCCAAATGATAAGGCCATGAACAGCCCTAACACAAAGTATGATGACTGGAATTTAGTGCCCTAGGGTGGCACGAAATAGAAGAGAGGGTGATGGTGCCCTCAAGTAGAGAACTTCCTAGGATGGGAAGTGGAGTTGCACAAAAGGTGCAAGGCAAGGTGTCAGAGACACCTAGGAAATTGATTCCAAGAAGTCAAAATTTAAAGTTCCAAAGTGCAAAAGTTATATCATTGGAAAGTGAGACCACTCAAGAATGAGTAGTGAGATTGAGTTAGAGAAGGTGTCTCTAACAGGTTTAGTGAGAACTAAACCAATAAAAAGAGAGAACCACCACAAGTGGTCAAATGAGCCTCTAAGTTGGAGGGGCTATGCTCCTTAGAGGATGGGCAAGGCATAGTGAGGCTTTGGTGTCAGACCATTGACGAATATGGAGAAGGCATGGTGAGCCTTCAATGATGCTTTATTTCGTTAAAGTGGAACTTATTCAATAAAGTGGGACATTAATTAGCATGTGTCCACATGCCATTTCCTAGTACTTAATTAATATTTATTAATATTTCTATCAGTTTTTTAATTTATTTTTTATATTTCACAATATTATAACACAAAATCATATGAAAAGTTTTTAATTTATAAATTATAAAGCTAAAACTTCAATTTTTTATTGTTGTTATAAAAATGGCATGTGGCCACACACCATAAGTGGGATAATGAAAAGTTCCACTTTAACAAAATAAAGCATAATGTCAAACTATTGACAAATATTGGCTAGGTGCCAAGGATGGAAATGGTAACATATGCGGATGTTACTTTATAAAATAGTTTATCGTTCGATGAGGACATCGAACTTCGTCTATGGGTGGTGGAGTTGTGAGACACAAAATCCCTAGGCCCCAAAGTGGAGCCAGAAAGGGTGCCACGTGGTAGTGGCCGAAACGAAAGCCAAACGAGTGTAACATGTTTGGACTAAAAGCTCTGACTTGGAAGGTCGAGAGCGGGAGTGGAACTCCCAACAAAATGCTCGAAGAGCAAGCACGAGGCGGACCCAAGTTGGAGTCTGAGATGGACCCGAAGTGGAGTCCGAGATGGAGTCCGAGATGGACCCGAGATGGAGTCCGAGATGGAGTCCGAGATGGACCCGAGATGGAGTCCGAGATGGACCCGAGATGGAGTCCGAGATGGACCCGAGATGGAGTCCGAGATGGAACTGAGACCGAGGCCGAGACCGAGACCGAGACCGAGTCCGAGTCCAAAACCGGGACCGAGACCGAGTCCGAGTCCGTGTTCGAGCCCGAGTCCGAGTCCGAATACTAATACAGGCAGTTGGGTGAAAGCCCAAAGCGATCGTCCCCCAGGGGGGGGGGGGGGCTGCAGGGGGTTCCAAAAGTATAGTAGGGAGAGTGTGGGGGTTGGAGCCCAGTGGAGCCAGTTTGGCCAGGAAAGGCCAGTTTGGCCCAGGAAGGCCAGACCCAGTGTTGGGTGATGAGCTGACCACTGGGAAGTCCAAGACTAGAGTGAACACGGACCGACAATTGGTGAAGTGTTCAAGAGCCGGCTCTAGTTCCCCCGGGAGATCGACTGGCCGATGCTCCCAGTCCAAGTGTGGGTGGCACTACCTACTTGGATACCAGGCGTGGCTCAACGGAACCTCGCTCTAAGCCCATGGCTAGAGCACCCAAGGGCAGAAGGCGAGGAGAGTACCCAGGTGGCTCGCGTAAGGCCACGGTGTTCCGAAATGTTGTCCCAAAGGCCCAGACTGTGGAAAGGAAGAGGAGCAATCCTCTGGGGTAGTGACCAAGGACACAGTCGTGTGGTGAGGAAGTCCCAGAGGACCATGGGACTTAGTGGTCGGGCCTGTGGGTCTCGATCCAGTGGCAGTGTTGGCAAACACGGCCAGGGGCAGAAAGGGACTTAGTGGGGATTGATAGAGGGATATTGGGGAAGGCTATTCCCCTTGTCGGTGGGCATCCTAAGGATGCTAAGGAGTGGATCTGAGATGACCACTCACGGATGGTTTGCCTAGTCTTGGAGAGCCAAGACTGTGATGCAAGTGGTATTGGACTACCAGTGTGGCAAAGGTGATTGGGCATGGCCTTAGCGTAACGGGCTGTTATGTCGGTGGTACCTTTGAGTGTCGGTCATGGGATCGGACACGTGGAGCACTTGGACCAAGTGCAAATGTTGAGTGGCATGGATGCCATTCTCGGGGCTAGCAAGTCCCAAGTCCTGGATTGGACTGATGGAGGTTGTGAATGAGACTCCTCCAAGTGGTCGGAGGTGTGGTTAAGTGACTAAAGTAGAATGGAAAATTTAGTCGCTTACAGACTGGGACCGAGGGGCCTTGGGTGGGAGTGAGTATGGACTTGGTTGGTGCCGGAGGGGCCATCCAAGGAAGTGCTCAAGAGCAGCTCCCACTCTCGAAAGGGAAACCGATTGCGGTGCTCCTGGCTCATGTGGAGTGGTGCCCCACTTGAGTACCATGCGGCTCATTGGTCCTTGCCCTTCCTAGGGGCTTGGGCCTTCCTTCGAGATGGAAGTGGGGGGGTAGAGGTACCCATACCGGGCCGCTAGGCCACGGTGTTTCGCCCCGGCGTCCCAAAGCAAGTGTTGCACTCAAAACTTGGGATTTAGAGGGTCCCATGATCAAGTCTTGTGGTACCAAGGGATGTTAAGAACCTGGAAGCTTGGTGTGCTTGGCTGCTTGTGCTTGCGGGGAGTGTAGCCGAACCTTAAGTCCAATCTAATCCGGGGAGGGGGATTGGGAGAGATTAGGAATCCGTGGATGAATGGCTAACGCTCCGTTGCTCGTGCAGTGAGTAGCTGAAAGCAAGTAGGACCAAGTAGGAGTTGGTACCATAGGCGAGAACCTTGGCGAGGGAGCTTAGCAAAGGCCAAGGCGGTGTCGGACGGATAGACGAGGTAAGCTAGCAAATTGGAAAGGAAAAATTTGTGGCTTACAGTTAGTTCCCCTTGGCTTAGTAAAGGTTGTTAGTCAATAGTCAATGAAGACATTAACATTTCTAAAGAGGGGGTGAGTGCAACATATGTGATTATGGGATGAAATTTGGATATACTGTCACCATAGATTCTTGGAACCTTGGGAGATAAATGGGATAAAATAGCCAATAAAGGCTCTCTCATGAAGCAATTGCCCCTTTTCCAATTAGCTTAAGGGGAGAGAGATAAGTGTAAGGAACCAACTCCCCAAGGTGTCGTAGGCTAAAAGATCCCCGAAAGCATGACCGAAATGACAAAGAGTTCATCGGATGGGACCGAGTCTGAGATCGAGTCCAAGACCGACTCTGAGATCGAGTTCGTGATAGAGTCCGGGATCAAGTCCGAGACCGACTCGGAGACCGAGTTCGAGGCTGAGTTCGAGACTAAGTTCAAGACGGAGTCCAAGATCTGAAATCAGGTTCGAGACCGAGTCCGAAATCGAGTCTAAAGTCAAGTCCAAAATCGGGTCCGAGATCAAGTCCGAGATCGAGTTCGAGACCAAGTCCGAAGTTGGGTCCGAGACCAAGTCTGAAGTCGGGTCCGAGATCGAGTCCGAGATTGAGTCCAAATACTAATACAGGTCAAGGGGTGAAAGCCCAAAGCGTGTGTTTCCCGGGGGGGGGGGGGGGGGGGGGGGCCCCCCGGGGTTCCCAAAAATTAATAGGGGAAGGGGGGGCCAAAAACCCCCCTTGAAGGAACCCCCCCGGGGGGGCTCCCAAATTACTTTGGGTTAAAAACGGGGCCCAGGGGCCCTGGGGGGGAAAAAACCTGGACCCCAGGGGGGGGGGAAGGGCCCCCCCAGGAAAAGTTCCAAAACCACCCCCCCTCTCCAAAAAAAAAACAGGGGGGGGGCCCCCCCCCCTGGGGGGGGGGGGCCCCCCTTGGGAACCTTGGGGGCCATTGGGCCCCCCC
>NW_003314291.1:835649-1082107 GCF_000143415.4 Selaginella moellendorffii | reverse complement strand
GGGGGGGGGGGCTGCAGGGGGTTCCAAAAGTATAGTAGGGATAGTGAGGTCTAGAAACCAGTCTTGAAGGAACTCTCCAGTGGTGCTTCCAAATTGACTTGAGGTTGAGACTGGGGCCGAGGGGCCTTGGGTGGGAATGAGCATGGACTCAAGTGGTGTGGGAAGGGCCACCCAAGGAAATGCTCAAGAGCAACTCCCACTCTCAAAAGAGAAATCGAGTGCGGTGCTCCCAGCTCATGTGGAGTGGTGCCCCACTTGAGTACCTTGTGGCTCATTGGTCCTCGCCCTTCCTAGGGGCTTAGACCTTCCCTTCGGGATGGAAGTGGGGGGGTAGAGGTACCCATATTGGGGCGTTAGGCCATGGTGTTTTGCCCCGGCGTCCCAAAGCAGGAGTTACACCCAAGATTTGGGATTTAGAGGGTCCCATGATCAAGTCTTGTGGTACCAAGGGATGTTAGGAACCTAGAAGCTTGGTGTGCTTGGCTGCTTGTGCCTGCGGGGAGTGTAGCCAAACCTTAAGTCCAGTCTAACCCAGGGAGAGGGATTGGGAGAGATTTGGGAATCTGTGGATGGATGGCTAACGCTCTATGGCTCGTGCAGTGAGTAGCTGAAACCAAGTAGGACCAAGTAGGAACTGGTACCATAAGCGGGAACCTTGGCGAGGGAATTTAGCTAAAGCCAAGGTGGGGTTGGTCAGATAGACGAGGTAAGCTGGCAAATTGAAAAGGAAAAATTTGTGGCTTACAATTTGGTATCAGAGCCTTTTCCTCTGTTCTAGCGAAGGATAGAGGCGGATTTCTGGGAGATGGCAAAGGCAAGGCATAAACGAACCAAGGCGGAGACAGAACCTCCGCCAGAGCTGGAGCCTCTGATTGAACAAAAGGCTATGGATGAGGAATCCTTGCATGAGGAGGACTCTAGTGAGGAAACTTCCAAACAGGAGTCCGGTGGCGAGGTTCGGTCATCCAAGGCTCGATTGGACGTTCTAGAAGGACAATTGGCACAGACCAATGCCTTGCTCGAGACTCTCGTACGCAAGCTAAAGTGTGACAAGAAGCGGAAGAAAAAACGAAAGACTGCGGATGCTGGTAGTGCAAAAGGTGCGGACCCTTCAGTAGGGATGGAGGCAGAACCAAACAAGGTCAAATAGACCGAAGTGCAATCAGTCCCTCAGGCAGTTCCTAAGTACAAACCAAAGCCCCCACCAGTTTTCAAGGGAGTGAACAACTATAAGGTGGTGGAGGATTGGTTTTACGATATGGAGGACTACTTCCAAGCATTGAGGTTACCAAGCTCAGAGAAGGTCCCATATGCAAAACCATACTTGGCAGATAATGCCAAGTCTTGGTGGAGAACGACAGAGGCTAACGAAGGACTGGTGGCCACTTGGGAAATGATGAAGGCAAGGATTCACGCGACTTACGCTCCTCCGAATGCTACTTTGCATTTAAGAGACGAGCTAAGTAGGCTGAAGCAGACCGGAACCATTCAAGAGTATGTGAATGGGTTTATGGCAAAGAGGATACTTGTCACGGACATGGGGGATATGGATGTGTTCCATGCCTTCATATCAGGCTTGCAAACCTAGGCTTGCGGTGAGGTGATGTGTTGAAACTCGACCAACTACAAGGAAGCGTTGGATGCAGCTATTAAGGTGCACTTCAACGATAATCTGCGAAAGGGGAACACGACGGGGTTGGGGTCCACATTTAGCAAAGGGGCCAAACCAAGGGGAACGTATAGCAAAGGGAAATTCAAAAAGAGTTTCTCTAAGAATGAGTCCTTGGGGTTCCGGAAAAGCAAATCCAGTGGCCAATGAGCAAATATGTGGGGAAGTCAAGCAAAAAGAAACAAACCCACTGATAAAAAGATCAAGTCGTTTAGCAACGTGGGAAACAATGTATGCTACAATTGCGGTGAAGCGGGACACTTTTCAAGGGAATGTCCCTACCCAAAGAAAGCTAGAGCCAATATGGCCATTAAGTCGGGTGAAATCCAAAATGAGGTATGTGATCCAGTCCCTAACTCAAAGTTACTCATTACACGAGCAACTTTGGTAGAGAGTCATTCGCAACATCTACTAGCCCTCCGAGGGAAGCTTAGAGGTAGCTTTGTTAAGATCCTTATTGACACATGTGTTTCGGATAATTTTGTGGCTGTAGACATAATCCGGCAAGCCGGACTAACGGTGTAGTGGCTAGGTGAACCAAGGACTATAGAGTTTGTTCAAGGTAGCCAAAGCACCGATGAGGTACTTCGACAAACGAGAGTCGAAGTAGGGACATGGAAAATAGGCATGGATTTCACCGTGTTGGACATGGCGGGATTTGACGTGATCTTTGGGATGGATTGATTCAATCGGTTCGTGGTAGCCCTACATGGACAAGGTAGGAACCTTGTGGTACTAGCGAATGCCCAAGGAAGAAGATCCAGGATGGAGGCTCAGGATCTAAAGGTAGGGCAATGCAAGGCCAAAGACTCCTGCTTAAACCTGGTGTCCACGAGAGGACAATTCACTAAAGGAACTAAGGCAGCATTTTTGTGCTTACTCTCGGTGAAGAGTGACAAAAAGACAGGAATGGAAGAAGTGCCTTTAGTGATCTAGCAAGTGTTAGACCAATTCTAGGATACCATGCCAGAGGAGCTACCAGCGGGGTTGCCCCCCGCACCACCGAGAGAACATAAAATTGAGCTGGTCGAGGGTGTTGAGGCAGTGGTTCGTCCCCCCTATCGTTTGAATGAAAAAGAACTCAAAGAGCTCAAGCGCCAATTAAAGGAGTTGGTAGACAAAGGGTATGTTAGGTTGAGCAAGTCGCCGTATGGGGCGCCGATGTTATTTATGAAAAAGAAAGATGGATCTATGCGCATGTGCATAAACTACCGGTTGCTCAACAAGTATACAAAGAAGAACAAGTACCCTTTGCCAAGGATTGAAGACCTGTTCGATAAGTTGGGAAAAGCAAAATACTTCTTGAGGATTGACCTAAGGTCAGGATATTACCAAATTAGGGTAGCAGAGGAAGATGTCGAGAAGACAACCTGTCGAACAAGGTATGAGAGCTTTGAGTTTCTGGTGATGCCCTTCGGGCTATGCAATGCACCGGCAATGTTTTCGGCGTTGATGAACCACATCTTTGTACCCTATCTAGATCACTTTGTGGTCATCTATATTGACGACATCTTGATCTATAGCAAAACGCTAGAGGAGTATGCCGAACACTTGACAAAGGTGTTTGAGGAACTAAGGGAACACCAGCTGTATGCTAAAGAGAGCAAATGTGACTTTGCTCAACAAGAGGTAAAGTTTCTCAGGCATGTGGTGGGCAAGGACGGGCTCAAGGTGGACCCTAAGAAGGTCCAAGCGATACAGGATTGGGAGCGACCATCAAATGTACACGAGTTAAGGGCATTCTTGGGGCTATGCAACTACTACTGAAAGTTTATCAAACACTATTCGAGAGTAGCCCTACCCTTAACGGACCAAACGGGAAAGGGAAGATGGTATGGACAACAAAATGTGAGGTGGCATTTGTCTACTTCAAAGGGAAGTTGAGGAAGGTTCCCGTGTTGGCGTTACTAGACTTTAGTAAGGACTTTGAGGTAGAAATGGATGCTTCAGACTTTGTGTTGGGTGCAGTTTTGAAGCAAGACAACCATCCAGTAGCATTCTTCTCGAAGAAGTTAGATAAGGCTCAAAGGAAGTGGCCTACTCACGAGAAGGAATTTTTTGTGGTGGTTAAGGCGCTCAAGGAGTGGCGACACTACCTTGGGAGACACTTCAAGGTTGACCATATGGCAACGAAACACTTCTTGTCACAGCCCAATATGAGAGGGAAACAAGGTCGGTGGGCTAATGCTTTAGTCGAGTTTGATTGCGAGATTTTGTACAAGCCTGGGAAGAGCAACATCGTGGCGGATGTGCTAAGTTGAAAAGCAAGCTTGAAGTTGGCGATATCCAGTGCAACAGCAACCTTTTGGGATGACGTGCGGACGACATATGAGAACGATGGTCTAGCACAGGAAGTGTTGCTGAGGAATCTAGAGACACAAGAAGCTCACTAGAGAGGTGAGCTGTTAACGAAAGAGAAAACGGGTTATGCGGAATGCAATGGACTCATCTATTACAAGCAAACGAGAGTGTATGTTCCAAAAGGGGAACTAAGGAAGGTAGCCTTAGAAGAGTGTCATGACGAACCTCTTGCGGGATACGGTGAAGTGCCCAAGACAATGGGCTTACTCAAGAGTAAATACCACTGGCTAGATATGGCTAAAGACATCCAAGACTATGTAAAGACATGTCCAACATGTCAGCAGGTCAAAGCCGTGACTAAGGCTAATGGGGGCTTATTACAAAGCATCCCAATTTCAAATCGTCCGTGGAAATGTCTAACGATGGACTTCATCACGGGACTCCCCCCAAGTGAGGGGTGTGATGCGATATTTGTGGTGGTGGACCGATTTTCGAAGATGGCACATTTCATACCCACCACAATGGAAGTAGATGCGGAAGGTAAGTTCAATTAAAAGTATCAATTTGTGAAGTTGAGCAATGGCATATGTTGGGACCCGAAGGTGCGCCGAAGGTAAGTTAATTAGCATGGGTTAACTAGGTCGACCAGGCATAAGGAACTACGCTCGACTCCTTGTAGGGATGTCGAATCCGTAGACGTATTCTACGGAGGTTGGGTTCAAGTCCCAACCCCCTAGTAAAGCAAGGCTGAGTTCAAGTCCCAACCCCATACTAGGGCGTGGTGAAGTGAGAGGTATAGGGACACCTATACTCCGTTGTCATGGGCTCTTGGCCGGGGAGGCTAACTTAGGCACACCGTTAAGTGGGGGCATGCCCCCAGAAACATGGTCAACAAGTCGTAGGATAAAACGAAACGTTCAATGTGGGCATCGAACTTCTTCTATGGGTGGTGGAGTTGTAAGGAACCAACTCCTTGAGGTGTCGTAGGCTAAAGGATCCCCAAAAGCATGACCGAAATGACAAAGAGTTCATCGGATGGGACCAAGTCTGAGATCAAGTCCAAGACCGACTCTAAGACCGAGTCTGGGATAGAGTCCGAGACTGACTCGGAGACCGAGTTCGAGGCTGAGTTCGAGACCGAGTTCAAGACAGAGTCCAAGATCCGAAATCAGATCCGAGACCGAGTCCGAAATTGAGTCTGAAGTCGGGTCCAAGATCGGGTCCGAGATCAAGTTCGAGACCGAGTCCGAAGTCGTGTCCAAGATCGAGTTCGAGATCGAGTCTGAGACCGAGTCCAAATACTAATATAGGTCAAGGGGTGAAAGCCCAAAGCGTGTGTCTCCCAGGGGGGGGGGGGGGTTCCAAAAGTATAGTAAGGATAGTGAGGTCCAAGAACCAATCTTGAAAGAACTTTCCAGTGGTGCTTTCAAATTGAGTTGAGGTTGAGACTGGGGCCAAGGGGCCTTGGGTGGGAGTATGTATAGACTCGATGGTGCGGGAGGGGCCACCCAAGAAAGTGCTCTCACTGGGAATTTCTTCCACGCTTTAATTTGATCCTCTACCAGGAGATGGTCTTGGAAGGAATGACTCCCGACTAGATCACATTCACTTCCGAAATCAGAAAAGTTCTTTGTCAGGATGTACCATCTAGTAGGACGAAACTGGCCTCAAGAATGCTAGAGCATAAGTTATAACATGTAGCTACGTGGGGCTCCTCGCCAAATGATGAACCTATGCAGAGACTTGCCCGATTGTGGAGCACTAGTACACGCAAGGTGGATTGTTAACATTGAGGATGTCATTGTCGTGTGCTAAAGTGGCCTGAAGAACGCCACCGTGATTGGATTCCTTGTGATTCCATCACTCTTTTAGCTAATAGAGCTTCTAATTACAATCTTTTACAAGGAACCCACAGTACAAAGACTAAGCTCGGTTACAATCTTTTAAAATGAACCCAGGACTAAGCTCAATAATGAAGATTAGGCCATTGTTGGAATGTCCATTTTAAGGAGTTGTCTCTTATTGGATAGCTCATTGTAACGCTTGAGCTAAATGCTTTTCAATTAAAACATACAATAATATGCTTTGCCTCCTGTGGGAACATGCAATCTATGTTAGGAGATCTCAGCAGGCATGGTGGATCAATGTTCCATCTGGAATGGATGAAATTTCTTGCTCAAGGTGCTTGTCTGACCACATTCCACAGCAATATTCTGAAGCTGTACGTGAAGGAGATATTCGATGGGTTGTACAAAGAGATCAGGAAGATTCTGGTGCTGTTCATGTGGATGTTGTGCTGCCATTTGAATGGAAATTCGAGGGTTGGTAAATCTGCATTCGTCTGGTACTTCCGGTCATGATCTACGAGTCCAGAGCGACTGTTTTGATGTTCAAGGGTAACAAGCTCAGGGTGGTGAATAGAGAAGACTTCCCTCAGGAGATTGTGCTGGACAACAAAGTAGATACCATCTCATTGATCTGTGAGTGGACTTGGGGCGGATGGTTGGAAATAAAACCCTTGTTGCTGCTTCATCACCAGACGAGTTGAATGTCAGAAAAGCCAAGCGGACAGCATTCACTTGCTATCTGCCTGCGTGGGAAAAGCAGGAGTACGATGCTCTTGTGTCTTCTTGGAGGAAATGCGTGACAGACTACGAGAGTGGATCGGAAGAAGCCAAAGAGATAACGCAGAGAGTGAATGCTGCTAAAATGGCATTTGAATGGTTTGGAGGTATCCCCTGGTTTGTTTGGGATGTAGAAGCAAATGGTTTGACTGTGGAAGCTTTCGAAAGGGATTGAAGCACCTAAGTATGGTTCTGGAAGTGGGGGGGTAGAGGTACCCATATTAGGTCGTTAGGACACAGTGTTTCGCCCTGGCGTCCCAAAGCAGGAGTTGCACCCAAAACTTGGGATTTAGAGGGTCCCATGATCAAGTCTTGTGGTACCAAGGGATGTTAAGAACCTGGAGGCTTAGTGTGCTTGGCTGCTTGTGCCTGTGGGGAGTGTAGCAGAACCTTAAGTCCAATCTAACCCGGGGAGGGGGATTGGGAGAGATTTGGGAATCCGTGGATGGATAGTTAACGCTCCGTGGCTCGTGCAATGAGTAGTTGAAACCAAGTAGGACCAAGTAGGAGCTAGTACCATAGGCGGGAACTTTGGCAAGGGAATTTAGCTAAAGCTAAGACGGGGTTGGTTGAATAGACGAGGTAAGCTGGCAAATTGGAAAGAAAAAATTTATGGCTTATAATAAAATGTGCTATATACAATAGGTCGAGCAATAGAAGATAAATTCGAACCTGTATCAACAAAAATGCAAAGAATAATAGAAAACCTTTTATTGTAAAAACAAGCTTGGAAAATAAACATTGGATAAACTAGTGCTAAGTGAACCCGTTGATGATACTCCCAAAAGAAAAATGAAGGGGTCACTGACTTATTTAAGCATGGTCCCTCCACTACTCATGCGACTCCTCATTTTCCAGATGCATCTCAATGTCTAAACCTTCCATTGCAATAGCACTAACAGAACATTATTGACACCAAAGTCTCCACCCAGGAAATGGAGGTTACCAATTTGGAAAATGCTGATAATGCTGATAAATGTGACCAACTTTATCATATGCCCAATAAGGGACATCATGGCCATAACCACGTCCTTGCCCTTGTCCTTGAACTCGGGCAGCAACAACATCAACCTTTATTAGAACAAGACCATCTCTCATAAAAAGTGGAGCTGAATGACATGTGGTGGAAAAGGTGACATCTCATAACATTGCTAGGTGAATAGTATCATTATTAAGGGTGATTGGAGCAAATGCATGCACAAGTCCTACAAGATCTTGACGAAATGTTGACCACAACATTCCTAACTTGATTTGCTCTGACATATTTGGCTCCACATGAAGCAAAAGGCTTCGGAAACAAATGCCAAACTGCATCACTAACTTAGATAGCCCTTGACAAAGATGATGCAATTGTTGGAAGGCATTATCACAATTGTCAGCATGTTCAAATGTGCGTTTGAAGATGTCCAGGAAAATACTCCAATCCTCTACAAGTGGCTACGCTTAAACCATTGGACCACTACAGCACCGTCCCTTAGAGATACGTGGGAACTCATGCAAACGTCAAGTATCATCCCAAGATTGATATATGGCAATCACCGTGAAGTGATCAAACCAATGCTATATATCATCCCCAGGTGTAGCACACATGGTTTTTACCCTTTATCCTATGGTGATTTACCATAGGATAACCACAAAGCAGAACTTAACCCCTCCATATACCATATGTCACATGCCACGTGCCATATACTACGTGTGTAAAAGACAATGGTGTGGAACCCGAGTTTCAAGGCCTTGGGCCATTGAACAAAGGTACAAAACTAAACTCCTAAGCATGGAGTTAAGGAGCAATAGAACTGAACCACATAGCAACTTTTGAGCATACAGCCCAAGGAGCAAAGGAATAGAAGCACAGAGCGACTTAGAATAGTTCTAGAGCATCTAATATTCTAATGCCAAGACCAGCACACAAAACGGAGCTAAACTAAGTCACCCACTATCCCTACTATATATTTGGAACCCCCTATTGCCCCCCCTCAAGGAATACATGCTTTGGGCTTTCACCCTTAACCACCCTCTTACTAAATATGGAATGTCCCTAGATTGTGAATTTAAACATGGGATGAACACCATTGTGTTCAAAACAATCTTTACATTCTGTAAATATGCCAAGACACTTTCCATAAATAGTATTTGGGACTAGAATGAGACTAACACAAAGGGCATGATAGCAAGGGTGTTTGGCAGACATAATAAGCTATTATCCAGTGTTATTGAGGGACTAATCTTAATACACGAGGGTTCTTGTCAAGCCAGTGCAAGATAGAGCAAAAGAGAAACAAGAGCTAGGCCAAGTATGCTCAGCTAAAAATATATAAGAGTTTCTACCTTATGTCCATCTGGCTAAATATAGGTGCTAAGCCTAATTTACTAACACTTGAATAGGAGGGGCTGATATAGGGAATTAACAATACCGACCTCCTACTGTTGTGGCAGTAAGGAAAGAATATCCAAAAGGAATAGCTAATAGGTAACTTTCGATACCTAAAGTTACATTCGTGACACCAAGGAATTTTTGGTCCAACATGGGATTTAGCAGCAAGAGCAAGTGGAGCTATACCATGCACTATGAATGCTACCATCAACTAAGTTTGGTTGTTCAACTGCAATCGCATAGTATTGAGCAATTGCACCAACTACTACTTTAGAGTCAAAGGAGGAAGAGACCACTACTTTACTATGAAGAGGAATGAAAAGGAAAAAGCAAAAGAAAAAAATGGAAAAAGCTAGAAAGAAAGGAAGATCTAAACAATGCAAAAGCTAGATCTAAACCAAAAAGCAAAGAAAAGAAATAGAAAAAACTAAAAGAAAAAGGAGATCTAGATAATACAAAAGCTAGATTTAAACCAAATATCCCAAATCTAAGCACTTCTCAAGGGCAATCAAAGCTACCCCTCATTTTGATCAATGTGAATGGATGGAATATAGAAAAAGATTACAAGAAATGTGTATATCAATTAACCCAAAATTGTTTTAACTTATATACAAGAGCAAGTGGTTTGGATTGAAACCAATATAATTTCTACCAAAATCCCACTACATTAATATTAGTATACAGCATCATAGCTGCACACTTGTACCTCATACTATCTACTATAATAGTATTATCTTGATTGTATAGCTTAATATGACTATATAAAATATTAAATGTAACTTCCTTTCTTTCAATATATATTTTTTGCCAAATATATTCTGGAAAATAAGAGTTGTATAATCGTTTTATTGTACCATAGTGAGGAATGGATCTTTTCACTGTATTCTATGTCAATTCAATATGATATCTCATTAATCAATGGCATCTTTCTGTAAGGAACCAACTCCCCAAGGTGTCGTAGACTAAAGGATCTTCGAAAGCATAAAGAGTTCATCGGATGAGATTGAGTTTGATCGAGTCCGAAACAAATTTTGAGACTGAGTTCGAGACCGTGTCCAAGATCCGAGATCAGGTCCAAGACTGAGTCCAAGATCGAGTCTAAGACAGTCAGGTCCGAGATCGATTGTGAGATCGAGTCTGAGACCAAAACTAAAGTCAAGTTTGAGATCAAGTTCAAGACCAAGTCCGAATATAATATAAGTTGTGGGTGAAAGCCAAAAGTTTGTGTTTCCTTTGGGGGGGGGGGAATGTAAGGGGTCTAAAATTATAATAGGGATAGTGAAGTCCAAAAACCACTCTTGAAAGAATTCTCTAGTGGTGTTTTTAAACTGACTTAAGGTTGAAACTGGGGATTAAGGGCCTTGGGTGGGAGTGAGCATAGATTTGGGTGGTGCTAGAGGGGCTACCTAAGGAAATGCTCAAGAGTATCTCCCACTCTTAGAAGGGAAACCGATTGCGGTGCTCTCGGCTCATATAGAATGGTGCTTCACTTAAGTACCTTGCGGCTCATTGGTCCTTGCCCCTTTTTAGGGGCTTGGGCCTTCCCTTTAGGCTGGAAGTGGGAAAGTAGGGGTACCCATATTATGTCGTTAGGCCACAGTGTTTCCCCTTGGTATCTTGAAATAAGTGTTGCACCCAAGGCTTGGGATTTAGAGGGTCCTATGATCAAGTTTTATTATACCAAGGGATGTTAGGAACATGGAGGCTTGGTGCACTTAGTTGCTTATGCTTATGGGGAGTGTTGTTGAACTTTAAGTCCAGTCTAACACAAGGAGGGGGATTAGGAAAGAAATTGAGAATCCGTGGATGGATGGTTAATGCTCCGTTGCTTGTGTAGTAAGTTGTTGAAACCAAGTAGGACAAAGTAGAAGTTGATACAATAGAAAAGAACCTTGGCAAGGGAACTTAACTAAGGCCAAGGCCATAGTGGTTGAATAGACGAAGTAAACTAGCAAATTGAAAAGGAAATATTTGTGGCTTACAATTTAGTATTAAAGTCTTTTCTTCAGTTCTATCAAAGGATAGAGGTGGATTGGTAGGAGATAGCTAAGGCAGGGTGTAAGAGAACCAAGACAAAGATGGAACCTCCTTCGAAGCTAAAGCCTTCGGTTGAACAAGAAGCTATAGATAAGGAATCTTTACATAAAGAAGATTCTAGTGAAGAAACTTCAAAATAGGAGTCCGATGGTGACCAAAGCTCAACTGGGCGTTTTAAAAGGACAATTAGCACAAACTAATGCCCTACTGGAGACCCTCACATGCAAGCTAAAGCGTGACAAGAAGTGGAAAAAAAAACAAAAGATTGCAGATCCTGGCAACGCAAAAGGCATGGACCCTTTGGTAGGGATTGAGGCGAAACTGAATAAGGTCAAATAAACCAAAGTGAAATCAATCCCTCAAGTAGTTCCCAAGTACAAACTAAAGCCCCCACCGGTTTTCAAGGGAGTGAATGACTATAAAGTGGTGGAAGATTGATTTTACAATATAGAGGATTACTTCCAAGTGTTGTGGTTACTGAGCTTGAAAAAGGTCTTATATGCTAAACTATACTTGGCAAATAATGCTAAGTCTTGGTGGAGAATAACAAAGGTCATTAAAGGATCAGTAGCCACTTGAGAAATGATGAAAGTGAGAATTTATGCAACTTATGTTCCTTCGAATGTTACTTTGCACCTAAAGGATAAGTTGAGTAGGCTAAAATAGACAGGAACCATTCAAGAGTATGTGAATGTGTTCATGGCGAAGAGAATCCTTGTCACAGATATGGGCGACATGAATGCGTTCCATACCTTCATATCAAGCTTATAGAATTGGGTTTGAGGAAAGGTGATGCATTGGAACTCAACCAACTATAAGGAAGTATTTGATGTTGTTATCAAGGTGCATTTCAATGATAATTTGCGAAAGGGGAACACAACGAGGTTGGGGTCCATGTTTAATAAAAAAGCCAAACCAAGGGGGACATATGGCAAAGGGAAATTCAAAATGAATTTTTTTAAAAATAAATCCTTAGAGTTTTGGAAAGGCAAATTTAGTGGCTAGCAAGCAAGTACGTGAGGGAGTTAAGTAAAAAGGAATAAACCCACTAATAAGAAAGTCAAATTTGCTAGTAGCGTGAGAAACAATATATACTTCAACTATGGTGAAGCAAGACACTTTTTGAGGGAATGTCCCTACCCAAAGAAGGCCAAAGTTAATATGACCATTAAGTTGGGTGAAATCCAAACTGAGGTACATGATCCAGTCTTTAACTCAAAATTACTCATTACACGAGCAACTTTGGTAAAGAGTTATTTGCGACATTTACTAGCCCTTCGAGGGAAGCTCGAAAGTAGCTTTATTAAGATCTTTATTGATATGGGTGCTTTGGATAATTTCATGGCTGCAAACATAGTCTAGCAAGCTAGAATAACGGTATAATGGTTGGGTGAACAAAAGACTTTAAAGTAGCCAAAGCACCGATGAAGTATTTCGACAAGCAAAAGTCGAAATAGGGATATGGAAAGTAAACATGGATTTCACCATATTAGACATGATAGGATTTAATGTGATCTTTGGGATGGATTGGTTCAATTAATTTGTAGTAACCTTGTATGGACAAAGTATAAACCTTGTGATACTGGCAAATACCTAAGAAGAATGATCCAGGGTGGAGGCCCAAGATCTAAAGGTTGTCTTTGGGTTGAAGTTGCATCATGGACCATTGCTAGTGGCAACCTTGACCCCTTCTTTAGTATTCTTGTTCCAAACAAAGTGATCAACATGAATGTGCAACAGCTTTGGGTGGTGCTCAACCCTGAGACAAGACCAAAAGTTGATTCTTGGGTCTTTTAGTAGGAACTTGAGGAGCTTTGGCATTTGTTCAAGTGGGAATTAGATATACCACGCTCTGAGGATAGAGCTGCTTCTTAGTGACAAGAGTTGTTAAGAACTAATCATATATGATGATGGGATGGTGTGATATAAAAGTTTTGAGGGTATGGAATTAGGGTATATGATTTCATCTCCTTTCTTCCCACTTCAAAAGATGATGTGTCATAATGGAGCATTTAAGATCCCTCATGATTATTGGGGATTTTAACAATCACCTTAGGTGGTCCAATGTGCTTCTTAAGGACCAGATATTAGTAGAAGGTGGTCGTCAAGTGGTTATATAGCACAAGTTTAGGGTGAAGTTTGAGGATACTAGACAAGTGGCAAATTTCTAGTGGCAACTTCTATTGAAGTGTATCTTCTCATGGTTGCCTTCTCTAGATTTCTGTTGCAAGGATGATCTCCTCCAAAATGTTAGCTGACCTTCTAATGTGGTGAGTGTTTCTTTGTGAGTTTCTTTCTCTTCTTATTTTCTTTACCTCTTTCATCATTCTCTCTCATCCCAGTGTGTGGTTGCACCTCCCTTGTTTATATCTCTTCCTTTATTTCTTCCAGCTTATTTCCTATTGTACTTTTTTCTTGTGTCATTTTCATTGTTTTCTTTCAAGTTTCTACTTTGGCCACATCACGAGGTAGTGCATATGAGGTCACTAGTTCTTTTCATGCTAGAGGCACTTGATCCTCTTGTGGTCATTTGTTGGGAGTAGCCTCCAAGATACTAAGGATATTCTGCTGCCTAGAATGAATATTTGGTTCTACCCTATTTCTTCTTTAACACCTCGAGAGAAAGAGAGAGTAAGATGTGAGTGAGCATGGTGACAGAGCCATGTTGGAGCTCATGCTCCAACACTCCCCATCCTTTGTTTGCATTGCTAGCTCTACAATTTGTAATGGAGGACCCACACATGGATGCTTGTTGTGTTAGGAGAAAGGAGGACAATGTGGTCCCTAATCTCGAGGGTGCAAGTAAGTACTATGCTAAGATGTGTTTGGAAACTCCTAGGAGCCCCTAATCCAATTGACTATGAATCTTTCTCCTGGGAAGAAAAAAACTACAAAAGCATAAATGCATGGAAGTACATACATAATAACATAAACATACTAGTATCCCCACACACAAACTCTATCATCCCACTATCCTCACTTATCATAACAACTCCCTAATTCTACTGTTTAACTAAATAAATGAGATGAAAAATCTTTTAAAATATTATAATCCTAAAATATTCTATCACTCTTGTATAAAAGCCACACTTGAGCACAATAGAAATATGGATTGAGAGATCACAATCTAAAGCACTAAAACACATGTGAAAGAAATCAATCTCACCTATCTCCTAATTACATTATGTACCACAATAGATGATTAACTTAACTTGTTGAATTGTCAAGGATGCTACTTATTGCTTACTATTGAAAATGTTGTACCAAAATTGGTGGTTTAAAAGATAATTTATTTAGAATATTCTAAAACACTTCCATCTATAATTGCAAACCAAAATGGTATATTCAAATACCAATTATTTTCATTTAATATAAATGTGTTATTTATTTAGTGTGTAACTTTTTAAAAAAATATGCATGACCTTAAAAATATACTAAAAATGAAAATAAGATAAAAAGTTTAAATATCATCCTCTTTTACTATAGACATCATTTTTAATGAATTCCTTAAATTTTATATTTAGAGGTTTTTTTTTATTCATATATATATATAATTATTTTTAATTTTTATTCTTATTTTTGGTAATTGATTAAATATTAGATTACTATTACTGTTTTTCAAATGAATATGCCTATTTATTTTTAAATTATTTAAAATAAAATAGATTTTTAAAAATCAATATACGAAAAATATAGAAATATTAAACATTTATTTGAATTTAAAATCCCTGAATGAATAATCTAGCCAGAACAGATCTCAGCCATTGATCTGAGAGAATATCCACTGGAACTGGCCCTTATTCCATGTGTTTTAGGAAATTCTGCTGCTATGGGTGTTTTAGGAAATTCTGCTGCTATGGGTACGCTTGACGATCTCGTGGGAGTGGTGGACGCTGCCGAGGGGTTTCTGGATGATCCTCGCTCGTACCTGGGTGCTCAGAGGGTACTCCAAGTTGCTGTCGAATCTCTGAGCTCTACCCAGGCTGAATCTCTCCTGCCGTGGGCGAGGGAATCGCTTGTTCGAATCAGCAAGAAAGCTTTGGGTAGTGCTACCCTCCAGCCGGTGGTCGATGTCGCTCTTCTGACAGTCGAAGCTCTTTCCCGCCGCGTCGTCCAAGCTCGAGTGAAAGGTATGCCCTCTTTCCTTTGCTGCATGATCTGAGTCTTCTGGCAGGCGTTGATGATCCCACACGCCACATACTCAGCGAATACGCAACCCCGGCTGTTCCTGATCTTGCATTGCTCAAGGAATTCCTGGTATCGAAACCGGCGGGATTATGTTTTCCGCTGAGCCCCGCGAGGTATGCGACTCTAAAGTCCCATGATTTAGCTGGGATGTTCGGCAAGGGCACCCCAAATTCGTATTGCGTTGACCTGGAAAACCTTCTGGCTCTTAGCGTCATCAAACCTCCTGGAGTTGGTGCGTTTCCTCTTTCTCTTCAACCTCAGGTTGCTGACGCCATTCTATACTCTTACAGGCATTACAGAATTTTCTTACATTCCGTTTTGGAACATGCTTATACACGAAGCAATCAAGGGGTACCTTCAGACTTCTGTGCCATTCACTTTCGACAGGAACACAAACTGCGAGACGCAGACACTGTCTCAACTTCCTGACTACGTTGGATATGTGGGCGCTCTTTATTCTTTGTTCCGGGGTGAAGAAAAGGTAGTTCGGGGGCCAGGGAATCCAAAGAAGGAGCTCATGAACAAGCTGGTCTGGGTGTACAAGGACGTGCCCTATCTGCTTGGCTACCATGCAAGGGGTCCCAACGTGACATTCGGTGCACTCTACCATGGTGGGGGCAAGGTGCAGTGCGAAGATTTGGTCACGGTGGATCTGAGCAGCATGACTGGCAGGGTGCGGTCCCAGTTGATACTTTTCAACTTGGGGAGGGTTCTGGCGGGCCTTTGTGATCTATGCTCGAAGAGGAACGAGATTTCTGATACGTTCACGGTGCAGGAAGTGGATTCTGAGAAGGGTGGCAAGTCCGTGGTTCTTTCGGGATACTCGGTCATCAAGGGGTATATGGACCTGGAGAAGGCAAAGAAGGTGTGGAACACGTATTCACGCATACAGGGCTGCCCAAATGCAGAGAAGTGTCATACAAGGACCTGTCCCCGCAAGAGGAAACGGAATGGTGATCCTGATGAGGACGATCGGTTGTACACTTTGACGTTCACGCCGCGGCTGGATACGAACCAGCAAGCCAGGCCCGTTCCCGAGCTGTTAAAGGCCTTGCTTCATGTCTCCAGTGCGCTGTGTTATGCCCATGAGAGGGGTGTGATACACAGGGACGTGAGCTGGAGGAACGTGGGACTAGAGCTCACTTCCAACCAGTGGGTGCTCTTTGACTGGGATGAGTCCTGCACTTCTCCAGCTCCATGTGCTGCAGTGACACTTTCCGGTGCCTGTCATGCACCTGAGATTTCTCTGGGCCCTCACGATACTGCAGTCGACGTGTGGGGTCTAGGCTGGCTAATCCATACGTCCAAGGTGACTCTGACCCAAGAGCTGGAAGAACTTCGAGATGACTGCCTGGAGGAGCAGCCTAAGGCTAGACCGACAATGACCTCCTGCACAGATCGGCTGCAGAAAATGTTTGCAAATTTGGATGGGTAAGTCTACACTGTTTTAATAGGATAGAATTACTGAGCTTTACATTTATTTACACTGTTTTTATACAATAGAATTTTTGAGCTTTGCATTCACTTTAATGATATATTGTGAGGTATGGCTAAAATGTATATTAATATTAGCATAGTGGGATTTTAATAGTTGGATTGGTCCATTTACTCGCTAAAGTTTTTGGGTTAATTAATATATATATTTTTATATTTAATTTCCATGGAGATGAGGGCAACTTTGATTAATACAAGTCATAAGCAAAGTGATCATCTCCTGTGTAGGGGTTCCAAAAGTAGTGAGGTTTAAGAATTAATGGTGCTTTTTAATGGTGCTTCCAAATTGATTAAGGGAATCTCAGGGATGATATATACCATTGGTTTGATCACTTTACAGTGATTATTACTTGTCATGGTTGGCTTTTGCATGAGTTTTTTATATATCTCCATGAAACAATATTGCAATTTTACAATGGTTTAAACACAGCCACTCATGTGGATTAGAGCATTCTCTTAGACGTTTTTAAGCACGCATTTAGATATGCTGATGATTATGATGATGTCTTCCAACAATTGTATCATTTTTGTCAAAGACTATTTAAATCAATGTTGGAACTAAACATGTCGTAGCAAATTAAGTTAGGAATGTTGTGGCCAACACTTTGTCAAGATCTTATAGGATTTATGCATGTGTTTACTCTAGCCACTCTTAATGATATTATTCAATTAACACAACGTTATGAGATAGTGCCTCTTCCATTTCTCACTACATGTCTTTTAGCTCCACTTTTTATTAAAGTTAGTTCTATTCCAATGGAGGTTGATATTACTTTTTCTTGTGTTAAAAAACAAATGTAAGGACATTGTTGTAGTTGTGATATCCATTACTAAGTGTGTGATGAAGTTAGCCACACGTATTGATATTGTTAGTGTTTTCTAAATTGACATCTTCCATTTCTTAGGTGGAGGCCTTAGTGTCAATAACATTTTATTAGTGTTGCTACAATAGAAGGTTTTAACACAAATATTTTTTTAGGAAATAAGGAGTCACACAAGTAATGGAGGGTTTTTGCGTGAATAAGTTCGTGACCCCTCTATCCTTCTTTCAAAAGTATCATCAATAGGTTATTTAGCACAAGTTCATTCAGTGTTTATTTTCCAATCTCAATTTTATAATAAAAGGTCTTCTATTATTTTTTCTTCATTTTTTATGGCAATGGCCATTATGGATATGCAATGTATAAGGTGGATCTAATTGTGTATGTAGAAGATCTCGAGTTTGAACTTCAATCATTGCAAATGGCGTTGAGTCAAGTTTTTGACTTTATTTTTAATATTTATTGGTTATAATGCAATTATACCAAGTGTGACTTTAAAGCTTCTCCTTCTTGTCTCATACTTCCTCATATTTCTTCCATTTATTTTATTTCATCACTTTTACTTAAGCTTCGATCACTTTTATCTCCCCCTTTTTTCCTATTGTGTTTCCATATTGCTCCTTTATTCCCTCTCTAGATACCTCCAATGATCTTTGTGCTATAGTGGTGGACCAACTCAAAAAGGAGTATGTTGATTTTTACGACTGTGATTAGTCATTTGTAACAGAGATTGTAACATATCATCATATTCAAGAAATGCTTATCTAATCAAGGTTTTTATTCAATATTAGTCACTAAAGGAGATCAAAATTTTATGCATGAATATTAAGCAGATGTTAGAGAAGGGTGTTATCCGAAAGTCTCAGAGTCCTTAGGCATATGAACCTCATCATATGACAAAGGTTGATGAGAGTATTCACTTTTACATTGACTATCGTCTACTAAATAAATTAACTATCCCAGTTGTGTACCCTCTTCCTCACACTACTAATTTCTTGAATCGTTTGGGGAGGAGTCATTGGTTTACCAAGTTAGATATTTCTTTTAGGTACTGGCAAGTGCTGATGACTGAGGAAGATGTTCTTAAGACGAAAGAAATATAAGGAAGTATGAGACAAGGAGGAGAAGCCTAAAAGTCATACTTGGCATGATTGCACCGCAACCAATCCATACTAAGGATGAGGTCAAAAGCTTGACTCAACACCACCCATAATGACTACAACTCAAGCTCGAGATCACCTACACGCACAACCAAGTTTGCCTCATCCCATGCACATGCATGTGTATGGCTGTTGCCATAAATAATGAAAATTAGTTTTGCCACACGATGCAAATATAAATGGGAACATGTGGCAATAAACCGAGCAATAAAAGATAAATTCGAGTTTGTATCAACCAATATGGAGAGAAGAATAGGAGACATCTTCTTATAAAAATGAGCTTGGAAAGTAAATACTATTTGAACTGGTGCCGAGTGAACCCCTTGATGATACTCTTGAAAGAAAAATGAAGAAATCACTGACTTATTCGCACAATATCCCTCCATTACTTGTGTGACTCCTTGTTCCCCAAAAGCATCTCAATGTCTAAACCTTCTATTATAACAACACTAATAGAACGTTGTTGATGCCAAAATCTCCATCTAGGAAATAGAGGTTGCCAATCTTGAAAACATTAACAACACTAATAAGTGTAACCAACTTCATCACATGCCCAACAGTGGACATCACAGCCATGATTATGTCTTCGCCCTTGTCCTTGAACTCAGGCAGTAGCAGCATCAACATCCATTGGAATAGGACCATTTCCCACAAAAAGTGGAGTTGAAGGACATACAACGAGAAGTGGAAAAGGTGACATCTTATAATGTTGTGCCAAACAAAGAGCATTACCAAGAGTGGTTAGAACAAATGCATGCTTAAGTCCTACAAAATCTTGACAAAGTGCTAGCCATAACAATCCAAACTTAATTTGCTCTGACATATTTAGCTCCGCACGAAGTAAGAGGCTTCAAAACCGAATGCCAAATTGCATCATAGACTCAGCTGGCCATTGACAAAAATGATGCAAATGTTAGAAGGCATAGTTATAATTGTCGGCATATCTAAATATGCATTTGATGACGTCCAAGAGAATGCTCTAATCTTTACAAGTGGCTGCACTCAAACCATTGTACCATTGTAATGTCGTCTTTTAGAGACATATGGGAAATTCATGCAAATGCTAAGTATCATCCCAAGAATAATATGTGGCAATCACGGGAAGTGATCAAACCTTATATTTCTTCCATTTCTTTCACTTTTGTTCTTCTTTGTCCCTCTACTTTTACCTCTACTTCCATCACTTCTTTCTCCCCTTTACTTCTTCTTATATTTCTATATTGTTTCTCTCTTCCTTTTTCCGATCCCTCCAATAGTTTTTGTATTGCAGCAGTTGATTGCCTTATGAAAGAGTATGTTGATCTCTTTGAATTTCATCTATCATCTGGGGCTTATAAGGGCATGCTAAACTCATTAAAAACACACTCTTTATTTCAATTTTACTACTTATTCTGGGTAGTTTTGGGCTCTACCAACATACATTCTGGAACTTTAATATTAATATCTGAAGTCAATTTCTTAGGTGTGTCCAATGCTTTGCATTACACTGGCTATGCAAACACCACTTCCCCATCCTAGGAAGTTCTTTATTTAAGGGCACCATCATCCTCTCTATTATTTCATACCACCCTTAGCACTAATTTCCATTTATCCATAATTCATACTAGGGTTATTTATGGCCATATCATTTGGTTACTTTACTACTCCATCTTTTTTGGAACTTTTACCTTCACCAAATTGGAGTATTTGGGAATCCATCATTGAAAACATAATTCTTTTTCCATAATTCGTTAGCATCCACTTCATGAGTGTTCCTCATTTAACTTGTTTTTTGGATTCCTTTCAATGATTTATATGGCCCATTTTTGGCAACTAATCTTTTGCTCCTATCCTTTATTGCACCACGCAACATAAAATCATTACCTCCAATTTTTGAGGTATTTCTTTAGTTCCATAGCAAAAGCTTTGCTTTGCCAAGTCTATGAAGTGCGGAACCAAAGCTTTGCTTTGCCAAGTCAGTATTATTCAAACCCAAGGACACTTAACCTAAATATCCCAAGACCATTAACCGATTGGAAAAGGGAGTACACTCTTGTTTATGGGCCCTTTCCCTCTATATTTGAACCCCTATTATGGATCGTCTCTCAAATCGTTCCCTTTAGTTGCTTATAATTCACTGTATTTCCTTGCAAGTTCACGCCCTCATGAACGAAAATTGAGAGCCGCAACTCTCGCAAGAGCCCCGCTCTCTTGACACCCTACCCCTCGGGTCGAGCCCAACAGAGTAAACTGGATCTACCAAATGTCAATCAACATGTGGTGTGATTCCCCTAAGCCAACCAACAGAGTTGGACCCGAGACCCCTCTAATACCAAATGTAAGCTCCTAAATTTGGACTTCCCAGGAGGTCACCTAGCCCAATACTATTCAAACCCAAGGACGCTTAACCCCAAATATCCCAAGACCTATAACCGATTGGAAAAGGGGGTACACTCTTATTCATGGGCCCTTTCCCTCTATACTTGAATATGGATCGTCTCTCAAGTCGTTCCTTTTGGTTACTTACAATATGTCCTTCCCACTTGGTCACTTTGACTAAACCACATCATTACCAATAGTTTAAATTAACACTTTGAACTAAGAATTTTATTCCTTAACCTCACAAGGATGTTGTCCTTGTTTAGCCTCAAAATCACTTAGTGATCTAACCTTGACACCTTAATAAGTTTGTTAATAGGTATTAAGTCTTTTATACCTTTAAATTGTTGACCATGACCCCGGGGGCATCCCCCACATTTGGCAGTGCGCCCAAGCCAACTTTTCCGGCTAAAGGTCCATAGCAACTAAAATTGGTTGTCCCTATCTTATTCACCACTTGCACCAAAGTGTTCAAGTTAGATATGCCAAACTTTCATACTAAGAAATCTAACTATGCATCACGACCTTGAGACATCCCCTGTTAGGATCCTATCCCTTACACCCTAAGCCAACTAGCTAAAGGGGTGATTACTTAATTGTAGGGCCCTTTCTATTATCTTAACTTTGTGCCTAACATCCTTTGTTTGGCAATGTGCTTAAGTCAATCTCCTTACTAAGAGTCTATGACCATCGAAAAATGAGTGTCCTCATATTCCAAACCATCACCATGCCCTAATGAGTTCGGACTTGACCCAAACACTAGAGGGTTGGGACTTAAACCTCTGTATATGCATCTACAGATGGCATCACCCATGATGCCTAGCATAACTCCTTATGTTAGTACACTAGATTATACTTATTATATACTACAGATCACAGTTTAGAAACTTAGTTCCTCCAAATGTTCCAAAATGTTGTCCCAAAATCCCAAATTGTGGAAAGGAAGAGGAGTGGTCCTCTGGTGTAGTGACCAAGAACACAATCACATGGTGTGGAAGTCCCAGGGGACAATGGGACTTAGTGGTTAAGCTTGTGGGCTTTGACCCAATGGCAGTGTTGGCGAACATGGCTATGGATATAAAGGGGATTTGGTGGGGACCAAAAAAAGGATATTGGGGAAGGTTATTCCCCATAGTTGTGAGCATCTTAAGAATGTTAAGGAGTGGATTTGGGATGGTCACTCATGAATGAATGGCCTAGTCTTTGAAAGATAGGACTGTGACATAAGTGGTGTGGATCACTAGTGGGACAAAGGTGAATGGGCATGGCTTTGGTGTAACAAGCTAATATGTCAATGGTACCTTTGGGTGTTGGTCTTGGGACTGGACACATTGAGCACTTAGACCAAGTGCAAAAGTTAAGTGGCATGGATGTCATTCTCGAAACTTGGCCCTACGCGAGCCTCTTGGGTACTCTCCCCACCTTTCACCTTTGGGTGCTTTAGCTATAGGGCTAGAGTGAGGTTTCGTTAAGCCACACTAGGTATCCAAGTAGGTTGCCACCCACACTTGAACTGGGAGCATTAACCATTTAATCTCCCGGGGGAGCTAGAGCGGGCTCTTGAACACTTCACCAATCTACCTTGCTTGTCTATCCATATTCACTTTAGCCTTGGACTTCTTAGTAGTTATACCATCACCCAACACATGGGTATAGCCTTCCTGGGCCACACTGGCCTTTCCTAGCCAAATTGGTTCCCCTAGGGTTCAACCCCCACACTTTCCCCCTAGTATATTTTTGGAACCCCCCGCAATCGCACCCTCTGGATGGTGCTCATTATAGGATACCGGTGTTATGTGGCATAAAGAGGATTTAGGTTCCACTTCGTGGTGTTATCCTATGGTAAATCACCATAGGATAAAGGGTAAAAACCACATGCGCTACAGTGACACCTAGAGTAGCAAGGGTGGCTAACTCCGTTGGTCATTTCCTTGTTGGAGACAGTCAAAAGGTGTCTGAGCTGGAAGTGCATCTACATTAGATAAAGAGGTTGCTTAGTTGGTGTATTTCTCACATAGTGTGATCACTGTGAACTCAAATATGCATTGATGAGGACATTGATCTTCCCTTGGGGGGGCTATGGGGGGTTCGAAATGTATAGCAAGGATAATGGGTAGGTCGGGCATAGCCGACCAACCTAAGGTATAGTCTAGCTCTTGCTTGCGTGTTTGTCTTTATTCTATATCCGGCTTGGGTCTAAGCCCAAGTTCCATTCCATGCAAGCTGGTGGAGTACCCATGTCCTTGCGTTAAGCCATCAATATGCTGAAATAGCACTAGACTCCATTTGGCTCCGTTTTGTATGCTGGTCCTGGCCTTAGGATATTGGACACTCTAGAACTATTCCAAGTTGCTTCGTGCTCCTGTCCCTTCACTCTTTGGGTTGTATGCTCATGAGTCGTTTTGTGCTCCAATACCATTGCTCCTTAGCTCCATGCTTGAGAGTTTGGCACCATTTCTTCATTCAGTGGCCCAAGGCCCTAAAACTCGGGTTCCACACCACTATTCTTTGATACGTGGCATGTGACATATAGCATATAACATGTGGCACATGGAGGGTTTAGGTTCCACTTCATGGTTATCCTATAATAAAAAAGGGTAAAAACCATATGCATTATAGAGGTTGAGTCCAAGACTGGTTTTAAGGTTCTCTCTCTTCTTAAGAAAATCAATTGTAATACAAAAAGTAAAAGAATTTACTGTACTATTAGTTCTCTCAATAAGATCAGAAAAGAAAGAATTTAGCCAGTGAATGAATGGCTATAATTTTAGATTTGAATATGTAGATCATGCGTAAGATAGTATTCTTTCTTTTCTGATCTTATTGAAAGAATTAATAGTAAAGTAAATTCTTTTACTTTTTGTATTACAGTTGGTCCTCTTCCAGAAGAGAGAGGATGTGAAAGATGCCATTGCTAAAGTGTAAAGTGTACAAATAGTCCTTCTTCCCATTTCTTTATTCTTTCAATTGCTTATTTAAAACAACTATTTTAATGGCAATTGACACTCTATAAACTATGATCTATGAGTTAACAATCTTGTCTCGAGCACCACGTTGATGCAAGCCTATGTTGACAATGAAGAACCAGAGCTGGCTCTCGAGATCTATGCTCTTTGCAACAATCATCGAGAGCTTTGTGGTCTCCAGAGCAGGGACACTGGAGTCTTGGTGACAGCACTCAAGGCCTACAAAGATCTTGTGGCACTAAACGCTGGAAGACAGGTCCATGTTGACGCTTGCTAGAGTAGACTTGAAGAAATTCCAGCTTTATGATCCTGCCTGGTGGATTTCTATGGCAAATCACAGTGGTCTTTGATTCATCTGCAACAAAAGATTCAATAGCCTGGATGGTGCTCATTATAGGATACAGCTCTCTAGGGAGCTTAGTGCAAGTTTTTGAGAACTTTGGAAGGATGAGAGATGAAGGTTTCCAAGCAGACACTACAACTTTGTGCTACATCATTGCTGCTTGTAGCTGTTCGGGCCTTCTCAAAAAAGGCAAGAAGTTTTTCAACACAGCGGTCTCGAAGCATGAGACTGTGCCAGACCGAAACTTCTATCACTTAGCAATTGACATGCTGGGCCGAGCGAACTTGTTCGCTTACGCTGACGTCCCAGACTTGGATGATGCTCCTCGGTGCATGCTCAATGTGGAACAACGTCGAGGTGGCTCAATTTGTGTTTGGGAAGTTTTTGGAGCTGGAGGACAGGGGTGATAGCTTGGCTTACGTCCTCATGGTGAATATATTCAGGAGCTGGAAGAGGTAAGTATTAGGAGAATCAGTTCAATTAAAGAACATGCCTATTATCATGAAATACCTGGCTGTTGACATTTTGAATATCTTAACAAGGGTCAAGTAAAAGCAATATTCATGTGGCAGGAAGGACCGATCTTGTCCATGTAGAGCACACAAGATTTAGTTGTAGCAAGGTCTCATGAACTTTGTGAAGGCACAACCTATTGTGTTTGGAACATCATTGAAGCGCCCAAGATTTTTGATGGAATGGAAGCTCAAGAACTTTGCAAAGATTGTCCATCACCATCACTCCACCATGAATGCTTGCTTAAGGCTTGCTCGAACTTGGTGGTATCCATCAATGAATTGAAGGTCTGGATCTTCAGGCTTGGTCTTGAGAACTCTTACAATCCTTAAAATACATGCATATAATCAAGAGAGTTGCTCATAAGTACACTGACCAAGAGCACACTACATGTATTTATGGATCGTCAGAGACCATCACAGCCTCTATGAGGAATTCTACAAACTACAAGTTGAATGCTCCAAGCGGAAGAGTAGAACTATATAATCTGAAAAAGAAATCATGCTGCCATTGCTTTAAAGAGATAGGAAAAGTTCTCCTTCCCAGGTATTGTGAGTATGAAAGAGTTGTGTATGTCATAGAATAGATAAATATTTAGACTTTAGTTAACTAAGTAAACTTTTGAAATGTTCTTAATTAATTCTTTCAAAAAGATAGATCATCTTACTACACATATAAAGTATATTATTTTTAATATATATAAAAAGAATTGATATACAGTTTATAAAATTTTAATCATTTGGTAAGATCTTATAATTAGATCAAATTTCTTGCTGGAAATTTAAGTAGAGAAAAATCATTTTGTTTTCATAAATATTATAACAACAAAATAGCATCCCTTATATGTGTGATGAGATAATGTGTGAGATAGTTAATTAGAAATATTTCGAAAGTTTGCTTGATGAATTAAAGTTTTAAAACTTTTTTTGCTCTAATATTTCTTGGTGAGAACAAAAAAACTTTTAATTTTAAAATGTTGCTAAAACACAATCAACATCTCATTTTGTTCAAATTACAAATTTGTATTCAAATAGTTAATTGTTCACTATATTCTTTTACATATATGATAGAGATTAAGTCTTGAGGTTCTTAATATCCCTTAATATAATAAAACTTAAACATGGGACCTTCTAAATCCCAAGCCTTAAAACAAACTTGTTTATATTCAAACTTATAGTTTGAATGAAAATAAAATGTTGATTGTGTTTTATGAATATTGTGAAAATTAAAATTTCTCTATTTTCACAAAAAATCATAGAGTAAATAAATCTTCAAACATTAATTTACTAAAAAACCTTTTGAAATGTTACTAATTAAATATTTTAAATGGCTAGATCATAATCTATAGCGCACATGAATTTGGAGCTGAACTCCAAGCCCGTTGCACTACGAAATGAAGGTCCGGTACAATCCCACGAGCACCAGCTCCCCGTATCTAGCACCTGCACGCAAAATGGTGTCAGACGGAGTCTGGCACAATTTTGGCATACCAGTGGCCTAATGCGAGGAAGAAGGTACCCCACCGACTAGAGTAGTGTAGAACTTGGGCTTAGACTTAAGCCGAACGTAAAACAAGGAGCAACACAGCCCAACGGGAGCCAAACTAATATCTCAGATGGTTAGACATGCATTTCAACCACTATCCTTACTATACATTTAGAAGCCCGCGTGTCCCCCCCCCCCCCCCTCCCCCCTTGAAAGACACATGCTTTGGGCTTTCACCCCAAGCCTCCCTTAGTATCAGGAGTTAGTCTCTAAGACAAACTCGAAATTTATTAAATATGGAATGGCGCTAAATTGTGAATTTGGACATGAGACGAACACCATTGTGTTCAGGCCGACCTCTACATTCTGTAGATATGCCAAATGAGCAAATTTAGACACTTTCCACAAATAACATTTGAGACCGAAATGAGACTAACACAAAGGGCATAATAGCGAGCATGTTTGGCATACACGGTAAGTTATCATTCGGCGATATTGAGGGACTAGTCTCAATATCGTGGGGGTTCTTAATACTAGCAAATGCAAATCAATGACACGAGTTTCTCAAACCAGGCCAAGTATGCTTAGCAAGAAACACATAGGGTTCCTACCTTATGTTTATCTAATTTAAGTGCAAGGTCATTGACCAGTTTCTCAACTAACTCAAGAGGGAACGATAAAGGGACCCAACTGTACTAACCTCCTGCCGTCATAGTAATAAGGAAAAAGTGTCCGTAAGGACTGGCCGACACGTATCTTTCGATACCTGAAGTCACATTTGTGACATAATCTTACTACACATATAAAGTATATTATTTTTGTTATCCTAATATCTATAAAAAGAATTCATATACACTTTATAAAATTTTAACCATTTCTTAAGTTCTTTTAATTAGATTAAAATTTTTTGGCAAATTTAAATACAAAAAAATCAATTTATTTTCATAAATATTGGAACAATAAAATAACATCTTCTATATGTTTGGTGAGATAGTAATTTATCTGTGTAAGATAGTTAATGAGAAATATTTTGAAAGTTTATTTAACGAATTAAAGTTTAAAAATTTCTTTGCTTTAAGATTTTTTGGTGAGGAAAAAAAAGCTTTAATTTTTAAAATATTGTCAAAATATAACCAATATCTTTTTTTTTTCAAACTATAACTTTGCATTCAAATAACTTAATTGTTCACTATATGTTTTTGCATATATAATAGATACCAAAATAAACCTGTGTGGCCTCAAATTTCTAGTTTAAATAAAAATAAAATGTTAGTTGTGTTTTAGAAATACTTTAAAAATTAAAGCTTCTCCATTTTCACAAAAAATTTATAGAGTAAAAAAATCTTTAAAAATTAGTTTACAAAAATACTTTTAAAATTTTCCTAATTAATTCTCTTAGACAGCTAAATCACCATCTCATTACACATATAAAGTATATTATTTTTTTTGTTCTAATAATCACAAAATGAATTAATATACACTTTATAAAATTTTAACCATTTGGTAAGATATTTTAATTTAAGTAGAGATCAATTTTCTTTTATATATATTGAGACAAGAAAATAATATCCCTTTTATATGTGGTAAGATAATAATTTATTTTTATGAAAAATTTAATTAGAAATATTTCAAAAGTTTTTTTGATGAATTAAAGTTTAAAAATTTTTTGCTTTAAGATTTCTTGGTGAAGATAAAAAGCTTTAATTTTTAAAATGTTTCTAAAACACAACCAACATCTTTTCTTTTTTTCAAACTATAAGTTTGCATTTAAATAACTTAATTGTTACTAAATGTTTTTGTATATGTGATAGAGATCAAGATAAACTTGTGTAGACTTAAAGTTGTAGTTTGAACGAAAATAAGATGTTAGTTATATTTTAAAATACTTAAGAAATTAAAAAAAAATTCATCTTCATTAAAAATTTATAGAGTAAAAAAAATTTCATACTTTAGTTTACTAAACAAGCTTTTGAAATTTTCCTAATTAATTTTCTCGGATGGATCATCATCTCACTACATTATTTTTGTTGTTTTAATATCCACAAAAAATATTTATATACAATAAATTTTGGCAAGATCCTTAAATTAAGATTATTTGTTCCTTAAATTATTGTTTATTTGTTCATGCTTTTCTTTTTGATATATAGTTCATTGTTCTAAATCTCGTCTCCTTGTTTTGTCTTACAGAAGTAGCAGCCTTTTTCGATGCACAATGATTGTAGACCTACTAAGAAGAAGAGCAACATGAGGCTGGTACTAGTAGCACAAAGAAATCGCCAAAATCTCAAGAAGGAACAGGCTGACGAAGAGTCAAAAGGAGAGAAGGCTACCAATCTTTCGTTGCCAATAACAATAGTGGATTTACTCACGCACCAGCATTTCTCTCCAGATATCTTGGAGTCCAATGCTTACAGCATTTCGGGTCTCTCGCCACCGCTCTTTGTGTAGGATCACAACACCACCGATTCGGAAGAAGGGTCCCGGTCAGACTCGGGTGTAGTTTCTTCTTCGCCGGTCAATCTTCCCGCTACTCACACCACAGCAAGAGCGGCCACTAACGGCATGCATTTGTCGCTGGAGTTTGAAGATCTGGTGATGCGTCGGGAGACGATGAGGCTCTGCAGCGAGCGGCTCGCAGGTGGAGAAGGCGAAGAGGAAGCTAACAGGGAAGAGCTCTCTATGTTGGCTCTGGTGCTGGACACGCTGAGAAGATCCTTGCTAACATGCAAGGCTTCCGAAGAGGAGGTTGCGTCCATGGATATTGGCTGGCCTACCAACGTCCGGCATGTAACAACCGTCACATTTGACAAGTTCAATGGCTTTCTCGGCTTGCCAGTGGAGTTTGAGATCGAGATCCCCCAAAGAGTTCCCAGTGCAAGGTTCGTTCCTGGCGTTTGTTTTAGCTGTTTACTTATGCTGTTTTGTTTTTTTTTTTTTTTTCTCGTGTATCAGTGCCAGTGTTTTCGGTGTCTCTCCAGAGTCGATGCAATGCTCTTATGACTTGGGGATTACCACATTTAATGTGAAAAAGTCAGCATGAAATACCAGCTCATGATTTTCTCGTACATAACTATATGTTTAGATGCTATTCTAGAGCATATATTCTACATAAACACTCGGGAAACAAACTGAAAGAGCAAGCCCACCAAATTTCTCCTTGCCATCCCTTATTCCTACGAGAGCTTCTCCGCCGGACCGTGGCCCTTTGCTAAAAAAAAAACCAAGCGTCCAGCCACTCTCGGTCGGCTTTGCAAACCCAAAATGTAAGTTCTACGAGAAACCTGTTCGCCACCGGCTGGCCATCAATCTGTGCAAAGCGAAGGTAAGAACGAGCAAAAGTTTGTTCTTAGTACCAGAAATGGGCATATGCATAAACCATCGCGTTCCACAAGCTTGATCCTAAAACTTTGATTTTGAGGTTTTAGGGTTCTTAACATTTTATCGTAAAGCGAGCAAGGCTGTGCGGATGGGCCAGGAATACGTGGTGGATTTCACATTTGGGGAGAGTATGGTCCATGATCCGGTCACAGAGAGGGATTATTTCCCGCTGATCATGAGTCCCAAGGATTTTGGCGATGGATTTACCATGACTGGGGGGAGATTTTACCCCGCAGATGAAGAGGGCGTGCATTGCACTGCAGTAATACTTGATGATGCCGAGGATGCTGAGAGGAACCAGTATATGTTTTCCAATGTGCAGAAGGTAATGTCATTGATCCGTTCGTTTACACCAAGAGCACACTTGAACTTATGCTTTTCAGTTGGGCACAAGAGGATTGAAAACATGAACTCGTGTTTCTTCTTGTTCTAGGTGTCGAAGGATGGTGAGGTGCTTGAATCTACAGATTGGAGGTCAAACCAGATTGGCGTAAAGCCCGGTGGTGTTGGAAGGAGACCCAGGGCGCAATCAATGCAAGGATCCAGGATGCTATTGCACGAGGCGCTAAAGTGTACGGATAGTCCTTCTTCCCATTGCTTTATTCATTCAATTACTTATCCCATCATGCACTAAACCAACTGTTTTATTGGCAATTGACACTCTATGAACTAAAAAATTATAGCCTATGGTTTTTGCGAGCTATGCTCTTGCCAATCCTTGGCAATGGCGCCTCACAGTCGTCCCAAAGCTGCGACGACACTGGAGAAGTGGATTTTCTTGCCACCTATGCACTTCTTAAGCTTCGTATCACTTCTTCACCATGAACAACTGTCCCAAGTTCCTCGTTCGCGAGACGGCAACAAGCTTTCAGCGCAGCGATGAAAGTTAAAGCATCCGGTGGAGCCGCTCCACGACGCATTCGATCATAGATATCGAGAGCTTCACCACTCGCCGCTGCTGGCATACCCGAGAATCATGCAGTTCCGTGTCACCACATTACGATGGCTCATTCCTTCGAAAACTGGACGAGCCTCTGTCAAGCTCCCACATTTTGCGTAAAGATCGTTCGCGACGAAGAGATCCGAACCTAAGCCAAGCTTTGCTGCTTTCCCGTGAATCTCCCTAAGCATACCAAAAGCCTGCCCGGAATCCTCTCTATCAAGCTCTTGATTTTTTCTGCGTTTTCTTCTGTGGCATAAGATACAAATGTGCACCTGCAACCTCTGGGACGACCGCTACATTAAGCAAAAGGAAGAAGAGTTCTTGGACGATGAAAGCGGCAGTGACGTCGAGAACCGTTCTGGCACTGGAGTCTAACTGCAGCTTTGCTCGTGGGAATCAAGAGCTGAACAAGCCTTGAGAGCACCAAGAACTGATACTCGATCCGGTTTGTACCCTTCGTCTTCCATCCCAGCAAACAACTGTAGATCCGGTTTGTACCCTTCGTCTTCCATCCCAGCAAACAACTGTAGAGCCATTTACCTGTGCATAGCCCTGTATGATCGAATTCCAGGAGACCACATCGCGATGCGGCATGCTGTCAAATGCGCCATGCTTCTGCATTTTGCATACAGATCGAGCTGGATGTTGGCGATGATAATGTTTGAGAAGTCACCTGTCTCGGAAACATCCCTGTGAATTCTCCTGCCTAGTTGTAGATCTCTCGTGCTTCTACATACCTTGAGAGCACCAACAACAATGCCAATGGCTAGTTTCATTGCATTCTCCTGGATACTGCAAGAGCATCCTCATTTGAAAGACACCGAGGTTTCTGCGAAAGTGGACCAACCTTTGTTTCCATCAAGGACAGATTATTAGTAGGAAATGATAAAGCGAGCTCATATTTTTCATACCTCGAGCCTGACCAGTTCACTGCTGCTAAAAAACCTGCAACGTTTCAAGTTCCTTCTCCAGCCATTCGAATGCAGCAAGATCGCTTGACTTATCCCTCGACAAGCACCACTCAACTGGTAGCTCTACGTTAATATCTCTGCAAGAAAAAGAAATAAGAAAATCACCTGGATGCTAGAAAAGAATAGCCAGTTACCTGCGCAAGGACAAAACTTTCAAGTTTTTCTCAAGCAACACGGAATGCTCCTTGAGAGCATCTTGTATGTATGGCTTCCCAACAGTCCGAATTGCCGCTGCACTTAATAGATTTTCTAGCGAACCGTGCTTCCTCATAAGCTTCAGAGATGTTTTCCGTCCAAAACCAGGCACACCGGGAACACCATCAGCAGCGTCGCCTAGCAAGCATCCTTGGAAAGAAAAAAAAAACAAGAAGGAATAATCAGCCAAACTTACGAAACTGGATACTTACGATGTCCCAATTCAATCCCAGGCTCGCATTTGTGTTGTTCAACGTCATCCTTGACAGTGTAAAATGACCACCTTCGTAGATCCGCAAATGGAATCAGCAGCTCAACGTTTTCCGAAACGAGCTGCTTGAAATCTTTATCCCGGGATGCAATGACTGCTTTCAAACTCCTGTCGTTAACTTGCCGAGCTAGTGTCGCAACGACGTCGTCCGCTTCAGCATTATCAGCTTTCACAACCTGTCAGCAAGGAACTTCGAGTTTTAGCCATGGAAAAAGGAAGAATGAAAGATCGAAGACTTACAGGTATGTTACACTGTCGAAGAAAGCATTGGAAACGAGAGAAACTCATCTCTGCCAAAAGGACTACACAGAAAAGCGAGAAGCAAAGCCTCAACATGTATGTCTACCGAAAGGACTATGCCTCTTGTCCATTTGAAGCTCGGATCTAGAGGCTTGAATTTCCTCCTTCCAGCCTTGTAAGAAGGAAGAAGTTTTCTCCTATAGTCATTCCCAAATTCGCCATCGAAAACCTGCGCTGCACAATCGCATTTCATCCAATCCAGCAACAACAAAACGAGACTTACAGCAATCACTGGATCGTCAAGCACAATCCTGCGAAGAAACGCTCTCATCCACCACAAAAACTCGCTGGAATCCGGCTTGCTCCCGCAGTAGCAGAGCGGATGGACGTCCAAGACATAGACCCTGCTCACAGATTTCCTGGCAAATCCGATGGAATCCGCCCCGGCACCACCAAGAACTGGCGATTCCGAGCTCCGCGATCCAAGGCGCTGCCGACAGCTACATTCCTAGCAAGAGTCGAATCAAAACACGCGAGTGCCACCGGTGCGGCAGAAGAGCGCCATCATCGAACCGGGCGCTCGTCGCCGGCCTCCACACCGCCTCCCACCATCCTCCGCGTCTATGGCGACTCCCAGCTCGTTATCAACCACGTCTCGGCGGAGTTGTACGCCCGGAGCCCTAGGCCCGGGCGATTAGCTGCGAGAGATTTAGCTCTTTCTCGATCGAGCGAGTGCCCAGCTATGGATACAATGGCGCTGCGGATGTGTCGCACGTAGCTGCGAGCTTGGGCGCTGGGCCCGAGGTAAATGCCGCCATGGGCGACCTCGGCGTCGCAGTACTCGAGGCCGGCGGTATAGCCATTGGGAGGCGTGTACCGTGGAAGTAGAGGGTGTGACGCACGGACATGGTAGATGTGGAAATTGGCGCGACACGTGTCGTAATGCATCAACGGGCAATTTAAACATTAGTTAAAAAGCTTTCTCTAAAGGCAAATAAATTAAATTACTTCTTTTACTTTCTATAGGGTGAATAAAATGTTGGTGGAAATGAAAAAATAAAGAACAAAAAGTAAAGTAATTTGTTTATTATGTTTGTATTTTTAGTGTAAAAGATATATTGAAAATGCAAAATAAATAATAGAGTTATTTTGTCTAATTTAAACTTTTGTTTTTTATTTGTTTTGATATATTACTGAGATTCAGTGATCCCAAGACACTCATACTTTGACATTTTCCTCTTCTCTCCCTTTTTTTTGTCAAATGCTATTGTTAAGTTTACTTTGCTTGCCACACATAAAAAACATTTATGACGAAATAACAAAAAAATAAAAAAATAAATATTTATGTTTTAAACTTATTCCCACTTTACAATTTTAGCTAACCACATAGTGAGGCAAGTGATGATTACAAATATAATAAAGATTACAATACACACACTGTAATTTGTGTATTAAAATTTCTCCCTTTACTAAAAATCATAAAGTAAAGATTTTTGATACGCTTTTAATTAATTTTCTATATTTCAATTTCACTGTCTGCAAAAGAAAGAAAATTAGCTTCATCACATTGTTAAGCAGAAGCATACCTCCATCTTTTATCACAAAATAATACTTTGGTAGGCTTCACGCATACACACATATAAGTGTGTCAATCTTCCTTCCATACAAACAACAAATCTAGATTACTTACACTTTATAGTTGGTGAGATTTTTTAATTAATTAAATTTTTTTAAATTTTAAGTAAATAAAATATCAATTTCCTTTTATAAATATTGGGATAACAAAATAGAATTTATTATATGTGTGATGAAACACTAATTTATTTGTGTTGAAAAGTTAATTAAAAATATTTCAAAAGTTTGCTTAATAAACTAAAGTTTAAAGATTTCTTTGTTCTAAAATTTCTTGGTGAGGACAAAGAAGTTTTGATTTTTAAAATGTTGTTAAAACACAATAAATTTATTATTTTTCTTCAAACTACAAGTTTATGTCCAAATAATTTAATTTGTCACTTTACACTTTTGCATATGTGATATAGATTAATATAAATTTGTTTAAATGCAATCCCATAATTTGAATGAAAATAAAATGTTACTTGTGTTTTAGGAATAGTTTAAAAATTAAATACATTCATTAAATTCTAAAGCTTTTTTAAAGATATTTATCTTCTAGTATTATTTTTATTCTTTTATAAATTATATATAAACCTCTTTATCATGTTTGTCATTTCTTTAACAAGCTATAGTATCATTTGTGGTATAGGAGTGATTTGGTAATTAAAACTATAATTTATATATTTCTAGATTTCACATGTTTTTTTGAATGAAGAATAAAGAATTTAAGTTCATATTGTTTTGTAAGCTATATACTAATTTTATTTTATGGTTAGAGCTAAAATCTCCAAACACAGAACTTTCACTTACAAAGATGTAATTAATGCCATAAATAATTTTAAAAAGTTTCTTGACAAATGAAGTTTCAGACCAATGTATGATAGCTTGGTATTGAAGTTGCAGTGAAAGCTTTATTAAACAGCTCAAAGCAAGGGTATTAAGAATTCAATACAGAGGTGACTTTTATTCTATTGCTTCAAAACCTAGTAGCTTTTCCTGGGTATTGTAATAAATAGTCTGATATTATATTAATTAGTGTATGAGAAAAAGAACATTGCAAGAGCACTTATATGATGAAATTTATTTCGTTTTACTAGTAATGATGGTTTGTGCCTCTGTTATGGTTTCAGACAACCTTTAGATGGAAAACACAAGTGTAAATTGCTTTAGAGGGTAAAAGAGTTTGTATAGATTTAAAATTCTCTCAAGATTGATAATTAATAGAAATATTATAAAAAAACAAATATATTTTAAGTTCTGATATAGTTGCCAAAGTTGGTGACATTGGACTTCAGAGCTTTATAAAGTATCATATGTCTCAACTGAGCATAAGAGTGTAAAAATGTAATTATCATGTTAATCAAATTAGTTTTCCAAAGTATCATTCATATAGCAATCTCATTAAGAAAATTAGATATATATAACTTTGGCATAAGACTGTTTTTGAATCAATCAACTTATCTCTTCCAGAGGAGTGAATGGCATAGGCAAGAATGTTTTTTTTGTTGTAAGCTTGTTACAACTTTGATTTATTTGTAAAAATACTATATGACTAAATTAAATTTATTCTTGTAGATATGCCTAGAATATATTAGAATGTTCTAGTGTATTTAACCATCTAATTTAATTCTGTTTTTCATGTTTATAATGTACTTTTCTTAAAACACCAAGTAAATTTCATGTCATTCTAGACAAGCTAGCAATGTACCCATAACAAAAGAGCTCCTTTCTATGGAAAGTTTTTTAAGCTTGAGAGTGGATGGATATTTCCTTCTCCAGTAAAAACTTAAGTTAGTGGTGCTTTGATTGGTGAGATAAGGAGATGAAAGCTGCCTTTCAAAAGTATATGCAAGCAGTGCAGCAGCTTTGGGCCTATGTGGTGGTGATCATTGGATGATTTGAACACCACTGCCTTATTTAAAGTGTGACTACGCAGACCTATCAAAAGCTTTGACTTACCTGAGGGGTTCTTTATTTTCATGGTATCTCTCATAGCACTAGCTAATAAAGGAAAAAAATTGAAGCTTTGCCTATAGACATGGCTGCTAAGATCAGATTAGCACCATTCTAAAATATTCTTGAGAATATTATTATAAGCTATATATTCTAATTTAAATGTTTGGCACTTTAAGTATAATTAAGATGAAGAACAAAGAATTCTAGCCTACATACTGATTTCGTTTTATGGTTTCGAGCCAAAATCTCAAATTCAGAGTTTAAAGTTTAACTTACAAAGATGCTACAAATAACTTTAAGAATTTTCTCTGCAAATGAAGCTTCAGACCAGTGTATTATGGTTTGGTACTGGAGTTGCAATGAAAGCTTTTTTAAGCAGCTCAAAGCAAGGGCATTAAAATTTTAATAAAGAAGTGACTTTGGATATCTAAAAACTGTGTACATTTATGTTTTCTAATGTTCTATTGTTTAGAAATCTAATAATTTCTTTTGGCTAATGTAATCAATAGTTTGAGTATGAGCTTTTGGCAAATAGTGAGCTTTTATTTCTTTTTACTAGTAATGATGATATATGCCAGCATTAAGATCGAAAACACAATTGTAAAGATTTATAGGGAAAACAAGTTCATATGTCTCAATTGATGTAAAAGGAACTATAAAAGTGTAAAAATACCATTATCATGTTATTGTTGAAAAATCAAATATATTTATAGCTTTGGCATAAGATTATTTTTGAATCAATCAATTTAGCTCTTCTAGAAGAGTGAATGGCATGGGTGAGAATGTTGTTTCTGGCTTACCACACCAGCCTCTGCTCTCTTTGTAAAGAATGCGAGAAACAAAATCAATCCAAAACTTATCCAAGATCAAATTTATAAAGATTTTTTCAAGCTCATAAATTAGCAAATAAGTATTTATTAAAATGAGCACCAACATAAACTACTCATCTCTTCAGTAAATTTATGTTTACTTATTTCATATGTACCAGATGGGTATTGAAATCTATACCAGCAATCTAATTCATTAGATTTAAAAGTAACAACGTGATTCCTGTAGTCAATTATTGCTGAGTGCTTATGAAGCCAGTCCATCCCAAGAAATAGGGTCTCTCTAGGATCTTTTATAGCAAGAAAATTTCTACTTTCTGAAAAGTTTGCCAAGTGATAACATAAATTCTCAACTCCATAACCATCTTTTGTCTGATCATTTGCAACTAGCCTTTTTGCAAAATACTTTTCATCAGGAACTACTTCAAGCCCAAGTTTCTTGATAAGTTCAAATGATATAGCACACATTTCACAACCATTATCTAATTCAATCCTGATTTTATGGCCATTAATTATCCCGCTATAATATACCTGATGAAAAGTAGTACATATATGCTAGTTTATTTTCTTATACTTTCTGGACATCGATAAATTATAATTACCGAGGCAATATATAGTATCATCAATCTCAAAAGTTAAAGTGCTTATGGAACCACTAGTGTCTAATTCTAAGCAGTGTTGATGCATCCAAGGCGAACCCAAAATTATATCGTGACAGAGAATCACAGGTAATACAGTCAGAGTCCTTTTCAACTCACAATCCTCCACCATAAACTTAAAGTCCTTAACCTGTGAATTACTGTCCACAGAAATATTGAATTCATCCACCAACTTTTGAGAAATAGCATCACAAAGTAAACCAGAGTCCCAAAAAATATTGATTTTCCTTTCAAGCCCAAAGTCTCCAACCAACCTTCCAAAAGCTTTTACCATCAAACCCTAACCTTACACAATCATACAAGGGGAATTTATACCCTTTCAGATGTCATGACCCCTTTAGCATCGTCAAAAGTATCGCCTGTCACTATGGACGGTGGAAGGCCAGCACGGTTCTCCCTCAATGCTTAGTAGAGAGTTGTGAACCAGCAGCGCGCCCTGCCTTGATCCAAGAGATGGTACAGAAAGAAGACGCTCTATCCCGCAAGCAAGTTGACGCAACAATCTAAAGGTCCAACTTTGCGACGCCTATTAGATCGAAGGAGACGGGTGACGGCTTGAAAAAGACATCCTCCCAGATAACCTGCACATTCACCATGTAAGTTTCTTTCGCTCGCTGCCAATGCAGGGGGAACCACTCTCCTCATCCTTGTAAGAAACAAAGCTGTCGTTAAGCCGGTGGGATGTTGCGCGGCTACTGAAAAGCACGCCAGCATTGTCTGTCCTTCAGCAGCTTTGCCATTCGCAGCAGACTCCTTTTAAAAGGCCCGAGTACTTCCGTGTGCCTTTGAGAGAAGCCTGCACAGAAAAGAACAAGGAGATGTTTCAAAAACATTCGCCATAAAATCTCAAGTATACCTCCTAGTCTTCAGTGGATGGACCGTCTGGTTTACATTTATCAGTTGAGTAAACTGAGATCTTACGTACCTCAACTTCGGGAACAGGCACATTGTTTGCGAATGCATAACCCTCGTATGGTCGTAAAATATGTCAGCAGAAAGACAATAACATAAAAATCGAGCTTGACACTTACACAGACAAACGGCTCCATTTGTCCAGGTCTAGGCAAGCTTCCCACTTTTGGAATTTCCACCACTCTGAAAGATCCTGTTTATAAGAAAAAGGAGCCTTAAATGTTAACAAGACTTTCATACCCGATCGTAAGTCAGCAGTGAAATGTTGTTCAGTGCGCGAAAATGGTTTAGCAGTAGGAGCGCACAGCCCTGCTTATGCTGGACATACACTGGCACTGCGTTAGAAACACTTAATGCCGGGAGACTGAGAGACTTGTGGAGGTGGAGCCATCGTGGAATAAGCCCAAGGCACCAGAAGAAAAAGGAAGAAACCAAAGCTTCGAGTTAGAAAAAAAAACACAGTGTCGCTGAGCAGCTATTCCGGCACTCGAGGCCGATCGTTTTCAAGCGCGCAATCCCGAGAGCTTCACGCCGTGAAGCGATGCCATCGCCAAAACCCTAAATTTAAAACAAAGACGCCATGGACGCCGTTAAGCGATGCCATCGCCAAAACCCTAAATTTAAAACAAAGACGCATCGATCCATCCATTGTGAATCGCTCAATCAGCAGCTGGAGCGGCTGGCTGCGGCAGGCCAGGGGCGAGGACTGAAAATCACAATGTATCGGAGAATCGATCAAGAAATCTTGACAAACCTGGTGGAACGCCTCGCTTTCAAGCTTCCTTTTCCATCCTCCGTGCTTTGACACTAAAGATCTCTCGTGCTGGTGCCTTTGCGGTGAAGCGCTTCCCCTCCTGATGTTCCGCCCCTCCTCCATGTCTTTCTTCGTCGGCATTGTCGTTGTCGTTGTCGCTCGCTCGCTCTCTCTCTCTCTCTCTCTCTCTCTAAACTCCCGCTCCAAGAAAGGAATATTCTTGGTTTTGAAATTTATACCTATGGTAATTTGCTTTAGCATGAGGACATTCTACTAAAAGCTTTGTTGGCATCACATGGTAATTGATTTGAATCCATAATAGTTTGCCTTATTGGGAGGAATTATATTTCACTTGGTTGGCATCCCATGGTAATTCATTTGAATCCATTTTATGTTTAGTGAGATAGTAATTTATCTGTGTAAGATAGTTCATTAGAAATATTTTAAAAGTTTATTTAACAAATTAAAGTTTAAATACTTCTTTGCTCTAAGATTTTTTGGTGAGGACAAAAGAACTTTAATTTTAAAAATGTTGTTAAAACACAATTAATATTTCTTTTTTTTTTTAAATTATAAGTTTGCATTCAAATAACTTAATTGTTCACTATATGCTTCTACATATATGATAAATACCAAAATAAATTTGTGTAATCTCAAAGTTCTAGTTTAAATGAAAATAAAAATGTTAGTTGTGTTTTAGGAATATTTTAAAAATAAAATCTTCTCCGTTTTCAAAAAAATAATTTAGAGTAAATATATCTTTAAAAATTAGTTTATAAAAAAATTTAAAATTTTTCTAATTCATTTTTCTTAAATGAATTACCATGGGATGCTAACCAGATGTAATTTAGAATGTGATTCCTCACTATAAAGCAAACTACCATGGATTTAAATAAGTTACCATGCAATGCCAGTCGAGCAGCTTACATGTAATTCCTTATGATAAAGAAAATTACAAAAGATGTTATTTTTTATCATAATATTTATGAAAATAAATTATTTTTTTCTATTTAAATTTTCCAAAAAAATTCAATCTAATTAAAAGAACTTAGCAAATGGTTAAAAATTTAAAAAGTATATATGAATTATTTTTGTGAATATTAGGATAACAAAAATAATATACTTTATATGTGCAGTGAGATTATGATTTAGTCATTTAAAATAATTAATTAGTAACATTTCAAAAGGTTTTTTAGTAAACTAAAATTCAAAGATTTATTTACTCCATGATTTTTTTTGAAAATGGAGAAACTTTAATTTTTAAAATATTCATAAAACACAATCAACATTTTATTTTCATTCAAATTATAAGGTTGTATATAAACAAGTTTGTTTTAAGGCTTGAGATTTAAAAGCTCCCATCTTTATGTCTTATTATACTGAGGGATATTAGAAACCTCAAGGCTTAATCTCTATCACATATACAAAAGCATATAGTGAATAATTAAACTATTTGAATACAAGTTTATAATTTGAACAAAATGAGATGTTGATTGTGCTTTAGCAACATTTTAATATTTTAAGTTTTTTTGTCCTCATCAAGAAATATTAGAGCAAAACATATTTTAAAACTTTAATTTGTTAAGCAAATTTTCGAAATATTTTTAATTAACTATCTCATACACTATCTCACCACACATATAAAGGATGCTATTTTGCTGTTATAATATTTATGAAAAAGTGACTTTTCTTTACTTAAATTTCTAGTAAGAAATTTGATCTAATTATAAGATCTTACTAAATGGTTAAAATTTTATAAACTGTATATCAATTCTTTTTATAAATATTAAAAAATAATATACTTTATATGTGTAGTGAGATGATCTATCTATCTGAAAAAATTAATTAAGAACATTTCAAAAGTTTACTTAGTGAACTAAAGTCTAAATATTTATTTACTTTATGATTTTTTAGTAACGATGAAAGAGTTTTAATTTTTAAAGTATTTTTAAAATACAAACAACTTTTTTTTTTTGTTGAAACTATAATATTGCATCCAAACAAATTTATGTAATCTCTATCACATATGTAAAAACATATAGTGATTAGTTTTACATATGGTGACCAATTAAACTATTTGAACACATATTAATAATTTGAACTAAAATGAGATGTAGCAACATTTTAAAACTTAAAGCTTCTTTGTCCTCACCAATAAATCTTAGAGCAAAAAATTTTTCAAACTTTAGTTCGTCAAGCAAACTTTCAAAATATTTATAACTAATTATCTCACACAGATAAATTACTATCTCATGGCATTAATAACATATAAGAGATGCTATTTTATTGTCATAATATTTATGAAAGTGAATTAATATACAATTTGTAAAATTTTGATTGTTTTATAAGTGTGTATTGTTAGTGGATTAAAGTGTGCAAAAGTGAATTCTTTTGCCTGAACTTCTCAGAAGGAAATTTAATTTGATTAAAAGGGTTTTATATACTTAACAAATATTATTACCTTACCTTTTGTTTTTTATTTTTTCATCTTCACCATGGCACCAAAAACCTTATTTATGCCTGACAAACCCTAAAAATTGTTATGGCATCCATTGGATCAGATCTCCACACACTCCAGGCTATCCATAGCATGTGCAGCTACAATTGCCATAGCATTCCTCTTTTTGTTTTGAGGAATCCCAATGGCGTTAAGGCATCTTTAGAAAGGCTTGAATGGATCTATCAAGATGACCAACTGCAAACATCCCTTTCCATCATTGCCAAGAAGGTTATAGCAAGTTTTTTAATCTCCCAGTTTCATGACACAATGGGAAAATTTAAAATGGTAACTTATTTGAATCCATGGTAATTTGATTTATAGTGAGGAATCACATTCTAAACTATACCTGGTTGGCATCCCATGGTATTCATTTGAATCCATGGTAATTTTCTTTATCGTGAGGAATTACATGTAAGCCGCTCGGTTGGCATTGCATGGTAACTTATTTGAATCCATGGTAATTTTTTGTATAATAAGGAATCACATTCCAAATTACATGTAAATTGCTCAGCTGGCATGTTAATTCATTTGAATTTGGTAAATTATGGCCGGCTGTGTGGCATCTCAAGTTGAAGTATATTCGTTCATTTGAAATTTAAAACAAAAAAGTTTGCCTAGATAGTAACAAAATATCACGATTTTGACTTGGGGATTACCACATTTCATGATACCAGCTCATGATTTTCTTGTACATAACTATATGCTTGGATGTTATTCTAGAGCATATATTCTCTCTTCTGCTGGCGGAGGAGCTCTCGTAGGAACAAGGGATGGCAAGGAGAAATTTGGTGGGCTTGCTCTTTCAGTTTGTTTCCCGAGTGTTTATGTAGATCGTGGCCCTTTGCTCACAAAAAAACAAGCATCCAGCCACTCTCAGTCGGCTTTGCAAACACAAAATGTAAGTTCTATGAGAAACCTGTTTGCAACCGGCTGGCTAGCTATGGTACAACAATCGGTGCAAAGCGAAGGTAAGAACGAGCAAAAGTTTGTTCTTAGAAATGGGCATATGCATAAACCATCGTGTTCCACAAGCTTGATCCTAAAACTTTGATTTTGAGGTTTTAGGGTTCTTAACATTTTATCGTAAAGCGAGCATGGACGAGGAGGCTGTGCGTGGGATGCTGAGGCGCATAGGCCAGGAATACGTGGCGGATTTCACATTTGGGGAGAGTATGGTCCATGATCCGGTCACAGAGAGGGATTATTTCCCGCTGATCATGAGTCCTAAGGATTTTGGCGATGGATTTACCATGACTGGGGGGAGATTTTACCCCGCAGATGAAGAGGGCGTGCGTTGCACTGCAGTAATACTTGATGATGCCGAGGATGCTGAGAGGAACCAGTATATGTTTTCCAATGTGCAGAAGGTAATGTCATTCATCCGTTCTTTTACACTAAGAGCACACTTGAACTTATGCTTTTCAGTTGGGCACAAGAGGATTGAAAACATGAACTGGTGTTTCTTCTTGTTCTAGGTTTCGAAGGATGGTGAGGTGCTTGAATCTACAGATTGGGAGGTTAAACCAGATTGGCGTAAAGCCCGGTGGTGTTGGAAGGAGACCCAGGGCGCCATCAATGGAAGGATCCAGGATGCTATTGCACGAGGCGCTAAAGTGTACGGATAGTCCTTCTTCCCATTGCTTTCTTCATTCAATTGCTTATCCCATCATGCACTAAACCAACTGTTTTATTGGCAATTGACACTCTATGAACTAAAAAATTATAGCCTATGGTTTTGCGAGCTATGCTCTTGCCAATCCCTGGCAATGGCGCCTCACAGTCGTCCCAAATGCGCTTCGTTTCTCGCCGCGGCTGCTGGTCCGTTCTGGGAATCGAGACGAGCTGCGGCGACACTGGAGAAGTGGATTTTCTTGCTACCTATGCACTTCTTAAGCTTCCTTCTTCACTGTCCCAAGTTCCTCGTTCGCGAGACGGCAACAAGCTTTCAGCGCAGTGATGAAAGTTAAAGCATCCGGTGGAGCCGCTCCACGACGCATTCGATCATAGATATCGAGAGCTCACCACTCGCCGCTGCTGCATACCCGACAATCATGTCACCATGAATTCCATGTCACCACACTACGATGGCTCGAAAACTTGACGAGCCTCTGTCAAGCTCCCACGTTTTGCGTAAAGATCGCGAGATCCGAATCTAAGCAAAGCTCCTGTGAATCTCCCTGCTCCTCTCTAAGCATACCACCCATCGCCTGCCCGGAATCCTTCTCTATCAAGCTCTTGATTTTTTCTGCGTTTTCTTCTGTGGCATAAGATACAAATGTGCACCTGAAACCTCTGGGACGACCGCTACATTAAGCAAGAGGAAGAAGAGTTCTTGGACGATGAGAGCGGCAGTGACGTCGAGAACCCGTTCTGGCACTGTCGTCATGGAATGGAGTCTAACTGCAGGTTTGCTCGCGGGAAATCAAGAGCTGAACAAGCCTTGAGAGCACCAAGAACTGATACTCGATCCGGTTCGTACCCTTCGTCTTCCATCCCAGCAAACAACTGTAGAGCCATTTCACCGTTTCCCCTCTGTGCATAGCCCTGTATGATCGAATTCCAGGAGACCACATCGCGATGCGGCATGCTGTCAAATGCGCCACGAGCATCTATCATGGTTCCGCATTTTGCATACAGATCGAGCAGGATGTTAGCGATGAAAATTTTTGAGAAGTCACATGTCTCGGAAACATCCCTGTGAATTCTCCTGCCTAGTTGTAGATCTCTCGTGCTTCTACATACCTTGAGAGCACCAACAACAATGCCAATGGCTGGTTTCATTGCATTCTCCTGTATACTGCAAGAGCATCCTCATTTGAAAGACCCCGAGGTTTCTGCAAAAGTGGACCAACCTTTGTTACCATCAAGTAGGAAATGATAAAGCGAGCTCATATTTTTCATACCTCGAGCCTGATCAGTTCACTGCTGCTAAAAAACCTACAACGTTTCAAGTTCCTTCTCCAGCCATTGGAATGCAGCAAGATCGCTTGAGAGCATCTTGTATGTATGGCTTCCAATTGCCGCTACACTTGATAGATTTTCTAGCGAGCCGTGCTTCCTCATAAGTTTCAGAGCTGTTTTCCGTCCAAAACCAGGCACACCGGGAACACCATCAGCAGCATCCCCTAGCAAGCATCCTAGGAAAGAATTTTTTTTGGAATAATCAGCCAAACTTACGAAACTGGATGCTTACGAAGTCCCAATTCAATCCCAGGCTCGCATTTGTGTTGTTCAACGTAATCCTTGACAGTGTAAAATGACCACCTTCGTAGATCCGCGAACGGAATCAGCAGCTAGACCTTCTTCCGAAACCAGCTGCTTGAAATCTTTATCCGGGGATGCAATGACTGCCTTCAAACTCCTGTCGGTAACTTGCCGAGCTAGTGTCGTAACGACGTCGTCCGCTTCAGCATTATCAACTTTCACAACCTGTCAGCAAAGAACTTCGAGTTTTAGCTCATGGAAAAAGGAAAAATGAAAGATCGAGGACTTACAGGTATGTTACACTGTCGAAGAAAGCGTTGGAAACGAGAGAAACTCGCCTCTAAACCTCTTGTCCATTTGAAGCTCGGATCTAGAGGCTTGAATTTCCTCCTTCCAGCCTTGTAAGAAGGAAGAATTTTTCTCCTATAGTCATTCCCAAATTCGCCATCGAAAACCTGCGCTACACACTCGCATTTCATCCAATCCAGCAACAACAAAACGAGACTTACAGCAATCACTGGATCGGCAAGCACAATCCTGCGAAGAAACGCTCTCATCCACCACAAAAACTCGCTGGAATCCGGCTTGCTCCCGCGGTAGCAGAGTGGATGGACGTCCAAGACATAGCCCCTGCCCACAGATTTCCTGGCAAATCCGATGGAATCCGCCCCGGCGCCACCAAGAACTGGCGATTCCGAGCTGCGCGATCCAAGGCGCTGCCGACAGCTACATTCCTAGCATGAGTCGAATCAAAACACGCGAGTGCTACCGGTGCGGCAGAAGAGCGCAGGCTCGCCATTGTATCCATAAATCTCTCGCGGCTAATCGCCCGGGCCTGCGTGAGAGGGCTCCGGGCGTACCACTCCGCCGGGTTGACAACGAGCTGGGAGTCGCCATAGACGCGGAGGATTGAGACGCGGAGGTGGGAGGCGGTGTGGAGGCAGGCGACGAGCGCGCGGTACTCGGCCTCGATGATGGGGGCGCTGGGCACGAGGTAAATGCCGCCGCGGGCGACCTCGGCGTCGCGGTAGTCGAGGCCGGCGTGTACCGTGGAAGTAGAGGGCGTGACGCACGGACATGGTAGATGTGGAGAGAAAAGCCTATATAGGCGCGACACGTGTCGTAATATAGCAATTTAAACATTAGTTCAAAAGCTTTCTTTAAGGGCAAATAATTTAAATTACTTCTTTTAGGCTTAGTTATTAAACTGCTTTCCTTAAGGTAAATAAAATGTCAATGGAGATGAAAAAGTAAAGAACAAGAAGTAAGGTAGTGTGTGATTGTGTATGTATTGCTAGTGTGAGAGAGATATTGAGAGTGAGAGAGAAATATTTTAACATGATCAAGAAGAAATTGTTGAAATTTCTACTTTGTATAGCTTGAATTTGTCCTGGCGCTACAATTGAAACTTGGTAATTTCATAACACTTTTACCTTGGCATTCTCTTCTTCCCTTTTTTTTTGTCAAGTGCTTTTATTGATCTAACTTTGTGTGCCACACATAAAAAACCCTTACAAATGCAAGTAATAAAAAAATAAATATTCAAGTTTTAAACTTATTGTAAGCACCTAAAAGGAATAACTTAAGGTTCAAATATAAAAGGAAAGGGCCATGAAAAAAAAAACACTCTTTTTTTCAATCGGTTAATAGTATTGGGATATTTAGGGTTAAGTGTCTTTAGGTTTGAATAATATTGGGTTGGGTGACCTTCCGAGAAGTTCAAATTCAAGAGCTTATATTTGGTATGGGTCAGACTTTATTGATTAGCTTAAAGGAATCACACCACATGTTGAGATTGACATCTGGCAAGGAAGCATGGTAGATTAGCTTAAAGGAATCACACCATATGTTGAGATTAACATATGGCAGGGCAGCGTAGTACATTATAAATAACTAAAGAAAACGATTTGAGAAACAACATAAAAGTTCAAATATAAAAGGAAAAGACCCCTAAACAAAAATGTGTCTCCTTTTCCAATTGATTAAGGATCTTGGGATATTTAGGGTTAAGTGTCCTTAGGTGTGAATAGTACTGAGTTGGGTGATCTATGGAGAAGTCCAAATATAGGAGCTTACATTTAACCACGTGGCAAAGTGAGTGATAATTATAAATATAATGAAAATTACAATATACACACTATAGTGTGTGTATTAAAACTTTTCTATTTTGACCAAAAAATTAGAGTACAAAAATCCTCAAACTTTAGTTCGCTAAACAAACTTTTGAAACGTTTTGACTTTAGATTTTTTAATTAAATATTGTTTTTATAAGAAATTTAAGTAAAAAGAACTCAGTTCTCTTTTATAAATATTAGGATAACAAAATAGTATCTGTTATATGTGTAGAGAGACACTAATTTATTTGTGAAATAGTTAATTAAAAATATTTTGAAAGTTTGCTTAATGAACTAAAGAAAACTTCTTTACTCTAAATTTTTTTGGTAAAAACAAAGAAACTTTGATTTTTAAAGTATTAGTAAAATATAATCAACTTATTATTTTTGTTCAAACTATAAGTTTGTGTTCAATAACTGGTCACTATATGCTTTTGCATATGTAAAAGATGCTAACATAAATTTATACTTTTAAACAAAAATAAAATATACTTATGTTTTATGAATATTTTAAAAATTAAAACTTCTTCATCATGATAGATTGCTAAGATTTTTACCTTGCGTAGCTTGAGCCTATTTTAGCATTGCTGTTGAGATTCAATAATCCCACAACATTCTTATATCGGCATTCTCTTCTTCCCCTATTTTTTTATCAAGTGCTCTCGTTGAGTTTGCTTTGCTCACCATATACAAAAAATTTGTGATGAAAAAAAAAAAATTCACATTTGACACTTATTTCTACCTCATGATTTTATTTGACCACATGGCAAGTAAAGTGATGATCATAAATACAATGAAGATTATAACATACACATTATAGTGTGTGTATAAAAATTTCTCCATCTTTATTAAAAAATTATAGAGTAAAAGAATTTTAAAATTTTAGTTCGCTAAACATTGAAACATTTTTAATTAATTTTCTCATACATATAGATCACCATCTCACTATACACATAAAATACATTAATTTTGTTGTTTTAATATTCAAAAAAGAATTGATTTAAACTTTAGATCTTTTAAGTAAATCAAATTTTAAAAATACATTAAGTAAAGAAAAATCAGTTCCCGTTTATAATATTGGGATAACAAAATAATATTTATTATATGAGTGGTGAGACACTAATTTATTTATGTGAAAGAGTTAATTAGAAATATTTTAAATATTTGATTGACGCACTAAAGCTTAAAAATTTATTTGAAGATATATTTGTGAGGATAAAAAAACCATAATGTTTATAGTGTTGTTAAAACACAATTAACTTATTTTTTTTATCCAACCTAGAAGTTTATGTTCAAATAACTTAACTGGTCACTATATGTTTTTACATAAACTTATAATTTAAATGAAAATAAAAATGTTTCTTATGTTTTATGAATACTTTAAAAATTAAAGCTTCTTCTTCTTCACAAAAAAGTCATAGAGTAAAATAATTTTCATATTTCATTTATGTTAGTAAGCTTTGAAAACATTCATAATTAATTCTCCTAGACGGATAAATCATCACTTCACTACATACATAAAGTATATTATTTTTTTGTCCTACTATTCACAAAAAGAATTGATGTACACTTTATAAAATTTTAACTATTTGGTAAGATCTTTTAATTAAATTGATTGTTTTTTAGATTTTAAGTAAAGATAAATCAGTTCACTTTTATAAATATTGGGATAACAAAATAGCATTTATTATATATGCAGTGAGACACTAATTTATTTTTGTGAGAGAGTTAATTAGAAATATTTTAAAATTTTGTTTGATGAACTAAAGTTTAAAGATTTCTTAATGAAGACAAAGAAGGTTTGATTTTTTAGGTGTTGTTAAAATACAATTAATTTTTTTTTTGTTTAAACTACAAGGTTATGACCAAATAATTTAATTTGACCCTAGTACAAATTTATTTCAATACTAGTTTATAGTTTAAACGAAAATAAATATGTTACTTGTATTTTAGAAATACTTTAAAAATTAAAGTTTTTCCATCTTCACCAAAAAATCATAAAGTAAAGAAATTTTCAAATTTCAGTTCTGTAAGTAACTTTTGAAAACAATCCTAATTAATTTTGTGAAACAGATAAATCACTATCTTATTGCACTCATAAAGTACATTATTTTTGTCCTAATATCCAAAAAAATAATTGATATACCCTTTATAAATTTTTAATAATTTTGTAAGATTATTTACTTAGATTAAATTTTTTAAAAAAATATGTAAGGAAAAATCACTTTTGCACACTTTAATCCATTTTAAATTAATCATTTCAAATTAACAATAAATCACACGATAACAATATAAATGATGCATAGGAGGCATGTGCAAATCACATAAAATTACCCTTGTTTTAAACTTTGTCTTGACATTCATAAATAAATAGATTTTAGGGTTCTTAACAAGTTTTACTTTGTCACGTTTAGCTGAGAGTGATTCACAACTTAGGCGACAATTTAATCCCGGTTTTCAAGCTAAACGCTCTCAGCAGCTTTTGCGCCTCGCCGCCACTCCTTTGCTCCTCCCGGATCCTCTCGCCATGCTCTCTACACCACTCTCGCCACTCGGGAACCACACTCGACATCAACCCCACCAATTTTCTCCTCGCCTCCGACTTGGGCATCTCTCCCAGCCTCCTCCTCGCCTCCCTCCGCTTCCTCGCCCTCTCATCACTCATCCCCTGTTCCTGCGAGAGCTCCTCCGCCGGACCCTCCAGAGCTTGCTCCCAGTAAGCCCACAGCATCACGCGAGCTTCCTCGTCCAGAAACTCCATCGCCAACGATGGCCCTTTGCTCAAAAACAAGCAAGCGTCCAGCCACTCTCGCTCGTCCGCCATTATCTTCTTCTTCTTCTTCTCTCTTTCGTCTTCCTAGAACTCTGGCTTTGCAAAACCAAAATGTAAGTTTTATAAGGAGAAAAAAAGGTACTAAAGTTAGACTCGAGAGAACCGAGCGAGCAGCCAGATTATTTTACAAACGGCTGTTGGCGATCGACTGGCTAGCTATGGTACAACAATCTGTGCAAAGCGATGGTAAGAACGAGCAAAAGTTTGTTCTTACCAGGCTTCGGCCCTCTCGCTTTGCTTGTCTATTCTGTTGAGCAGCCTCGGCGCGGCAGACCGGATTTTCTTTTGCTTCGCGTGGAGCATCATCACCTGTTGCTGCTGCTGATGGTGATTGTGAAGATGGTGGTGACGGTGATTTTGATCCAGCTCCTCTTGCTCCTGCTGCTGTTGTTGGTGTTGCCTGTAGTCATCGTACTCTTCTTCTGCCGAAGTTGCCTTGTCAATCAGTCCACTCCCACAGTGCTGCTGGTCGTCATCTTCGTCCTTGTTACTCGGCAAAGACGGTGCAGGGCCTGGATCGAGCACAGCCTCTTGCCTGTCCCGTAGTGTCCTCACAATCAGCGTCTTTAGAATGTTCATCACTTGTACAGCGTGCATGAGTGCTGTTAGTGGATCCGCCATCTGGGACAGCAAAAGGAAATACATTACAGAAAAGAAAACAAAAACCAAGCACCAAATGAAAGAGGAACGTACCTGAGTCATGTTGGGAGCAAAAACCATTGCGATGTTCCGGGAGTTCATCTTGTTTGACGCCTCCTCCTGGGCGACGTCGGCCATGAGATTCAGCGCCCAGTCTAGAAGAGCTGCTTGCGTCGGAGGCAGCAACTTCACGAGCTCAACACATTGCTCCTCGTTGTGGCACTGCATCACTTGCTCGGGCGTTAAAGTGTCGAGGACCCCCTTAGGAAGCTCACGGAACCATGCCTGAGACAGAGCCTTTATAGTTTCAGACTAACGGAAGTGCGTGCTGTTTTCATACCTTGATGAGACCAGCTAGACAGTGAAGATCAATATCGTGTGGGACGATCCCACGGTTGAGCTGCTCCCGTACGATTTCTTCGTGGCTGTTTTCGGCGTTTATTCTGAAAATTCCTTCCGCCTGGACACCGACAAAGACTCACGTCAAGAGAAGAGGAAAACAAAGAATCACAGACCTTAAGGCCCCCCTGGCTGTAAAGCCTTTCCTGCATGAGCAGCAAAATGGTCGGAACGCTGTTGCCTTTGGAATCATAAGAGCATTGCATCGACTCTGGAGAGACACCAAAAACACTGGCACTGATACACGAGAAAAAAAAAACAAAACAAAACAGCATAAGTAAACAGCTAAAACAAACGCCAGGAACGAACCTTGCACTGGGAACTCTTCGGGGGATCTCGATCTCAAACTCCACCGGCAAGCCGAGAAAGCCATTGAACCTGTCAAATGTGACGTGCGTTACATGCCGGACGTTGGTAGGCCAGCCAATATCCATGGACGCAACCTCCTCCTCGGAAGCCTTGCATGTTAGCAAGGATCTTCTCAGCGTGTCCAGCACCAGAGCCAACATAGAGAGCTCTTCCCTGTTAGCTTCCTCTTCGCCTTCTCCACCTGCGAGCTGCTCGCCGCGGAGCCTCATCTTCTCCCGACGTATCACCAGATCTTCAAACTCCAGCGACAAATGCATGCCGTCAGTGGCCGCTCTTGCTGTGGTGTGAGTAGCGGGAAGATTGACCGGCGAAGAAGAAACTACACCCGAGTCTGACCGGGACCCTTCTTCCGAATCGGTGGTGTTGTGATCCGAAACAAAGAGCGGCGGCGAGAGACCCGAAATGCTGTAAGCATCGGACTCCAAGATATCTGGAGAGAAATGCCGGTGCGTGAGTAAATCCGCCATTGTCATTGGCAAGGAAAGATTGGTAGCCTTCTCTCCTTTTGACTCTTCGTCAGCCTGTTCCTTCTTGAGATTTTGGCGATTTCCCTGCGCTACTAGTACCAGCCTCGCGTTGCTGTTCTTCTTGGTGGGTCTACGATCACTGTGCATCGAAAGAGGCTGCTACTTCTGTGATACAAAACAAGGAGACAAGATTTAGAACAACGAACTATATATCGAAAAGAAAAGCAGCTAAACAACCAACAAGCATGCATGCAAAAAACAGTCTTTTCCAAAAGCTCACAAGCAAAAGAAGCGAATTCTTCCGAGCAAGCTCACACAGGAACCTTCAATCTCTAGCAGAAATCACAGAAAAGACCAAGACCCAGCCTCGGGATCCAAAGACAAGTAAACAACGATAAAAACCATAGATAAGAAACGAAAAAAACTCACGAGGAGGAGACTCTCACCTGGGAGCACCTGGCCAACACCCAAATGCCGCGACCCATGACGAGCAGCAGTAGAAAAGAAGCCCTCTTTTTTATCCTGTGAGAGTGCTCTCCCGCGGACGAAATTTGTGACCATCACCGTTTTTTGGCTTTCTTGTGAGCTGTGAGAGCAGTCACATGTTACACTGCTCGAGCAGAGAAAAAAAAGAGAAAAAAAACCCAAGAATCGTGTGCGCGTGCGAGAGAGAGAGGGAGGGAGTTGCAAGAAAACGCCTCAAATCACAAGATTATCGATCACACGCACCCCACACACACCTGGAAATGCCAATGCCGACACACACCACGCTCTAATCCAGTCAATCGCGCAGCGGTACCTCAGCGGCGGCAGCTTTGTGGAGATCCTTGGCCCTATCTGCTTGGCGCCGCTCGAGATAATCTGCGGAGAGCAGCGCTGCTTCTTGCGATCGGATTCCCGGCAGCCCTAGCCCTGCCAGGATCCTCCCGCGCTGCCGCGGCGACGAGGGAATGATCGGCGGAAGAACACAAGCGCTGGAAACAAAACGCGCAGTGACACCGCGCAAGACCTCGTCCTCCCTCTGCCTACATTGGAGCTCGAGCTAGAGCTAAAGGGTTGCTTAAGCTAAGCTACCAGATTAACTTAACCCTTTCGGTTAAACGTGGGCGGTTCTAGTGGTGTGTTTAACCGGTTTAATGTTTAATCCCACATGATGGGCATGGATGCGCATGCGCACATCCGGGCATTCGCATGCGCATGGATGTCCCATCCTTTTGGCGGATTTTTCAAAAAAATAACCCGGGTAATTCGGTGGCCACAACTGGCCCAACGTGGGCCACCCTGGCCACCAACTGGCCAGGTAGATATAGATCTTATTACCATATGGGTAATAGCATTTCTTGGACAATCATTTTGTTGACAACTTCTTAGATATCATGGTATGATATTCTCTAGATGGGGCATTGTTTGCCACCTTTATCATCTCCACTGAGCCTAAAGTTCTTTACAAGGTTTTGGAATGATTTTTTTTTCGAATCAAAAGATAACGAGCAAAAATTTTTGGAAACCAAAAGCTGGTGGATGGAGGGAGCAAAAAGCAAACCTTTATACCCACGCTTTGATTCAAATTAAAGAGATCTTCTCACACAGAAAGAACACACATCTGCTTTTTCCAATCGTAGAGATTCCCTCGAAACTCCGAAAAGATACGTAGTCGTGTGTACACACATACGAGCGAGAAACAAACATCCATAGTTTAACTTGAGTGAAGCCTCATAACTCTACACACACCTCAAAGCCCTTGCTTGCTCGCTCTGGCTTTGAGAAGAACGCTTAAACATGTCTTGTGCTTCCTTCCCATGGTCTTCCTTGTCTCTGCATCGATTTCTCATCCAAGCACGAAGACGAATCCATTGATCTGCGTAGCCGTCAATAGAGAGCGCGCTTCTTAACTGCGACGAGAAAACATCGCATCGATCTTCGTCGTGCTGTGAAGACTCTTGTCTAGATCTCCTTCAAGCTCTCACCTTATTAAATCCAACCCAAGAAAAAATACTTATCTCTCCTCTATCCTTCCTTGGGGGAGCAAAAATAATCGCACGTCCTCTCTCCTCCTAGAAACCATGTATCTTGATCTGGTCCTTCTTGGCAACGCCAGCCTGAAAAGGAACCACGTCGAGAAACTTATGAGCTCTCAGCAGCACAAAATTTATTACTTTCAGCGATAGGACTGCTACGCTACTAGACAGACCTGTACCAGGAACTGGGAGACATTTTTTCGCTGGTCGCCCTGGAGCTGGATCACCTGCAAAAAAAGGAGAAAAAAAAATCAAAACGTACGACTTCTTCTCAGTGCCAGAATCCGTGCAACAGCAACCACACACAAGCAAAAAAACAAACCTGTCCTAGCTCTGTGTCGTCCACAACTGTCCCGTTACAGCAAAATTCCTGAGACAGTAAAACCAGTTCACTTGAAGGCTCTTAAGTAGATCACTCGAAAAGGAAAGAGGAAAAGAAGGGCTCTCACTCGCTTGAAGTCTTTGAGTATCTTGTTGTAGTTGAACTCTTTCTTGAGGCCCTGGACGGTGGTCAAGCTCTTGCGCCCATTCCTCTGCTGGATGCGAACATGAACGTATTCTTTGGACCCCGCTCCTTGGTCATCAACATTCGCTTCTGCGAACGGGTCTGCTGCATGGAGAATAGTTAGTAAATCGTTTGAGAGCGCTGCAAAAGGCTCACTCACCGAAGGCGCCAGGAATTTGGATATCAAAATCTGACATGAACCTGGGCGTAGATTTCTCCCCTTGGTTTCTCGGCTTTTAATCTGCCTTCTGGAGCAGGAGAGCTGGAAATTGGCAGCATTAACTCCGAGAGATCCAACAGGAAAAAAACAAATGCACCACAGTGCAACAAAAAGTAAAGTACAGAGCAAATGGAAGCCAAGTACTAGCAGCAAGAAGAAAAGAGAAAAATGAATGCCCGCAATCAATCAAGCGCGAATCGCCAAGCGAGAAAATCACCACCACCAAGCGTTTCAAGAAACAAACGCCTCCCAAAACAATTTTGTCCTCTTTTTTGCGCACTCACCTGGATGATCCGCGAGTCCCAAGAGAGTGACAACTGCCTTGCTCTCCCGTTTTTCTTAAGTTTTGCGTGAACAGCAGCCGTCCGTTGGCGGGCATCCGACGGCCCCGATGACGTCTCTTTCAACAAACTGCAACAGATCAGTGCTTGCAGAAGTCATGCGTGAAACGTGAGAGCCGCTTGGGCCTGTGAAGGTGGAAGAAGTTTGTTAAACCAGAGAAGTAGGAATCACCGACCTCGTCCCTCACAGCAGTGCGCCATGAATTTTGATGGTCACTCCCTCCTCCCCGTCTTTAAGGAAAAGAGAGAGGAGAGGTCGCTTTTGGTGCCAGCCTCGTAATATTTGATCGATTGGAACACCTGACTCGATGACCCCGGCTGGCAACTGATGGGTTGTGGCGTCTCCAAGAGCGAAATGGACAAGCTCTCGACCGCTGGTAATTCTTTGGAGGCGCTGGATCTGGCACAGTTGAAGCTACTTATTGCGAAAAACTCCGGGATCCTGACCAAGCAAACGTTAGAGAACGAGAATGCAAGAGAAAGCGTAGTTTCGTTACCTGGTGAGGACGTAGACGATGGTGATGGTAGTGCTTTGCTTAGCAGCAGTGGTGACGAATCTAGCGGCACCAGTGCTGGGAAGAACAAACTCAGAAGTGAGAGAAATGATCATCAAAAGCAAGAGGGTGATAGTATAGCGACTGACCTCATTCCGAAAGCAGCGGAAGCGCTGGAAGTCGTCGTCCAAAACACTGGTAATGCTGTTCACGCTGAAAAGCTTGCAGCAGCTGTGGGAGTTGTTCTTGGTAGAAAAGCTCGAACGGATCCTCCACAACTGGATGAAGAAGAGCGAGCTCAAGTAAGTTTCTCACAAAGTAGCATAATTTCCAAACAGTAAACTATAAGTTCCTCAAGAAATAAAGAAAAAAATCCACAGCGTTACTAGAAATCTGAAGAACAATCCAGCTTACAGATTTCTTCGCAGGAAGCTAGCGGCATTCTCACACAGTCACAAATGCCTCAAGGTGCTGGAACATACCTCTAGAGCAAAAATTTACCAATTTCTTGCTTCGCGCAGGCGATTTGGAATCCATAGCCGACTCCGATCTGGAAGAAGCTTGCATCGACACCGAGATCGCAAAGATCCTTCTGGCGTGCTACCAAGATCTGGACGACTATGATCAAATGCAGGGCAGCGACACGGAGAAAGAAATCGAAGAGCTTGTAAATGGCGCCTAAATGACAAGAACCCTAGAATTCCTCTTAAACCCTAAATAAGCGAGCAAGATGGATGCTGTGAGCCCCGCTCGTCGCGATCGCTTCAAGCCATCGGGTAAGATCTCGATCTCCTCCATTTCCAGTCTCGCCTCATTGTTTCAAGCAGTCGCGAGTGGAGCTGGGCAGAGGCGGCGCAAATTGGCGGTCGCGCTGAGCAAAGAGCGCCGGGATGCTGCCGTGCGAGCCAAGCGAATGCGCAGGAGCCAAGACGAGGAGGATGGGATGGAAATGTACTGCGAGGGCGACGAGGATTCGAGGATCGCCTTGGAGAATGACGTGAAATCGGCAGTGGCGGAGCTAGTCAGCGCTAGCCAAGACATGTAAGTTTCTTAGTTTTTGCTTGGAATGCTTGGGACTAATGCTAGCAGCTGCTTAGCTCCAAGGGAGCTTCTCATCGGAAGCTAGAAGCTCTCAAGAAGGTGAGGCGATTTCTTTCGTGCAGCTCTTTGCCGCCAGTGAGCGTTGCTGTGGAAGCTGGTCTCATCCCAGTGCTTGTGGAGTGCCTGAAATTTGGATCAAGCGAAGAACAGGTAAGTGCTCTACCATTTTCTTCTGTTTTGCTGCTAAGTTTGTTTTTCTTCTTTCTCCAAGCTGCTCGAAGCTGCTTGGTGTTTGACAAACATCGCTGTAGAGGATGTCCAGCAGCAAGAAGATTTGCTAATGCCCGTTCCTCTTCTCATTGCTCATCTTGGAGGTATCTGCGTTTTTTTTTCTTTCGTGTGTATGACGACGTTTTTCTTTCCAGAAAATAGCTCTCTTCTTGTTGCGGAGCAGTGTACATGGGCTTTGGGAAACTTTGCCGGTGACAGCGAGGAGATAAGAAAAATACTTCTTGCTCAAGGATCTCTTCGGCCGCTTGCTCGATTGGCCTTGTCTCAAAAAACGTCTGTCGCACGAACTGCTTGCTGGGCTCTGTCAAATCTCATCAAGGTAGTGTAACGCTTGACTTCGTTCTGATGAGTTTTTCATGCGCTCCTTGCAGGGTCCAAGCACGAAAGGTGCTTCGGATTTGCTTAGCATCGATGGCATTCTGCCAGGTCTCGTTCAACACTTGCATTCAAAGTAAGATGATCATAGTTTTTGGTTTGATACACTTTTGATTGTTTATATTCCAGGGATGAAGATTTGGTTGCGGAGACGGCGTGGGTCCTCGTCTATATCAGTGCTCTCGCTGATACTAAGCAGCTGATTAACGCTACTTTGCTTCGACCTCTCGTCGAGTGGCTGGCAACATCCAACCAGCTAACAGTTCTTACCCCTGTAAGTTAGTTTTTGGTCTTGGTCGCTTGTTTTCTCACTATCTTGTTTTAGGTGCTACGAGTTATTGGGAACATAGTTTGTGGAGACAACAAGATGAGTGATGGCGTGATTGCTGCTGGCTCCACTGTCCCTGGTAACATTATATTTTCTATATCCTAGGAGCTTTTCCCGAGAGATATCTTCCAGGTGGTGTTGTTGGAGCGCTTGTCCGCTGCTTACAGACGAATCATAGAGCGTTGCAGAAGGTAGACTTTTGGTCTTCTTTCATGAACACTCATCACACTCAAAACAGGAAGCTGCGTGGGTGATCTCCAACTTAGCTGCTGGATCCATGCAGCACAAAGAGCACGTCTTCCCTGTAGCCTGTGGTCCGCTGGTGAATCTGCTCGCGACAGCCAGCTTCGACGTGAAGAAGGAGGCCGTCTACGCGCTGGGAAACCTCTGCGTGATGCCGAAAGAAGCAACAGCAGCACAGACAGCGTCACAGCCCATCCACGCTCATCTCTCGGCGCTCGCCCAATCCGGCTGTGTTGCCGAGTTCGTCAATCTGGTGAAGTCGCCCGACCCGGAGGGATCGAAACTCGGCCTCCAGTTCCTGGAACTGGTAAGTGGATCAACCATTTTCTTCCTTCGCTGACACGAAGCTCTTTGTTCTTCCTCCTCACAGGTGATGCGCTGCCTCCAAAACGGCACAAAGCTCGTGGAAGCTTGCGATGGAATGCTGGCGATTGAGATGCTCCACTTCCACGAGAACGATGAGCTGAGAAACATGGCGAATCACCTCCTCGACACTTACTTCGGTAGCGAGCTTGAAGAAGAAGAAGAACACGCCTAGAGCTCGAAGAAAAAGAACTCGAGCGAGCTCCAAGAAGAGGAAGAACTCGCGTAGAGTTCCTGTACAAGTGGTAGAAACGCTATTGATAGTTTTCTCTGTGTAATCGCCGAAACAGTAGAGAAGAGAATCATCGTCGAGCGCGAAGAAGAGTTCTAAGTTGTAAGGTCTCCCATAGTTTTTTTTTTTTTTTGCCTTGAAATTTTTACCGCATTGAGAGGTAGCATTTAAGCTGTTAAGCAACACTAGGGTTCTTCGTCTTTGTGAGCGGGATGGGGGACGCTAGCGCCGTGGCGCCCGGGGGCGACAGCAGCAAAGGTAGTGCCAACTTCGATTCCTACATTGGAAGCCTCATCAGCCTCACATCCAAGAGCGACATCCGCTACGAGGGCGTGCTCTACACCATCGACGCCGAGAACTGCAACATCGCGCTCCAAAACGGTAGGCTATGGCGATGTTTCGCTAGGGTTGGAGCTCGGGAGCTCACGAATCCGTGCGCTCTTGCTTTGTTTCCAGTTCGTTCGTATGGAACCGAAGGGAGGAAGAAGGAAGGGCCGCAGATTCCTCCCAGGGATAGCGTCTATGACTACATTATTTTTCGTGGGTCGGACATCAAGGTATGGATTTCTTCCGTGGTTTCATTGTTTCCTCTCTGAATTGTTTCTATCTTTTTTTGTGCCTCTTTCCTTTCCAGGATTTACAGGTGAAATCTTCTCCGCAAGCTCATGCGGTCCATTCGCAGCCTTACAACGATCCGGCGATCATTGCTCAGGTGAGGCTTTCATGCTGTGATGATACGAGGTACTAAGCTGTCAAGTTTTGTTTTCTTTCAGTCTCAGCAGCCCCAGAAAGCGCAACGAATGTCTCAACCCATTATGGCTCCACCGATAGGAATGCCACAGCCTCCAAGCGGAGGTGTTCCACCACCTCAAGTTCCAGCGGGGTTCTCGCACGCTCCAGCAATTCCCCATCCTGCAGTGGGAATGCCACCACCGCGTGACTCACAGGCGCTGCTACCACCGGGTTTTCTCAGCTCGTCATATCCGCCAGCAGTCGGCTTGGGTGCATGGGGTCCTCGTCCACCTCCGCCCGTCGGAAACGCACTCTACTGGCCGGGATACTATCCACCACCTAGCGGAAACGCAATGCAGCCACCGTATTTGCCATCGCAGCCGCTCTTACCTCCTGACCAGCGGCCACCGCCTCAAGTTAGTCAGCCGAGCTCGACACATCCAACAGGTCCGCCGGAGACGGAGAAGCCCCGCGAGACTACTTCCTCGGTTGGAATGACGGCGATATTGACACCGATCGCCAAGCTCCCACGGCTGCCGTCTGTTTCTCAGGCACCATTGGATTCCTCTCAAGAGCTGAAGAAGAACACTCCCACTCCACTCGAGCAACCGCCAGTGGAAGGGGTGGAGCCATCGAAGTTACAACCTGCCGAAAACTCTCTGCAAGAGTCATCATCTCATTCCAAGGAGCAGCAGGTGCGAGTAGAGTTTTGTCAAAGTCTTGGCATACTTACGTGGTTTTGGCAGGCTAACAACGGGCCTAGGCCAGAGAACTTGAGGCACGAGGGTCCGAGGCACGATGGTCAAAGGCACGAGTACAACGGAAGGTATAACTGGCGAGGAAATGGAAGGCGCGGCGGAAGGGGTCGTGGGGTATGTTTACTCGAGCTTTTCTTCTTTCTTGTGGTATTTATTTTGATATCATGGACAGCCTTCTCAACGTACGAACTTTACGGAGGACTTTGATTTCATGGCGATGAATGAAAAGTTCAACAAGGACGAGGTTTGGGGTGAGCTTGGAGGAAAGGTTGAACCAAGGAACGGAGAGGACGAGCCTGTGAGCGAGAACTGGCAGAAACCGGAGGACGGGAAAAAGGTACGAATGACGCTTTCACATTATGGATCACATTTCTGATAAAGCTTTGCATTCAGCCGGTATATGTCAAGGATGACTTTTTCGATTCTCTCTCCTGTGACACTCTGGATCGTGAGGGTGGTACCGAGCGCCCCAGGTTTTCAGAGCAACGTAAGATCAACACTGAGGTTAGTCGAGTGTCAGTGCTTGGTTTGGGTTCTCACTCGGTTTCTTTGATTGATAGACTTTCGGGGACGCTTTTTTGAGGTCTCGTGGTCGGGGAGGCTACAGAGGTGGCTACCGAGGTGGACAGTTTCGACGAGGTGGTCGACCACATCAACCGGCTGCTGTATGAAGGCTAATAAAAGCTTGATAACGGGTTTGGATCTGCTGGTAATGTACACTATGCTGTTGTGTAACTACCTAGACTCCCGTGCTTTCTTAACGCTAAGCTATAGGAGGTCGTGTTTTCGTGCAATTTTGTGGTTTTAGCTCGGTGCTAACTACAAGTTTCTTAACTGCAAACTAAAACTTCTGGTTTCTCTTCTTTTTTTCGGGGGATTTGAGCTTTGACTGTGATGGATTTGTGCGTTATGAATGCATGTGAAGCATGTGATCTTGGACTTCTTATTCTGCTCTGCAGTGTTTTATTCAAACAGGTTCTTAAGTTTTCAAAGTCTGCGGCTTTCTTTTACGAAAGAGATCCGGCCAGCGATGGTTGCTGCCGGGATTGGAGACAAAAACTGGTGATTAAAGTCCCATGTTGGTGCTGTTTGAATGGAGAACGGTCAGTGTTTTACACTGATTACCACCTATGCTTTGGTCTGACTTGTGTTTTTTTCAGGTTTACGATAGGAATCAAAAAAAGAACCAAGACATTGGGAAATGTACATGAACAATCTCTGCTAACAGTAAGCTCTCTATGATTAAAAAAACTTCAATCTCCTCCTTACAAAATTTTTCCTGGTGCAGCAGCTGTTCCTCTTTTTCTAGGGGTCCCTCGAGAAACCTGCTGGATGTTCCCGCGGTACTACTGATCACCATCATCGGACGATCATTTACGAAGACAGACAAACCGAGGACGTGACTCGATATCATACTCGCTGCCTTTATATGCATGGAGATATATCCCGGTTCTAGCTGCTTAAGGTGCACTATCCTGGGCCGTGGTGGACTGTAGACCGATATCGTTTCCTCCTCTGCTGGGACCAGAAGGTGGAGTGGTGAGAACTCGGGGAAGCATATTGTGGATCATTCTCTGCTCGGAAAGCAATGCTGGATCGGCCTCTTTCTTTGCGGGAACTGTGAAGAATTGAGACTGGACCTTAGACGGAACATGGGAAAGAGCAGAGGCAGAGGGAGAAGCCGCTGGAATTCCTGCTACTCCATACCTGGCACACAAAGCATTCTCGGCGAGAAGTCCCAGCAGGATGAAATTCAACACGACGATCGTCATCTTCTTTCTGTCGGTAGCTGCTTCCATGGTGGTGATGCGATCATATGCCGGGCAGCAAGAATATCTTCAGAGTAGCCTCGACACGCAACGAGAAAGAATGAAGCTGGGACTAGCGAGAAGTGGTGGCGCCGGTGGCAAATAATTGCATGAAAGCTTGGAAGCTGGACAAGACGGAAGAGGGAACCTTTACTTCGGTGAACAAGCACGCACTCGCGGAGAAGAGCTCTCAATCAATCAAAGAAGGAAAGCGTAGCTAGCTGCGAGTACTTCCGAGACAGACAGAGGCTCTCTCTCGCTGGCTGGAAGATGAGGTGGGATTGCGAGTGAGCGAAGGAAAGCAACAAGCAAAGAGAAAAGAAAGCTGTGATGGAGATGGGGGGAGATGTGTGGATTTCTATCAACACAAGTCGCGGCCTCACAGGTTTCCCTTTCGCTTGCTCGACTCAGACGCGACCAAATTAAGCTGTTCAGCCGAAAGAGAGGGAAAACGGAGTGTAAAGTATGGTGCGAGAAGTAGGTGAGTTATCCTTTTACTCGAAAGCTTATTTGTCTAACGAGGAGAGTTTGGACACAGGGCCATCGGACACGGGATTTTGTAAGAAAGGAGCTCCTCCCCGGCCCACTTCACAAGGGATAGTATCTGTGCGTCCAGCAAAAGCGAGGGGATCCTACTGTAGAGCTTCGTTCAATCTCACAAAAAAGTGCATTTTTGTGAAGCTTCGTTCAGAGGTATATGACCCTTCCACTCGTCTTGGTTCTTCATCTCTTTTTTCTTTTCTTTTTTTTCAGATTTAATTTTCTTAGAGCCGAGCCGAGCCGACTTTTGCTACTTATTCTATTATGACTGCTAGGATTCAACAGTGGACGACGACAGTCGGTGTTTTATGTTCCATCACATCACGGAAACTGGTAAGTCTTTCGTTTCTAGGCTGCTTAGTATTGCCTGGTAATGAGTTGATTCACTGTTTTTAGTTGAGATCGATCGCTGCGCGTGGGACATCACCGACTGGTGCGGTACGGGAACCGGCATTGTCCAAACGGGTACCGCTTCCTCTTCTTTTTTCCTTTTTTTTTCACTTGCTTTTAGACTTTTGATCTCCTCCCTTTTCGTTTTCTCTTTTCTATGGTTTTTCGCCTTGCTTTACTGCCGGTCTGTTGGTCGTTTCGTTTGTGTTTTAACGCCAGCCTTCCGTCATGTTGCTGTAGCATTTCGATGTTTTTTCCAACACAACCTTTTGAAGTGTTCAACTCCAACACGGTCACAGATGGCATTGGAGTGTCTCCTCGCGTTATATGCTTTGCGTGCGAAGCTCTTCCAAGTGGATGTAAGTTCTTATCTCTAGGAAAAAAATGCTAGATTACATACCTTGTGATGACTCACTCTGGAGTGCAGCGCCGGGACAGATCCAGCCAGCACGTACACTTATTCTATACACCACAGACTTAAATGGCAGGCACACTGGATTGCTGCTGCCAGTCACGACCAGGTCGGGAAGCTTTGCTTGGACTAATGTGCTTCTTAAAATCATTATGGTACCAGGCTCTCAGCGTCCATGTCCCAGGCCCCGAGACGAGACAAAATCTTCTCGTTAGAAAGAAAGAAGAACAGCGGCGGATCATGCATCGCTTGTGCTCGATGCGAGACTTCATTGGGCTGTCGAGAGAAGATCAAAAGCACGAAGGGGTGGATCCTATCCGGGCGAGAGTTTCGCGATCCCGACGCAATTATAAACTTGGGAGACATCCAACCAAGGGGTTTGCGAGCATAACAATGCTAGAAAAGATGGCCTTGTCGCTCATCTACCAGGCATATTACAGTTAATACGCCACTATGGGCTTAATCAAATATATCTCACAGTAAAAAGGACAACTATAGCTTTGTTGTGTTTATAATTTATAAGTATATGCTTTAGTACAATAATAATTGCTATTAACATTTAAAAATATGGAAAGAATGGCTTTTTTTTGTGAGAGTTTGTGAGAGACTGGAGATCGTCACTGGCATGGCCCTGGACGCTTAACTTTGAATCGCGCCGAGAGACTGTTGTGGCATCTAGAAGGACCCGATGGAGGAACTGGTATTCTCTTTGGGAGCGTGTGTTGCTCCAGATGCAAAGATGGGCTTGAGACTCTTGATGATCCTTGTGACAACTCTCCAACACCAGCACCAGCGATTAAAAGCCTCGATGCCCCGCAACAATCCAGGAAAACCATCGCCGCCAGGATCACGAAAACACCTGCAGCTCTTCTACAAGCCATGTACATGATCCTCGGCCTGGAAATCAAAAGCACGGGGTGGAAGCATGGATTTATACGATTCAAGCTGCGGCCCGAACTTTCCAAGCCTGATGATGGCGGTGAATCTCTCGCTAGCCAGCCAGAAACTTCGCTGGGAGGAAACAGGCAGCCCATGTGTTATATAGAGATGCGAACCACGGGCTGGAATCTCCGCGCAGTGCTTTGTGGATAATCGAAAACTCTATTGTGTGGAGATCAGGCCGCTTGATCTTGATAGTCGCGTGGAGATCTTCGAAATCCATCGACACACACTTACGTTCTCGGCTGGTTGACTTTTACGAGTTCTCTAGCGTTTCTACTCGGCCACGTCGGTGACACGTGGTCTTTGACCATTGACAATCCGGTCTCATGATTGACGCAATATTCTCAGAGCCGCCATTTTTTGACAAATCGGAGGGTCACTCACTCATTCTTTTGTTTAGATTTTTCTTGGTGATGTTTGATTGATTTGATGTTGGGTTACAACTAAGCAGAAATTGCCGCCGGTTTGTCGATTCCAAATCTTGTGTCAAAACATGTTGGCTCCAAAGCGCTTTGGATCGTTTTCTATACAAGTTTTCATGAGAACAAAACTTTCTTATAGACAAGAAAACAAGTGTGAGTGTCTGTGTCTAGCCTTTTCTCTACACTGGCCTCCAAATCGCCGAAAAGAATGGACTATCTAACAATGTTGATCTAAGCTCCCCACCCAAAAAAAAGAAAGGAAAAATGAGTGGAATCCACTGGTGTTAGTTCCTGCAATTTGCCATGGTGGAAGCCCGGGCCGTGGAAATCGCGTTGTGGCATTTGGACGGCCCCGACGGTGGAGTCACCTTCTTTGGCATCCTGTTGAGCGAGAGGCTAAACACTCTTCCATTGGACGAATGCAAGACATGGCTGCTGCTAGGAGATTTGTGAATCCATTCCACCGCTGCTGCTGGATGATCACCAGCCTGGTCTTTTCCATGATCGTTGCTCTCCTGCTGCTTCTCTGCGACAACCAATCTTGCCGAAACAGCCACTTGGATGAAGCCCGAGCAGTATAAACCCATCACAAGGATCAAAGCCAGGACTCTGGTGCTCCTCATCGCCTCTGCCGACCGCGGGAGAATTTTACAAGGAACTCTGTGTGATATCTCCAGATCCAAGTCTTCCTGATCCACAACCGCGATCGCCCTGGGATCTCTACAGAGAACTCCAAAAACTTGGTAAGAAAGAAAACGCTGCATCGACCGCGTCTTTATAAAAAGAAAGACCGTGTAAAGTTGGTTTGACAATGAACAAAAAACGGAAGGAAGAAGAGCGAAAAAGAAAACCTCCAAATCTACCAGCCAACCAGCCATAGCCCAAAGTCGCACCGAGCACGCCAAGAAAAACGCGCGGTCTTCCTGGGACTATTTCGCGGTGCACGACCATACCATTATTTCTCTCTTTTTTTTCTCTTTGGGCACTACCTCTAGTCAACCCCTGACAATGTATGTGTGGAAGAACCGGGGAAATGCTGCGAGCGTGTTTTGCGAGGGGGCGACATAGTTACAGTAGTAGGAACACGCGTGGTCGGTCGATTCCAGCGTATATAGCTTCACACATACTACTGCTATATACTTTTGCTATACTATAGTTTTTTCCTGCACTACACTGTCCAGTTTGACCAGAATACAAAGCCCATTTCACACTTGATACACACGCTCTGACCGGTCAATCTGAGAAACAACCAGTTTCGGAGGTGAAAACGAAAGTGCACGCAGGGATTGAGTGCAGAAAATGAAGGCGAAAACTGAGCAAGTTCTTCTGCACTTTAACAAGGAATGGCTGCTGTGGAATGAGTTTCCAGTGCCTCCTAAAGATTTGAAACTGGCTCATCAGAAAAGGATGTTTTTTGTTTTTCTCTGTTTTTGTTTTATATTTTAGCATTTTTACTCTCTGTTTTTTCTTGAAAAATGAGATGGCTCAACTTTCAAAGCCAAGCCTTGACAATTCTGTTTGGGGCCATATGCCTAAAAGCAGGTTGGTAAAGCAGCAATATTGGAAAATACTAGGTATACCAAAGGCTACTCCTTTCACTCCATAGCCACTTCTTTTCATTGCTCTCATGGAATCTTTTAAACTAGAGCTCCGAATCCTCTCTTGTCAATCAACAGATAATCCTTGCTGCTTTTGATCTAGAAGAAAAGTTGTTGCTATCCTCAGGGTATGAAGGCTTTTTCTCCTCCCAAAGTTGCATCTTTTTGCATATCTGATTGATCGATCATCCATGAGACTACCTGTGAAGAATGCGGAGATCCCCCCATACTTTCGCTGCCCAATCTCGTTCGAGCTCATGGAGGATCCCGTGATCCTGAGCTCCGGGATCACGTATGAGCGCTCCAGCATCCAAAAGTGGCTGCTGGATGGCAACAGGGCTTGTCCAGTCACGCGCCAAGCTCTCGGTTCATGCGAGCTCATCCCAAACTCCACTCTCAAGCAGCTCATCAAATCGTGGAGCAGTAGCAGCAACGAGGAGGCGATCATCAGCTTGGAAGAGGTACTTTGCAGAGAAATCGATACGAGTAGCGTAGCCATAGCCGAGCTCCTGGACTCGAGCTTCTTGCTTGCATTGAGCAAGCTCCCCAGCGGTGATTCCATCTGGGAGAGAGTGGGCGATCACGACGAGTTCCTGGAAGCTCTGTTCGCGACCGTCTTAGCGGAGAGGGCCATCCAGGAGGAAGATCAAGCGGCAGCCCTCTCGATTTTACACACGCTCTGTAAGCTCGACGCAAAATTCACAAGAAGGGCATTTGCTGCGTGCTTCGATTCTCTAAAGAGATTTGCCAGACTACTCACCAGCAGCAGCAAAACGGTGAGAACAAACGCCGCCAGCCTCTTGGAAACTCTTCTATCATCACTCTCGGCTCACGACCATCGCCAAATGCGAGATATCGACGGCCTCGATGCGCTCATCCAAGGGCTGGTGTGGCTCCTCGCCAAGAACACCACCGGTGATCAAGCATCGCCGCTTCTCAAGTCCCTGCTGGTCCTCCTCGCCACTCAGCCGACCAAGCTCAAGCTCCGGGCGATCGAATGCGGATCTCCAAAGCTCCTGATCGATCTCCTCCTCGAGCAGCAGCCCACGGCGGTGATCAAGCAGCAAAGTCTGGAGCTCCTCAGGACGCTGTGTTGCTGCGCCGAGGGGAGAGAAGCTCTGGCGGTGGATCACGCGAGAGCGGTGCCAGCAATCCTGGGCTGCGTGCTCAAGATCTCCACACAAGCCACCGAGCATGGCACTTTCATCGCCTGGGCGCTAATCGTGTGCCACCACTCGGTGGGTTCTCACGCAGTGGAGGATTCCTTCCTCGAGGCTGGTGGCCTGTCCACGATGGTGATGGTTCTTCAGTGTGATTGCTCCATGTCCACCAAGCACAGAGCTGGGGGGCTGCTCAAGCACTTCTCCTGGCTCTGGAAGACTCCATAAACTTAGAACGATCTTAGATCTTCTCTTCTTTGTGTAAATTCAAAGATCATGGTTTTAAGCAAGTTCTTGCCAACTTTGCGTTCTTTCCTTTGGGTCTGAGGCGATTTGTCTTGTTTCGATCGGACCATGTTCCTTAAAGCTGCTGTAGCTCAGCTTTTGTCCATTCTTCTAGTGGAGGAATCACGTCAGCCACTAGACGAGATCTTGTCAACTTCATCTCAAGTTATCTCGAGAGGCCGAGATTGAGATAGAGATGCATCGATGTTTAGTGTTTGTGAGGGGACAAGAACCTGCCAATGCTGGAAAAGAGTTTGGTGGTATGTATCGATCATGTCTTGGCCAGAGGGACTTTGATTGCGATTCATCTCACATGTCGTGCTTGCTGGTACCACAAAATCACACAGAACACTCCGAGAACAAATGTTATGTTAAAGATATCCAACTTTGTTCATATATGTGTTGTTTTCATCTAGAAACTATAGTTTTCATAGCGAAGATAGCAAGCATCAGAGCCACTTTTCAGGCATAGTCTCGCTCCAACTGCGTGAGGAGCAACTTGTGTGAAGTAGTTCTTGCAAGTGGCGAGACAATCCTCACAATTTCCCTCGAAACATGTAGCGTAGCCATAGACGGTGTCTGGATCGTCCCCAACTTGGGCCTGCCGGGGAGATTCCTGAGATGGAGATAGCAGGGATTCATAAGCCGATGCCAAGTTCTTCTCGAATGGACTATCTTCGGAGCTCTCTCCGGTGTTGTAGTAAATCACATTCTCTTCGGTTTCACTGGGACAAGAACTAATCCCAGCATCAGCAGCGATCTCTCCATCACCATCATCCTGAGGCCAAGCATTTGCCACAAGAAAAAGCACGAGAAAACCAAGCTGGAATGTTGCTCCCATTGCGAAACACTTGAAGATCATCCATATCGCATGGGTTCTTATACGACGGAAAAAGTTGACGGAGTCAAGAAAATCCCGAAAGCGAGAGTCTGCAAAATGGCCATGATGAAAGATGCCCACTTCTTGCATGAAAGAACACGGAACTTGGGAATTTTTAAAGAATAAGAATTCTTCCTTGTTCCCTCTTGCGTGTTGTTGTAAAGAAGACTCGAGCTTGCGATCAGTGCTCTAGGTCAAGCCCAAGCTCGACAAGATGATGCACATGACCTTCTACTGGAGCAAAAATGCCACGATTCTCTTCGATGGCTGGATCACAAAGACATGGCTGGGCTACATTCTCTCCCTCGCGGCGCTCTTCCTGGCGGCCCTCTTCAACGAGTATGTCGTCTCCCGCAGGATCTTGCTCATCCAGGCGTCGAAATCGCCAGGTGGGTTGCGCAAGCCCCTGATGGGCGATTGCACGGAGCCTCCCCCGAGCTCCATCGATGGATGGTTGCACCGGGCGGTGGAATCCATCCTGTTTGTGGTGAATTCGGCCCTTGGGTTGCTGCTCATGCTCGCCGCCATGTCCTTCAATGGGGGCGTGTTTGTGAGCATCGTGGTGGGATTGGGCGTGGGCTACTTTGTGTTCCGTTCTGGGGATCGAATTGGCAGTGGCGCCGCTGGTCGAGAGGCCAAGATCCGGGAGGAGGCATGCGATACTTCGTGTTGTACTTGAATGCTATTCGTACGCGAATATCCTTTGTACTAAATAAGAACATACTTTTAGATTTAGGGTTAGAGGGAAGTTCAAATTACATTTTTCCAGTTCGAGAACTTTGCTGCTCACTTGTTTGCTTGCAGGTTAACGTTGTTGCACTGTATTTGCAATCGAAAGGAGAGCTCTGGATGACACTGGTTAGATTCACTGTCACAAGAGTCGCGATGAGGAGATATTCAAACAGGTACCTTCACTCGTGATTTCATGATCTACCGTTTGAATATCACTCCAGATGGCGATGAAATAAACCCCGTAAGCTCACTTATTCGAGATCTTTCAGATTTATGAGTTCTAGGATGGTGTCCTGGAAATATGCACGACGGAGGAAACGCATTCTTATGGCATCAAGTTCGTGTGCTTTCCATGATTGGCTGTGGCGCTGCAACTCGATTATTTCCAATGACGCAAGTAAGTTTAGTAATTTTGTAGATATTTGATGGCACGGCATCCATTTTTTCTCCAGAATTGTGTCAAGGTTTTGTCCTGCGCTCGGCTTTGGACAGTTGGTGTACCATTATCCTGTTCCTTGGGCCGTAAAAGCCTAAGGTTGATCCTAATGGCAACATAAGAGAATAAATTTGGATTATAAATAGCCGCGCGGAATCTGCATGACTCGGTGTAAAGCAGCGTTTAAGACGGCATTTGCGAGAAACTTCCATTGAACATTTGCAAATGGATTGCCATAGACACCTCTCTTGCCTGAGATCGTGAAAAATCCTGCTGATTCTATCGTTTGCTTGGTCTTTGTATAGGCCAGGTTCTACCTAACTAAAGACCATTAAAAATTTGTGTTACACTTTTATATATGAAATCGACGGTTGTGATTTTGCTACTATAAAGAGATTTTTAGGGAGAGAATGACAATATTTAGCTCTAATTAGTCATCACTTCTTAGCATTACTTTATATAATTCAGAAAGCTTAAAAGTTTTATAATTTTTTTAAAAATGAACATTTTGTAATAGCTATAGAAGGGTTTGAGGAGATTATAGCTTGCTAATGTCTATTCTCATTGTATACTTTACAATATAAAAAGAAAATTGGGCCTTTATTGAGATCTATACAAAATGATAAAATTGTAACACACAATTTTATAAGCTAAAACTTTATTCAAAAAAAGTTTTCTGATTAAAAACAATGTATGATACTATAAGTTTATTTTGTTTTATATGAAAACTTATAAAAAAAACTCTAAGTTTAGGACTTTTATATACATTCATTTGTGTCCCAGAAACAATCTCCCTTCAAAACATTTCCCTTCTTTTATATCTTTTGGAACAATTTGGCAAAAAAGACAAGTCTGTTAGTGGAGGAACCATATAAGTAAAGTGTTGTGGATGGTATTAATTAAAACATCCACATCTATTTTGGTAGCTGAGGTGTTATCCCCCATAAGGAGAAGTATGACTTCAAGTCCCAAAAATTGAATATGAGCCAATTGGTAGCTTAAGTGTCATCCTTCAAAGAGTGATACCCTAGTAAATAGTGTCTCGTACAATATCCAACCCCATTATCCCTATTATACATTTGGAGGCAGCTTTTGCTACCTAAAACCCTTGGATCTACATTAATCTCAAGCTATAAAGGTTTTCCATATTCGTCATATATGTGATAACCAGCCTAGATGTGAACACATTAGCTTCCTAATTGCCACCCTTTATGGGCAACTCTGATCCAATGGTTTAGGGTTTTTAAGATTTAGGTTTAGGACCTTCTCCTCAAGGTTGAAAGTCCAAAAGGAAAGAAAGGAAGCAACAACCACCTAAAGAGGAGAAAGGGGAAGAAAAGGAATAAAGTTTTCTCATGTTGATGATATTGATAAAAATTTAGCTTGGATCATTTCTCAAATCAATGGCTAATTCCCAACAAGTTTATGAATATAAATAATTTCTAAACATATATATTAAAGTTTTAAAATTATGTGTAAATTGATTTTCTGAACTAAATAAAATAATTAATTTTTGTAATTTTTTATATTTATAACATAATTTTTATCAAGACAACATAATAAATAAGCATTAAGCTTATAATAATATTATAAATATCAGTTTTATTATACATTTGTATTCATAGTTTCTATAAAAATTAAAGAACTACAAAAAAACTAGATATTAACAACTTTAATCATAGCTGACCTAGTGTTAAAATGCCTTTAAATGTTGCAAAAAAAAATTTAAAAAGTTAATTTAGAGTTTAGGTTGCCCTAAACAAAAAGCTACATGGAGAGAAAAAAGCGAGGGAGTTGGGTTGTTTTGCCTCGCTTTTTTCTCTCCATGTAGCTTTTTGTTTTGCCCAGCCAACACCAACTAACAACAAAAACAGCCTTTGACTTTCAAGATTGTTTAATGGTGGTTGGTTGGTTGTTTGTTTACACGTTCCAGTCAACCGGGAGCGTGTTTGACTGGGCTGAATAGAGTCCACAACTACAGTCATGGTCGAGCAGTGCACGTGCGATCGCGATTTTTCCATGGGCGATAACTTCGTTTTATTCCAATTTGTAAAATTCCAGTCCTACAGAAGAGGAGAGGAGGAATCTTCCTGCGATCAGTGCTTGCGAATATTCCTGTGCCTTTGCGCCCCAGCGCTGGTCGTCGCGACTTTGACCTTGACTTTGACCGTGACATCGCCCTCGCCCTCCCTGATTCTTATACATGCGTTATTGTTTGCTTGGTCTTATACAGACTAGGCCGCAACGCTCTTATTTGACTATCAGCACTTAATTCTTTGGCAAAAAAGGCCCGAGTTTCAAGCGAAAAATGTGGCATCTTCTCCTTTTCACGTGTGGCTTGATCCTTGCAGGACAGACTTCTGTTTCAGCTCAACCAGGTGAGCAGCATTTCCACGATCCAAACGCTTTTATAAGTACTCTATCGATTTTGTCCAGGGTTTTTGAGCCTCGACTGTGGAGCTTTCGACAGCCACACGGATGACAATGGTATCGAATGGATACCCGACGACAAATACATCACCACCGGAGTGAAAACCTTCATTGCAAGCTCTTTGAAACAAGACTCGGATCTAATTTTTCAGCGTCTTCGCTACTTTAGCGACACCTCCCGGAAGCACTGCTACGCTTTGCCAGTCGTCGTGGATGAGAGCTACATCGTGAGGCCGGGGTTCTACTACGGAAACTACGACGGGCTGGAATCAACTGTAGCCGAGTTTGACATTGCAATTGGTGCGAATACTGTGATGAATGCGAGCCTGGGAAGCCAGTCGTCGTCGTACTGCGAGTTTGTGGTGAAAGCCACAAACTCGACACTAGATCTATGCCTTGGAACCAGCTCGAATTCACCGGCAAATATCCCATTCATCTCCACAATCGAGCTTAGAAGGCTGGCTCCTGGGATGAGTGGAAGTGTCTCGGATTATAGTGAGGTCTTACTCATGTGGAGAAGGATCAATCTTGGAGCAACTTCAAACGAAGATATCAGGTAAGAAACTCCCAAACTTTTTTCTCTTCGAGCGTTCAATTCTTCGAACAGGTATCCTTTGGATGAATACGATCGAATATGGAGAGCTGACAAGGGCTTCAAAAACATGGGAAGCTACCAGCGGATCAACACTAACTCGACTGTTTCCGTAGGGAAAACTTCTAACAAGCCTCCCACCGCGGTGATGAGCTCCGCCATCGTCTCCAACTCCGTGATGGTCTTCGAGTTTCCAGTCACGCTCGAGGCAACGAAGTACTACGTCAACTTTTACTTTGCGGAGTTCTTCGCTCTGGGGAACGACACGAGAGAGTTCATGCTCCTTTTCAACACCAGCTCTCTTGAAACTCCCCAGATCGCGGTGACCGTCAACATCGAAAAGCACACCCAGGCTCCGCTTACTTCAGTGCAAGTGTATCTCGAAGCTCCCGTGGAGCTTTCTGATCCAACGCGTTTCTTTCTCGTTCCCACGCCAAACTCTACGCTGGGTCCAATCCTCAATGCCGCCGAGCTCTTCATGTACAAAGGTGGTCTCCTTCCAGGGACAGAACCCGACGATGGTATTTAGCATAATTTATGCTATTAAAGTCTCGTTTTTTCCCCTTTTTCTGGACAGTGGTAGCGATTCGCAATGTAATGAACGAATTTAACATCACTGGATGGTCGGGAGATCCTTGCTTGCCACTTCCGTACACTTGGCGGTGGATCACTTGCGATGTAGCTCAAATCCCAGCGAGAATTACAGAGCTGTAAGGGACGTATCTAGATCTATCATACGAAAAACTTAAGAGCTCTCACTGCAGGAACTTGTCCAATCAGCGGCTAAGTGGTAACATATCACGGTCCATCATGAACCTATCGCATCTAACAAAAATGTATGGAAGGTTCTTTAGCAATTCTTTGTTTTTCTCATTTTTAGTTCTTCAGATATTTGGATAACAACGCATTGACAGGGCCAGTTCCAGACTTTAGCTCTTTGAAAAACCTCACGGTTTTGTGAGTACTGCATATAATAAAATAGTCCTTATAGTCACTATGTTACAGATCATTACAAAACAACAATTTGGATTGCGTACCACCAGAAATGCATTTCAAGTTAGTATACGAATTTCTCTCTTGAAATTTATATATCGTTTTACTTCCCGCAGCACTACTTTTAAGTTATGCCACACAAAGAAGAAAAAAAATACAACACTTCTAATTGGAGTAGCGGTTCCATGCATAGCCGTGATACTACTTGCGACTGGACTCGTCGTGTGTTTTATGTCCCATAGAAAAACAGCAGATAACAGCCCAAGAACCATCGGAACACAGGAGAAAGATAACAAAGATACCAAGAGTCCAGGTAAGTTGCAAAGTCTAAGCCTTGTGTTTATAGCTTGCATTTCATCTCCCAGGCCTGGCTCCAAAGTCTCCAAACTCCAACACCAAAATCTTTAGTTATAAAGCTGTGGTCGAGGCCACAAACAACTTCAAGCGAGTTCTAGGCGAAGGAAGCTTTGGACCAGTGTACTATGGCTGCCTTTCCAATGGTGTGGAAGTTGCTGTTAAGGTCTTGTCAAGCACCTCAAAGCAAGGATATCAAGAATTTAACACGGAGGTGCGTTTGATCGTCAAGCATGAATACCAAACTGATTGTATCTTCTCGGCAGATTGATATTCTATCAGTGGTACATCATAGGAACTTGGTCTCTTTTCTTGGCTACTGTGACCATGGATCGAAGCTTATACTGCTCTATGAGTTTTTGTCAAATGGAACTATAAAAAAGCACTTGTATGGTAAGTGATATCTTCTTTTGATCCATTTGTTTCTTTATGATGTGTCATATAGGCACAAACTGTCCAACTTTAAGCTGGAAATCTCGGCTGCAAATTGCTTTAGACGCTGCTCAAGGTAAATGAGATGAGTTTGTATAGTGACTCTCAGCAGTGAATTTTGTAGGATTGGAGTATTTGCATACGTCTTGCAATCTTCATATAATCCATCGTGACATCAAAACAACCAACATACTCTTAAGTTCTGCTATGGTTGCCAAAGTCACTGACTTTGGGCTTTCCAAGCTTTATGACAAGAACAACACATCTCATGTCTCAACTATTGTCAAAGGGACTCCAGGATATCTCGATCCAGAGTGAGAAAAAAATTTCTTTTTTATCTATTCAGGTTCAAACCATCGTTATGATTGATTTATGAATGGTTTCTCAGGTACCATTCCTACAGCAAACTCACAGAAAAATCAGATGTGTACAGCTTTGGAGTGGTACTGTTTGAAATTATTTGTGGCCGTGAACCTATCAATCTAACACTTCCAGATGAACAAGTTGTTCTTTCAAAATGGGTAAAAACACTCTTTCAAATCTTTAGCTTCTAATAGTAGTTTTGCTTCCTCCAGGCATGCAAAGAACTTGAGAAAGGCAACCTACAAAATATAATAGATCCCAAGTTATTAGGCTATAAAGAGCAAGTAGCATGGAAAGTTTTGGAGCTTGCAATGAACTGTGTGGAGCATCGATCTGAGAGGAGGCCTAACATGAACACTGTGGTAAATGAGCTGAAAGAGGCCATCCAACTTGAGGAGGAAGGAATCTTTCTCACACAATTTATGGATGGAGCTTTTGCAGACGACACTGCCTTGTTCCTACTCGCGACTAAGGAGAACATGGATGCAGCATAGAAGGCGTAAAGAATATGTGTGTGCAAATACTAAACAGGTCATACACCCAGTGAACTTTCAGTAGAGGAAGATAACTGGAAAGTTTATCAAATGCTGAAATCAAATAATTTTTATTTAATTAGTAAACTAGTAAATTATTATTAAATATTAATTCAGAAAAAAATTTTGGTTTGCTTAAGTATACCTAGAATGGATATTCTGTGATATTTTACCATCTAACATCCAATGGTGAAATGAGATTAATCTTGTGTTTATAAACTATAAATATATTTATAATTATAACGTCTGATTGATCAATTAATAAATAATAGTAAACATGATTAACATTACTATTAAGCAAAAGTTATTTAGCTTGCTTTAGAAAAGGTTGGTGTAAAAATATACCTAGAATATCTAAGTATAATCTATATTTACCAAAAATTTCTCATGATGGTCAATTCCACTAGATTTTTACTGTTAAGATTTTCTCTAATTCAAGGTGTGAGGGCCAAGTGTATGGCTACGATGCCGTATACTAATATTAGCGTAGTGGGATTTTGGTAGCCGTCGGATTGGTTTCAATCCGGACCACTCGCTCCTGTATATAAACTAGGGTTTTTGGGCTAATTCGGATGCACATTTCTGTATTCCCTTTCCATATTCCATGCACTCACATTGGTGGAGTTGAGGGGCACTTTTGATTGTCCCTGGGGAGTGCTTGGATTTGGGATTTCGGTTTAGATCTAGCTTTTGCATTGTCTAGATCTAGCTTTTTCCATTTCCTTTCTTTTGTTCTTTCCTTTCAGGATTTTGGTTTAGATCTAGCTTTTTGCATTGTCTAGATCTACCATTTCTTTCCAGCTTTTTGTCATTTCTCTTTTTTTGCTCTTTCTTTTTCATTCATTTTCATGGCCGATCCGCAATCTCCTCCTTTGACTCTAGAGCAGCAGTTGGTTCAATTGCTTGATGCTATGCGTTTGCAATTGAACAACCAAACTCAGTTGATGGCGACGTTCACGGCACATGGTACAACTCCTCCTGCTTTTGGTGCCAATCCTCGCGTTCGGCCGGAGTTCTTTCGTGGGAATCCTGGGGATGATGTGTACCATTGGTTTGATCACTTCACGGTGATTGCCACATATCATTCTTGGGATGATGCTCGATGTTTGCATGAATTCCCCACATGTCTCCAAGGGACGGCATTGCAGTGGTACAATGGATTGAGCGCAGCTACTCGTGGCGATTGGAGTGTTCTTCCGGACGTCTTCAAACGCGCCTTCGGACACGCCGACGATTATGATGATGCCTTCCAACAATTGCATCGTCTTCGCCAAGGGCTATCTGAGTCGGTGATGCAATTTGGCGTTCGTTTCCGAAGTCTTTTGCTTCATGCGGAGCCAAATATGTCGGAGCGGATCAAGCTAGGAATGTTGTGGCCAGCACTTCGTCAAGATCTTGTCGGACTTGTGCATGCACTTGCTCCTGCCACTCTTGACGATGCTCTTCGCTTGGCACAACGTTATGAGACGTCGCCTCTTCCACTTCTTGCTACACGTCCTTCAGCTCCACTTCCTATGAGTGATGGTCCTGTTCCCATGGAGGTTGATGCTGCTGCTACTCGAGTCCAAGGACAAGGGCGAGTACGTGGTCGTGGCCGTGACGTTCGTTGCTGGGTGTGTGATGAAGTTGGTCATACTTATCGGCATTGTCGGCGCTTTCCGGATTGGCGACCTCCATTTCCTGGGTGGAGACCTTGGCGTCAGCAACGTCCTGTTGGTGCTGCTGCGGTGGAAGGTTTGGATACCGAGGTGCATTTGGGAAACGAGGAGTCGCGTGAGTAATGGAGGGACCTTCCGCGAATAAGTTAGTGACCCCTCCATCTTTCTTTCGGGAGTATCATCAAGGGGTTCACTCGGCACCGGTTCATCCAGTGTTTACTTTCCAAGTTCGTTTTTATAACAAGAGGTCTCCTATTCTTCTCTCCGTGTTGGTTGATACAGGTTCGAGTTTATCTTCTATTGCTCGACCTATTGCCACACGTTGTCGTCTACACTTGCGTCGTGCGGCAGATCTAGTTTTCATTCTTTATGGCAACGACCGTACACATGCATGTGCACGAGATGAGGCGGACCTGGTTGTGCGTGTGGGCGATCTCGAGCTTGAGTTGCAGTCATTGCGGGTGGTGCCGAGTCAAACTTTTGACCTCATTCTTGGTATGGATTGGTTGTAGCACAATCATGCCAAATGTGACTTTGAGGCTTCTCCCCCTTGTCTCATACTTCCTTATGTTTCATCCATTCCTCTCACTTCCGTACCTCTTCGTCCCTCTACTTCTACCTCTGCTTCCATTACTTTTGTTCCCCCACTATTTCCTCTTGTGTTTCCATCTTGTTCTACTCTTCCCTTTTTCGATCCCTCCGATGATCTTTGTGTTGCAGCTGTTGACCAGCTCATGAAGGAGTATTCTGATCTCTTTGAATTTGACCTATCGTCTGGGGCCAAGATTGCCACACGTCATCCCATTCCAACCGGGGATGCTCGTCCAATCAAGGTTCCTGTTCGTCGTCGGTCACCCAAGGAGATCAAGATTTTACGTGCAAACGTCAAGGAGATGTTGGAGAAGGGTGTTATTCGGAAGTCGCAGAGTCCTTGGGCATGTGAACCTCATCTTGTGACGAAGCCTGATGGGAGTATTCGTTTTTGCATCGACTATTGTCCGTTAAATGAAGTGACGATCCCGGACGTGTACCCTCTTCCTCACACTGCTGATCTCTTGGATCGTCTGGGGCGAAGTCGTTGGTTCACCAAGCTAGATCTTGCTTCTGGGTATTAGCAAGTACCGATGGCTGAAGAAGATATTCCTAAGACTGCTTTTCGTACACCATTTGGTTTGTACGAGTTTTTGGTGATGCCGTTTGGTTTGAACAATGCTCCAGCAACTTTTCAGCGAATGATGGACGAGGTTCTTTGCGATATGCCGGAGGTGACGGCTGACTTCATTGATGATGTCTTGATCCACTCGGAGGGGACGTGGGAGGAGCATGTTCGTGATGTTTGTAAAGTGTTGGATCGGCTATGCGATGTTGGTTTAAAGCTGAAGCAGTCGAAGTGCGTGTTTGGGTCCAAGGACACAACTTATCTTGGGTACCGTATTTCTCGTGAGGGTTTGCAAGTTGATCCTGACAAACTTGTGGCTGTTCTAAAGTTCCCTACTCCGAAGTGTGTGAATGATGTGCAACGCTTTTTGGGTAAGGTGCAGTATCTCGGTCGTTTTGTGGATCATCTTTCCGATCGCACTACACCATTGCGAGCGTTGCTGAAGTCATCAACGTCATCTTTCATCTGGTCTCCCGATTGTGAGCGGGCGTTCGTGAATCTCAAAGAGCTATTGACGACTCCTCCGGTTTTGGCATATCCTGACTACACTCGACCTTTTATTTTGCACGTGGATGCTTCTGACATTGGTCTTGGAGGTGTGTTGATGCAAGAGAGCTCGAGTGTGCCTGGTCAGTGCCATCCCATTGCATACATAAGCCGTACATTACAACCAGCGGAGATGAACTACTCCACAACGGAGAAGGAGTGTTTAGCAGCAGTCTGGGGTTTCGAGAAACTTCATGCATATCTACATGGTTCTCGGACGTTACTTGAAGGTGACCATGCTGCTGTTACTTCATTATTGAAGCGGAAGAACCTGGTTGGTCGTACGACTCGATGGGCTTTGAAGCTTCAGATATATGATTTCGATGTTGTTCATCGCCCAGGGAGTTCTATGGCTGATGCTGATGCCCTTTCTTGAGCTCCTCTTCCTTCTCCACTCACTTCTCATGTTTCTGACGAACCTGTTGTTCCAGCATCTATGGATTTTCTAGATGAGGATTCTGTGCCGTCGGCGGTTGCTGTCCTTGACGTTCAGTGTCCACAGGGCGTAGAGCAAGATTTACCTTCTCTGGATGAGGTTCGCGAGGCTCAAAAGATTGAGCCGTGGATTCGAAGGCTTCGAGATAGGTTTGAGAATCCTGCATCACTTGCTGATGACTTGCCTTTTCGGCATTTACATTCTCAATATCGCCTTGAAGATGGCCTTCTTTATTTTGTGGGGACGGATCCTGATGATCATTTACGGCTGGTGGTGCCTTCGGTGTTTATTCCGTGGTTTCTCCATGCCTACCATGATTCTCCTATTCTAGGTGGGCATATGGGACACCGTCGTGTCACCGAGAAGCTGCGCAGATCTTTCTATTGGCCAGAGATGCGACGTGATATTATCCGGTATGTGCATAGCTGCGTTTGGTGCCAAGCTCGTAATACTCCCCCTTGTGCTGCGGAAGGACGGTTGGAGTCAATTGCAGTTTCTCGTCCGTTTGAGTTGGTGGCGTTTGATCTTATGGGACCTTTTCCACGATTGACTGCTGGCAATGAGTATGTTATTATTGCTTCTGACTACTTGACTCGTTGGGTGGAAGTTGGTGCTCTTGCTAGTGCCTCTGCAACTGCTGTTGGATACTTCCTCCTCAATCGAGTGGTGTTCCAGCATTCTTGTCCAGAGCGAATTCTTTCGGATAATGGTCCTGCATTTATGGCTGAGGTATTTCATGTTTTGACATCTCGGTTGGAGATACGCCACACTTTTACGAGTGCTTATCATCCACAATCAGACGTTCTGGTGGAACGGCTCGTTCGGACATTCAAAGGGATGATTGCGAAGTATGTGAACTTTCAACATTCGGATTGGGATGGTTATTTGCCGTCTCTTCGGTATGCTTATATCACAGGGGTGCAGAGTTCTGTTGGTGCTTCACCATATAAACTTCTATATGGTCATGATCCAATATTACCAACAGAGCTGGGTTTACCTTCGCGATTGCCACGAGCTCCTGATGCTAGGTCATGGGATCAATATTTGACAAACATTCTTCCACTTGTCCGAGCAGAGTCTGCTGAACACTTAGGCCGCATACAAGTGGGACAACAACGGCGCTACAATTCCCATCATCGTCCACCTGCGGAGTACAAAGTGGATGATTTGGTGTTAGTCCGTTTTCCCCATCTTACGGTACGTGGTTTATCTAAAGGGCTCCTTGCGCAGTGGAAAGGACCGTATCGGGTGTTGCGGCAAGTTGGACCACAAGTTTATGAGGTTCGGCATGACGTTCAGCAGGCCGATCCTCCGGAGATTGTGCATGTGCAGCGGTTAAAATGCTTCATACAAAGGGATCAGGAGCAGTTAATACCGTCTACAGATCCACCGATGCCTCCTCCTGACGTTCCTCCAGATCCCGGCCCATCTACAAGAGAACCCTGACGGCCTTCCATTATTCCGAGAGGAGGGGATGATGTGAGGGCCAAGTGTACGGCTACGATGCCGTATACTAATATTAGCGTAGTGGGATTTTGGTAGCCGTCGGATTGGTTTCAATCCGGACCACTCGCTTCTGTATATAAGTTAGGGTTTTTGGGCTAATTCGGATGCACATTTCTGTATTCCCTTTCCATATTCCATGCACTCACAAAGGCTTAATTTTAAATATTAATTGTTATTTTAAGGCTAATAGCTAGTCACCATGCCTCATTGTTGCTGGCAGCATCCCTCCAACCTTCGAGCAAGCTTGATGTGGGTTTCAGCGAGGCATAGACAATTCGCAGCACGCCCCTAGCGCCCAATAGCTTTGCTATCTCAATCAACTTCCCAGGTGACGATTGGTGAGCATGACATGAGCAGGAGCCCAAAGTCATTGTCATGGATCGCACACGTCATTGTGATCTTGGTGGCTCAAGGGTAAACCATAGTCAACACCATACTCTTCCTGAAAATATTCACATTGCCTCGAACCAGCATATGTTTGCCAATGTGGAGAAGTTATGATTCATTCTTTCTACACTCTCTCATTTTTTGTTTGTTCTAGGTGTCTGGCAACGTTATCACAAGTCTATCAATTTGCTTTTCGGACACGATTGGCGTATATCCCCGTGGAGATTCAAGATGCATTAGATGCAAGAATCTATGAGGCCATTGCCCGAGTGTATTGAGAATGAAGTAAAAGGAAGTTTCCTGTCTTCTGGCTACTTTGCTTCATTGTCTTCGTTTGTTACATATTTCACAGTCACAATGTTAAGCTCTTTCATTGTTTGAGAGTCCTTTTTATGCCTAGAAAGCTTAAAAAGACATGAAGCTTGTACCGCTCAAAAGACTTTTAGAAGAAGAAAAAACAGTGAGAAAAAGCTACACGATCTGTGGAAAAGTTGTACGTACGTACCAAGAGCTTGGCAAAGTCCATCACAAGGAAGATCCATATGGGGACTCTGGATCTCCTTCCAAATCTCCAAGCTCTTCCACGGCTAACGATTAGCGCAAGCACACAGAACTGCCGGTTGCAAACAATCGAAGAAACTGTTCGCCTTCTTCTCCTCTTCACAGCCATTCTTCTCGGCCACTTTTTTCTCCAGCTCCTGGATCTCAGCCTCGATCTGGCTCAGCATAACATACGGCCCCGACTTCTCTGGATACGTCTCTAGAGCCGCTCGCGCCAAGCGGGACCCCCTCTTCACGTCCTTCGCGTTCTTGCAAGCCCGAAGAACTGCCGTCCAGGCCACGAGATCCGGATAGAACGGCATGCTCTCGATGAGCTCCTCGGCTTCCTGTAGCTTCCCATTGCGTCCCAGCACGTCTACCATGCAACCATAGTGATCCACCAATGCCTCAACCTGGTAGTCGTCCTGGAACAGCCGGAACACGTCCCTGCCAGCGTCCACCTTCCCAGCATGCCCACAACCGCCGACCAGCACCGTGAAAGTTATCTCGTCCGGCACCACCCCTTGATGGCACATATCCAGGAAGAGCGCCAGCGTCTCCCTGATATGCCCGTTCTGGGCATACGCCGTCAGCATCGAGTTCCAGCACGAGAGGTTCTTCCAGCACTCGTCGAAGATCTTCCTCGCATCGCCCACCTTACCACACTTCCCGTAGAGATTGAGAAGCGCGCTCACGATCACATGGTCCGCCTGGAGTCCGGCCGCGAGGACGCGATCGTGGACGGCCCTCCCGGCCGAGGCCGTTGCCATATCCGCGCAAGCGTCGAGGACGCTCGCAAAGGTGATGTGATCCGGCACCACGCCTTCATGGTCCATCGTCCGAAAGAGCTGGAGAGCGTCGCGGCTTTGTCCGTAGAAGGAGCACGCGGCGATCATCGAGTTCCAAGTTACGAGGTTCTTCTCCGCCATGGACTCGAAAACTTTCCTCGCTTCCTCCAAGTTGCCACTCTTCCCGTGCATGTAGAGCATCGCGGAGGCTATCGTCACGTCCTTCTCGAGCCCGTGAGCGCGGACCCTGTCGTCGACGAGCTTGGCGTAGCATCCGCACAGCGCATTCCCGGTGGCAGTGATGAGACTCGTGAACGTAACTTTGTCCGGCCGGATCCCCTCGAGCTCCATCTTCCAGAAGATCCTCAAGCCCTCCACGGCCTCGTCGGTGGAGTGGGAGTAAGCTGAGAGCATCGACGTCCACAGCACCATATCCTTAAACTCCACCCGGTCGAAAACTTCTCCCGCGAGATCGAGCCTGCCACACCGCCGGTATGCGTTGATGAGCCCGGTCATCACCACCACGTCCACGTACAAGCCGGAGGAAACCACCTGGTCGTGGATCTTCCGGGCCTCCGGGAGCGTCTCCACGCAGCACAGCACGGAGCTGAGGATGTGAGCGTCGGGAAGCATGCCACCCTCGAGCAGCATCCGGCGGTAGTAGTCGAGGCCTTCTTCGTAGCGATCATCACTCTCGGCCCCGGCAGTGATCATCGCTGCCCAGGACATCTGGTCCCGGATCGCCATCCTGTCAAACACCTGCTTTGCCTCGTCGAAGCTCCCGCATTTGCCATACATCTCGGTGATGAGATTGAGCAAGTAGCGATCCTTTCCCAGCCCCCGGTCGACGATCTTGCCGTGAAGCTTGCGCGCGTACTCGAGATCGCGCGTGAAGGTGAAGTAGCGGATGAGATCCGCATAGGCCTGCTGGAGGTTCTCTTCCTTGCGGAGGATCGGTGTGTAGGAAATGTACCTGGCGAGGTGCGAGCTTCTTCTCGGTCTGGTCCGGGAGTGGAGACGTAGGATCGCGTTCCACATTGGGCGGCGCGAGAGGGCGTCCCTTCTTCCTCCTCGCGTAAAACCCTAAACCCCCAGGCCTTAGAACCCTAGAAAAATTCCAAGAAAATGTGAGAGAAATTCAGCGAGAGAGATGAGCGCGAGCACTTGCCAGCCTCTCAAGATCGCCAATCGGCGCGATGGTGGCGATCCCTGCTGGATCGAGAGCCGCGAGCTCCTGATTGCGGCGGTGAGATCTTGCAGGAGTCTAGCGCAGGGGAGATCACTCCACGCTCGGATCCTGGAGAGCGATCACGCCGGGGACAAATTCCTGGCCAATCTCCTCATCCAGATGTATGGCAGCTGCGGCGCGCTCCACGACGCACGCGGCGTCTTCGATGCCATGCCGGATCCAAACGATTTCTCGTGGAATATTTTGCTGGGCGCCCACGCGCGCAACGACGATCTCGCCGGTGCCAAGGAGGTCTTCGATCGCAATCCCTGCAAGGACAAGGTCTCCTGGACGACAATGCTCCGCGCCTATGCCACGCGCGGGCATTTGCAAGACGCGCAAGAGATTTTTGACCTAATTCCCGACCCAGATCTCTTTTCCTGGAACACACTCCTCACATCCTACTCTCAAGAGCTTCGTATATGCCAAGCCAAGCAAATTTTCGATTATATGCCTAATAGAGACATAGTATCTTGGAATGCCCTCTTGTCAGGATATTCCCAAATCGGGTATCTGGAAGACCTTAAAACTCTATTCACCAGGATGCCCTCGTGGAACGTGGTGACGTGGACGACAATGGTAAGCGCTTTTGGGGAGCGCGGTCACGCAGACGATGCACGTCGTTGCTTTGAAAGCGCCGTGGAGCATAACGTGCTCACGTGGAATGCCATGCTGGCAGCATATGCCCAAAGTGGGCATCTGGAAGAGGCGAAGATCGTGTTTGACGGAATGTGCGAGCGTACCGTTGTGTCCTGGAGCACCATGCTGACGGCATATTCCATGTCCGGTCACATGTACGGGGCAAAACGGACATTCGATTTGATGCCTCAAACGGACGTGGTGTCGTGGAACGTACTTTTAGGAGCATATGCCCGGAATGGGCATATGTACGGAGTAAAAGAACTATTTGATTCCATGCCACAGAGGAACTTAGCGGCATATACTCTCATGCTGCAAGCTTACAGCGGCAAGGGGTACATTGAAGCCGCAAAGATTCTGTTTGATTCCATGCCGGAGTTTAACACCATCTCGAGCACGGCTATGGTGGCCGCGTTTGGACGAAACGGCCAGACGCAGCACGCTAAGAGGCTGTTTGACACCATGGAAGAACGCACTGTTGTTGCCTGGAACGCCTTGCTTGGAACGTTTGTCACGAACGGGGAGCTCGAGGAGGCCGAAAAGCTTCTGGAGAGAATGCCCGAACAAAACTTTGGATCCTTTGCTTCGATCTTCGGCCAGCACCATGGACGGAGTTTTCACTTGATGAACTTGCTGGGACTCTCGGCCACGGACGAGGATGCTGTGTAGCTCTACATCCAGCTCTCTCCAAGATCTCACGAAGGCTACACAAAGCTTGTGTTTCATTCCATGGCGCGAGACACAGCGAAGCGAAACTTTGGATCCTTTGCTTCGTATCTGGCCAGCACCATCTTGATGGACTTGCTGCGACTGGATGTAGCAAGCTAGCGAGCTGCTCCATAGCTCACGGAGACTGATATCCCTTTCACGCGAGCCATGCCGTCGCTCTCGTCGTCTTTCACTCTCCACGAGCGGTCTTTCTTCCTGGGAGCTTTCTTCTGCATCTTGTGAAGGGCCTTCTTCGGCTTCACAGCCTTGGCTCCCTGGCTCTTGCTAGCGTTCAAGTCGACGTCCCTGAAAATTCCATCCAGTCGAGCTTTGAGATTGGATTCACCAGTACCTGTAGTTGTTTTCGATCCTTCTTCCTCTTCCTCTTCTCTTTCTTCGTATTCTTCGTCCTCTTCTCCTGAGAGATCGTCAACATCGTCACTGTGAACACCACCCTCATCAACAGCTTCTTCATCATCGTCGTTGCTTTCATCGTCGCTTGTGGTGTCGTCGTCCGGCGGAGTATGGCAGTATAAAAGCTTACCATTGAGGTAGTCCTTGAGCATCTGCCGAGCAGATCGTGTCTCGTCTGGAAGACCTCTCGAAGCTACATAGCCGCGCGACTGAGCGTAGGACTTGAGAAGCTCGGCAGCGGTAGGCGGCCTGTTTTGATCCTCGTACGGCTTTGGCTTCGGCAGTAGCAAGCCGTAAGTCTCTTCCAGCTGCCTCCGTGGGATTTGATTCGCGATAACCTGAATCGGACCCCTGTAGTCTGTCATCTTATCAACTGGTAGGACGCCAGCAGCAACCATGTCAGCCTTGGAGCTCGTAAACGAAGGAAAAACCAATCCCGGACAGTCACAGAGCATCAGCTTGTCGTTGATAATCAAAGTTTGGAAATGCTTCGTCTTTCCAGGCGTTGAAGTCACACCTGTGCGCTTCTCTCCTACCAAAACGTTGATCGTAGAGCTCTTTCCAACGTTTGGATACCCCACAAACCCGACTGCAACTCGCTTCTCCGTATCCATCACCGACGAAGACGTGTCAAAGCTCGAGTCGGCTTTTTCCTCCTGTCCCGCGCTTCGTCTCTGGCGGATACCCTCGGCTCGAACTTGTAATGAGGCTAGAAGTTCTTCCCTGCCTAGAACCGGAACATCACCATCGTCTGCTTCATCGAGGTCCTGGTCATCGTCCTTGCCTTCAAGTTTTGCTGTAGCGGTTTTCGCAGACCAGAAGATATAATCCAGTCCCAGCTCGTCAAAGTAGCTTGCCCATTTTTTTCTGGAAGAAAAGAAGCAAGCCTAAGAGTTTGTTCTGAAACAGAATTGAATGCAGACCTTATTGCGACGGGCAGTAGATCAGATTTATTCAAGAGCAACAGCGTTGTCTTGTTTTCATCAATCTCCTTGACGTAGGCCTGTAAATCACGAACATAAGTTTTCCTTGCAAAGAAGCACTCGAAGTTTTTCTTGCATTCCAAGTTACCTCCAGGTCTGGACAACGATAAAATAGTGGGTTTCTAGCATCCACCACCATTACGACCTACAAAAGGACCGAGATTTATGCTTGAAGCTTAACCATATCATCACAACTTACCAGGTCGCATCGTTCGATCACACGCCATAATTGTCTCCACACCTCGAGATTTTTCTCAAACGGAGTGATAACAAGCTTCTCGTTCTCCTCCAGCCTAGATCACCATCATCTTTAAGAGAAAAAAAAACGTTTTTGTGATGCAGTGAGCATACCGTGCGAGGTTCCGACGCCATTCTAGAAACGCTTGCCTTTCCTGGGTGTCAAGCTCCTCCACGGTCATCTTCTTGTGCCATTTCGGCCTACACAAGGCGAGAAAAATCAATCTTCCAAAATCTAGGGAAAAATCCTGCGTACAAACCTGCGAGGAACAGTGAGACTGGACTCGTTCTCGAGCTCCTCTCTCCGCTTATCCTCATCGTAGCTCGCGCTGGAGCTCTCTTCTCTGGGAAATTCGAGCGAGAGCCACAAGTTACTTGGAGCTTAGAAAGGAAAAAACAAATGTATGGCACTCACCTTGACACAAGCTGGGGCGGCGGATTTGCATCGGAGAAAATGCGCTCGGCCTCTTCCGCCTGCTCGAGCACCACTTGCAAATCCGTGAATTCCATCACGGATTGCAGTGCCGACGCTCCAGCCTTGTCATCGCGATGATGATGCTGCTGCTTGTCCGCGTTCCGCCGCTTGATCAGCGCCTTGCCAAGCACCTGGCTCCCCTTCTTCCCCCCCATTGCCGCAAGAACCCTAATCTCTGCTATAGTTCTAGCTAGGGTTTTACCACTCAAAGCAAAATATTTTGGCGGGGTCTCTGCAAGATTTTCATTGAAAGGAAGATCACATCTTGTTGGGAGCCCTTTGTGTTAGGTCACGAGATGCTTTCCAGGTTGGGCAGTCGAGTTCTTCGTAGGAATCTATCATCGCTTGCCACCCAGCTAGGTCACCACCACGAACAAGGAGACTTGCATCAAGCTCTCACACGATGCAGAGAGAGCGCTGCAAAGCTCCTCACGGTGTCCGAGTTTGTCGCAAAGTCTGCCCGCCCCAACCAGGAGGAGGCCGCGGCGCTGGACGTGCATGAAGCCCGGTGCATGGAATACATGCTGCAAAGCTGGGACTCCGCCGAGGTGGACGAGACGCTGTTCCTGGTGCTTGCAGTTTGCTACATTGCTCGCCTCTGCGCCTCTAGTGCCGAGAGGAGTGCGTGCGCTGCGACGCTGGGATGGGAGGGTGGCGCAGCGCAGCTGGATTGCATGGTTGATTTCGCCCGCCAGGAGCTGCTCTCGTCAGCTGGAATCCAGAGGCTTTTGTCGCTGGATGCAGCTAAGCAAGATGAGGAGGTGAGCGAGCACTTGGAGCTACTTTGGGCAAAGTTTTGCGAAAGCAGAAACATCCAAGGTTTGTGCTTGTCATACAAAACTCATGTTCTTTTCGCTTTTCATTTCTTCTTTGTTGGAATGGCAGTGAGTTCCGAGATACCGGCACGCAACACTATCGGTATGAATTTCTCTGCTCCACCCCCTTATCGGATGCCTTCCAATGGGGAATTCAGATGTAAGAAATCATCTGTTTGCTCTGGTTTTCTGTCTCACCGGCTCTACTTGCAGGGCGCGAAAAGGTGACGAGTAAAACACAGTCAGGGAACACACAAAAGCCCTCCCGTTATGGCGTTGCAGCTGTCCCAAAGCTCTTTGGCTTGGTTTCCAAGATTCTCAAGGCCGACTTCTTTCTCACACTCCCGGTGGACAGGCTGGTAACAACACTGGTTTGCAACTTTCCCGGTTCTCATTCTTTTGACTTGCAACAACAGGGGTGGAACATGCTGTCGACTCCGCATGCACACGACGGAGTTCGACGGGCTTATGCGCAGCTTGCTCGACATCCGCTCAAGCCACCTCTGCAGCGTAGGTTTCCCGATGAAATGCCCTCTATGCCCCTGCTGGTCAAGGAACTTGTCCTGCTGCTCCAAGGTATCGAGAACAGCAAACTTCTGAGATCGCTTGTTGCAGAGAGGCCACCCCTGTCTGTGCTGCCGCACCACCACGCCATTGGGACCTGTATGCAGCACGCTCGCATCTGGCTTGGACGCTATGACCTCCGAATCTATTACGACCACGACTTGACGTGTAAGTTGTTGCCTCCTTTTTTATCTTTCTCAAACTCTGAGAGCTTGTTTAGATGGCCGGCTCGGTACGCACGATGTTGCAGAGCAGGAGGAGGAGGAGGTAGTGAATTCTTCATGCTTTACTGTGAGTGTGCGCTTACATCATCTTCGTGTCTGCATCACGCAGGTGTTGGGTGGTGGCTTCTCAAAGGAGCGAATCCCATCTCTGATCGAACAGACCTTGAGATGCTACACTCATGACAGTTTGTGGTACGTGATCGGATTCCAAATCTGCAGATGATCTCGACTGTTTTTTGTCTTGTGGAACTCAGGGAGCGGAAGTGCAAGCTTATTCACATGCGGCCGGAAGACTATGACATTGCAAAGCCTCCAGACACACCTATATGGTGTGCTTACAAGAAGTATATTGGGCATTGCAGGGAAGTTCCAACAACCCGTCAGTCCGTGCTTTACGATGTTCATGAGGCATTCACAGGGATTCTCGGCTGGGAGACCAAATCGAGACCCAGCAGGGATGGCCTGTTTCCGCCCGTCGCCGAGGATTTCTCCTTCGAGGAGCTGCACAGAGAGAAGCTCGAGAGCTGGATGTAGAGAGGACACACTCGACTTTTACAAGCCTTGGGAAAGCAAGCTTTCTGAAACTTGGAAAAAAACTAGACTTCTTGAAAGATTGTTGTAAGCTCTTAGATATATATTTCCATTTCTTGGAGTCCCATGTCTCGGCGAAATTAAGCTTGTTCCTATCCAAGTTCCATGCACTGGTAACGTCAAAAAAGAGACTTATACCTGATTGAAAAACCTTATGGAGGTTGTCATAATGTACTTATCGTCCATTGGATACCAAAGGCTCCAAAATCCTGCTTGAGACCTTTGACCGGAGATTTATGTCAACTAACCTGGTTGAGCTGAAACATAAATCTGTATAAGTCCTGAAAGACTTCAGGTCTTCAGATAAAACCGAAACTGCAACCAGACACGCGGCAAAGAAGTCAATGAGTACCTTTGAAGGTTTCTCGCCAAATAAATCACTTTCTGGACGCAATAAAAATCTCGTGAAACTATCTGACCGAATCGGCTCTTCGAAGTGACAAACAAAGGTCACCACTTGTACAGTAAGTCTTTGTAACTGAACAAACTTAAAAAATGATCGTCCAAGTGAATCCTTGACCTGAATACCTGAACGCCATTATCAGCCAGCTTGTCCACGCCCAAAACTTGTCCTGGACATTTGATCAAACTAAATGTAAGTTCAAGCCAACAAGAGGTCATGGACTAAACCAAGTTACCTGAGTCACCTTAGAAACGAAGACATGGAACAAGCCACCTCAAAGACATCTTTTGCTTGATGTCTCTTTGCTCGCAGTCGCTGGCTTTTGCATCTGGAAGATCTCTTGCATCAGCCACAAACGAAAGCCATGCAACCCGTTACGGAGTAAATGCGTAACAACAACTCCTGTCTTGGTTCCGATTTCACGTTTTCAATCGGCTTCCCAACTGCAAAAACTGTGCGTGTCGCTTATGCCCGAGATGAGATCACCAGTGGCAAAGCTTTTCCGGAGCTTTGATCTGGTCTCACAATTACCCTGCTGCGTGATTCATGGCCGAGCAAGCTTGTGGAGCGCTAGCCAAGACCTGGAAATGCTTGCAAGGCGTCATGGATCGAATCAAGCAGGAAAAGCCAACCTTGCATCGACTCGTCTTTGTCTGTGCTGGAGGAATGCTGGCCGGCACTGCCGCACTGGTAACTATCTTTGTGCTGCTCATCGGTACACCAATCTTCCTGCTCTTCCTTCCACTTCTCGTCAATCTCGGCGTCCTGGCGGTTCTTTTTATCGGTGGGATCCTGGTCTTCGTGCTTGCAAGCTCGTCACCACTAGCTTGGCTCTTGGAAGTCGCAACGTTTGGAGCCGAAGCCATGATCCATACCGTGACCGGCAACTTCGCCGAGATCTTCACTGGAAACGTTGGATCCCACGTCGCCAGCATCGTCACAAATGCCGCTGGCGGTGTCAAGAACGTTGCTGTGGCAGTGAGTGATAAAACCTCGCAAGCTGTGGGTGGTGTCGCGGGCACGGCGATGGCGATCACCGGCACATCGAGCGTAATCGCCACTTGTGTAGTGGAGAACACTGGGAAGGCTCTCGAGATTGAAACCACAGCCGTGACTGGGGGAGTTCTCGAGCTTGGATCAAGTGTAACCGATGGAGTTCTCGAGTTTGGATCAAGCGTAGCCGGCCGAGCTATCGGGCTTGGATTGAGCGTAACCGGCACTGTGACTGAACTTGGATCCAATGTACTCGGCGGCTTGGCAGGATTGTTCCATCCATCCGGTGACAAGAGCTCGTCGCGCAAGAAGAAGAATACGGGATCGGAGAGGCACTCGTGATCTACCACCGGTCAATGTGATCTTTCTTTTAGTGAAAATGTGATAATAGAGATCCCTGGCTATACTCTACTACTTGCGGCAAGAAGGGGAGCCAGGTGCTTGGGAAGGCCATCATCATCGCGATGACACAATTGCAAGTGGTGCTCGAGTAGGCGGAGCGCATTTTCTCCGATACAAATCCCAGCCATCCATTGATTTTGCACAGGAGGAAAAAGCCGACTCGAGCTTTGACACGTCTATGGATATGGAGAAGCGAGTCGCAGGGCCTGGAAAGACGAAGCATTTCCAGACTTTGATTATCAACGACGGACATGGTTGCTTGATAAGATGACACTCCGATTCAGGTTATCGCGAATCAAGTCCCACGTCCACGTAGAAGGCCGACGAGAACACCTGGTCGTGGATCTTCCGGGCCTTCCACGCAGCACAGCACGGAGTTGAGGATGTGAGCGTCGGGCCTCGAGCAGCATCCGTTTGGTAGTAGTCAAGGCTTTTTTGGTAGCGATCGTCACTCTCGGTTAGTATTTGCAGTAGTTTATTGTTCTTCTTCTTCGTCCTCTTCTCCTGAGAGATCGTTGCCATCGTCACTGTGAACACCACCATCATCGATAGACTGATCGTCGTTGGTTGCATCGTCGCTTGTGCTGTCGGAGTCCGGCGGAGGATGGCAGTATGTAGTCCTTGAGCATCTGACGAGCAGACCGTGTCTCGTCTGGAAGACCTCTCGACGCTACATCTTTCCTTCGCACGTCTGGATCTACCTCGTGCGAAGAGTTGCTCGACTCGGTACGGTAAACCAAACAGAACGGCCCTCTTCCTAGCCGTGCGACTGAGCGTAGGACTTGGGAAGCTCCGCAGCTGTAGGAGGCCTGTTTTGATCATCGTACAGCTTTGCTTCGGGAGTAGCAAGCCGTAAGTCTGCCTCCGTGGTGGTGATGACCGGGCTCATCAACGTACCGGAGGTATGGCGGGCTCGATTTCGCGGGAGAAGTTTTTGACCGTGTGGAGTTCAAGGATGTGAACGTCGATGCTCTCGGCTTACTCCCACTCCCCCGAGGAGGCCGTGGACCACGAAGGCGTTGTGCCGAATCACATCACCTTTGCGAGAGTCCTCGACGCTTGCGCGGATATGGCAACGGCCGCCGTCCACGAGCGGGTCCTCCAAGCGGACCGAGTGATCGTGAGCGCGCTTCTCATGAGATCAATCTCTACGGCAAGTGTGGCAAGGTGGATCTTCGACGAGTGCTGGAAGTACCTCTCGTGCTGGAACTCGATGCCCACGGCTATCAGTGAGACGCTCGAGCTCTTCCTCGTGGTGCCCTACGAGATAACTTACACGGTACTGGTTGCCAAGCTGGGCGCTGGCCGGGAGGTGTTCCGGCTCCCAAGAACGCGAAGGACGTGAAGAGAGGCTCTCGTTTGGCGCGAGTGGCTCACGTATCCAGAGAAGTCGTGGCCGTATGTTATACTGAGCCAGATGAGGCTGAGATCCAGCAGCTGGAGAACAAGGCGAACAATTTCTTCGAGTGTTTTTCTAGTTTTGATGTATGTGGCCTTCAAATTGCTCGAGGCCAGCATCAATTTGGAAGTGTAGCCTCTTTTTCTTTGTGCTCTTGTTTCAATCATTCATTGTTGCGTGCAAGTTGAACCTCGAGTGTTTCAAGACTTGAGATGTTAGATTCCTTGATGAAAAGCAAAGTCCTCCAACAAAATTAACATGTCATGAACGTCAGCTTACTCTTGTTTGTACTCCTGTTTCAGCTCTTCAATCACTTTGTCTCGCTTTCTTTGTCCAGTTTAGACCGAAGAGTTTCAAAATAAATTCCATTTTCTCACTCTTTGTACCTTGAGATTGAAGGATGTAAGTTCATGCTTGACATAGCGCATGTAGATAGAACAAGGAGTTTCTGCTTGCAAGTCGTTATAACACAAATCATAAGATAAATGGTGAGATTCGTACACTGATTTGATAGATTTTAATACGCTTCCACGTTCAGGCCACGAACACGGCGTTTGTTACGGCATTCTCGAAGGTGCTTTGATGCAAATGGATTGCCATTGACATATCCAAAGTCTCCTCTCTTGCCTGTCTGATTTAGATCGTGAAACATCCTGCTGGTTCTTATGTCTTTCTTTTGCTTGGTCGTCTATGCACAGGCTGGATCGCTCTCTCGTTTGCTTCTCTCGAGAGCATGAGCACAACTTTTTGAGAGAATAGGCCCCAGTGCCGGCTCGCTCGAGCGGAAAATGTGGTCGGCTGATCATCTCCTTCTCCCTTTCACGCTTGGCTTTATCCTCGCAGCACAGACTTACGTTTCAGCGCAACCAGGTGAGTAGCATTTCATCGATTTGAAAGATGGTTTTTGGAAGAACTCTATCGATCTTGTGCAGGATTTTTGAGCCTCGACTGTGGAGCTTTCGACAGCCACACTGATGTAAATGGTATCGAATGGATACCCGACGACAAGTACATCACCACCGGAGAGACAGCTTCCATTTCAAGCTTGTTGAAGAAAGATGCGGATCTAATAGTGCAGCGTCTTCGCTACTTTAATGACACCTCCCGGAAGCACTGCTACGCTTTGCCAGTTGTGGTGGACGAGAGCTACATCGTGAGGCCGCGGTTCTACTACGGAAACTACGATGGGCTGGAATCAACTCGAGTCGAGTTTGACATCGCGATTGGTGCGAATACTGTGATGAATGCGAGCCTGGGAAGCCAGTCGTCGTGGTACTACGAGTTTGTGGTGAAAGCCACAAACTCGACACTAGATCTATGCCTTGGAACCAGCTCGAATTCACCGGCAAATATCCCATTCATCTCCACAATCGAGCTTAGAAGGCTGGCTCCTGGGATGAGTGGAAGTGTCTTGGATTATAGTGAGGTCTTACTCATGTGGAGAAGGATCAATCTTGGAGCAACTTCAAACGAAGATATCAGGTAAGAAACTCCCAAACTTTTTTCTCTTCGAGCGTTCAATTCTTCGAACAGGTATCCTTTGGATGAATACGATCGAATATGGAGAGCTGACAAGAGCTTCAAAAACATGGGAAGCTACCAGCGGATCAACACTAACTCGACTGTTTCCGTAGGGAAAACTTTTAACAAGCCTCCCACCGCGGTGATGAGCTCCGCGATCGTCTCCAACTCCGTGATGGTCTTCGAGTTTCCAGCCACGCTCGAGGCAACGAAGTACTACGTGAACTTTTACTTTGCGGAGTTCTTCGCTCTGGGGAACGACACGAGAGAGTTCACGCTCCTTTTCAACACCAGCTCTCTTGAAACTCCCCAGATCGCGGTGACCGTCAACATCGAAAAGCACACCCAGGCTCCGCTTACTTCAGTGCAAGTGTATCTCAAAGCTCCCGTGGAGCTTTCTAATCCAACGCGTTTCTTTCTGGTCCCCACGCCAAACTCTACGCTGGGTGCGGTCCTCAATGCTGCGGAGCTCTTCGAGTATAAAGGTGGTCTCCTTCCAGGGACAGAACCCAATGATGGTATGTAGCATCATATACATTATCTTGTTTGTGACAGTTTTCTTCTCTGGACAGTGGTAGCGATTCGTGATGTGATGAATGACTTTAACATCACTGGATGGTCGGGAGATCCTTGTTTGCCTCTTCCCTACACTTGGCAGTGGATCACTTGCGACGTAGCTCAAATCCCAGCAAGAATCACAGAGCTGTAAGAGGATTCATATCTATCATACGAAACTGAAGAGCTTTGCATTGCAGGAACTTATCCAACCAACGTTTGAGTGGTAATATATCACAGTCCATCACGAAGCTGTTACATCTAACAAAAATGTATGAAAGGCTCTTTAGCACTTGGTTTCTTCTCATCTTGTCCTTCAGATATCTGGATAACAACGCATTGACAGGGCCAGTTCCAAACTTTAGCTCCTTGAAGAACCTCACGGTTTTGTGAGTACAGCGTATGCTCGAAAATTAGAGTGTTTCTTACACTCACTATTTCACAGGTCCTTACAAAACAACAGCTTGGATTGTGTACCACCAGAACTGCAGCTCTCTTTCAAGTTCGTTTATCGAGATTCTCTCTTGAATTTTATCTTTTGTTTCCTTCCTTCTGCAGCACTAGTGTTAAGTTATGCGAGAAACTCGACGCAAAGAAGACGAAAAATACAACACTTTTAATTGGAATCGCGGTTCCATGCGTAGCCATGTTACTACTCGCAGCTGGACTTGTTGTGTGTTTCATGTCCCGTAGAAAGACGGACAAGAGCCCAGGAACCATCAGACCACAGGAGTCAGATACCAAAGATACTGAGAGTCCAAGTAAGTTGCAAACTGCTGGCTTGTGTTTACAGCTCATTTCTAATCTCCAGGCCTGGCTCCAAAGTCTCCAAACTCCAGCACCAAAAACTTTAGTTACAAAGATGTGATCGAGGCCACAAACAACTTCAAGCAAGTTCTAGGCGAAGGAAGCTTTGGACCAGTGTACTATGGCCGCCTTTCCAATGGTGTTGAAGTTGCTGTTAAGGTTTTGTCAAGCTCCTCAAAGCAAGGATATCAAGAGTTTAATACAGAGGTGAGTTTGATCGTGAAGCATGGATACCAAACTGATTCAAAACCATTGCATTTTCTTGGCAGATTGATATTCTATCAGTCGTACATCATAGGAACTTGGTCTCTTTTCTTGGCTACTGTGACCATGGATCGAAGCTTATACTGCTCTATGAGTTTTTGTCGAATGGAACTTTGAGAGAGCACTTGTATGGTAAGTGATCTTCTTTGGTTTCCATTTGTCTCTCTTTAATGTGCTTGTATGTAAGGCACAAGCTGTCCAACTTTAAGTTGGAAATCTCGATTGCAAATTGCTTTAGACGCTGCTCAAGGTAAACAAGACGAGTTTGTATGATGGCTCTAAACAATGATTTTCATAGGATTGGAGTATTTGCACACGTCTTGTAATCTTCATATAATCCATCGAGACATAAAGACAACCAACATACTTTTAAGCTCTGCTATGGTTGCCAAAGTTAGCGATTTCGGGCTCTCTAAGCTTTACGACAAAAACAATGCATCTCACGTCTCAACAATTGTCAAAGGAACTCCAGGATATCTCGATCCAGAGTAAGCAGAAACTTCAATTTCATTATCTTCTGGTTTGAACCATTGTCACAAATTTTTCTTCAATGGTTTCTCAGGTACCATTCCTACAGTAGACTCACAGAGAAATCAGATGTGTACAGCTTTGGAGTGGTACTGTTTGAAATTGTTTGCAGCCGTGAACCTATCAATCTGACACTTCCAGAGGAACAAGTTGTTCTTTCAAAATGGGTAAGAACACTCTTTCCAAGTCTTTCGCTTGCTTGACAGCAGCTTTACTTCCTCCAGGCATGCAGGGAACTCGAGAGAGGCAACCTGAAAACTCTAATAGATCCCAAGCTATCAAGCTATAAAGAGCAAGCAGTATGGAAAGTTTTGGAACTTGCAATGAACTGCGTGGAGCATCGATCCGATAGGAGGCCAAACATGAGCGCTGTGGTAAACGAGCTGAAAGAGGCCATCCAACTTGAAGAGGAAGGGAACTCTATCACACGACCTATGGATACTTTCAGCAGAGGAAGATAAGCAGTGCAAGTTTACCAAAATTGGGACAGTGGTTTAAGAAGTGTTGGTGGTGTTGATCAATTTCTTTCGCCGTTCTTCATAAGTAGCTAAAACACACAATCGTCAGCTGTGAAACTCTGGTAGAAGTTTGCTTACGTTCAGTGGGCCGAGAGAGGAGAGGCACATAATTTGTTTTGCTAAAAGAAACAATTGAGTCTGCAACATGATGGATTTAATCAAAGCATGAAGAGAAGCATGCTCACCAGGACAATCAAGCTCCAGCATGCCTTCAGAAATTAGTGCAGCTGTTAACAGCGTTTGGTCGAGATGTTTCAACAAATGCCTATGTATCTGTGCTTTTGATTCTACAAACATATGTAAACCAAAATGTGAGCCTGGATCTAACTTTGACACTTACCAGGCCGGCAGTAGAATCGAAGGCCTTGAAAAGCACAACTCTGAAGAACAAGCGGAAGCTCGGGCGCCATCACATACTGTGGTTTTCTCATTGTCTTGTCCACATCTAAAAGGTCATCAATGATCTACAAAATCAACAAACTTATTTATCTCCATGGAAAAAATCGAGTTGCAGCTTACTGTCAGTGTTTCATGGCCACGGCCAATCATGAAAAGCACAGCAGCCATGCAACGAACTTGATGCCATAAGAATGCGTTTCCTCGGACGTGCATAACCCACAGACTTCTTCCTTCCCAGCTGAAAGGCGAGACAGTGATGAAGAAACCAACAATCCAAAGATTCAAATACTCTACCACTCTTCAATTGGAAGAATGTCGAAAGCCAGAATCTGTCGGGTGTAGTTGTGAATGTTGTCAGCATCCATTTTACAGAAGTTGCGAAAATCGTGCTCACCAAGCAGTCGCTGAGATGCTTGCTTCATGGCCTAAACAAAATGAAAAGAAAAATGAAACTTCTGCAGCCAAATTTTCAATTTCTTACGTCTATGTTTAAGCCATCGTCGATGAAGAAGTACTTGTACTCCCGATACAAACAGCTGAACCTGCGCAGCAGAGCACTCGCAAAGTGAATGCTTAAATTTGAGAGTGATACCTTGCATGAAATCCAGGAGGAACAGGACACCATCCAAGAACTCGTATATCTGCTGGAAGAGCCCGATTAAGTGAGCTTACGTAGTCTATTTCATCGTCATCTGGCGTGATTCACACGATTAGATCACGAAATCTCGAGTGACGGTACCTGTTTCGGCGGCAAACATCTCCTCCTCTTCGCGGCTGGATCTTGCGACAGTGACTCTATCTTTTGAGCCATAACCAGACTCTTCGGTGTCATCCAACGCTTTCTTTTTCGAGCGCAAATACAATGCAATAACCTGCAAGCAGCCAAGCTCGAAAAAGGAAGAGTTACACCGCAAAGAGAACCTGAGCAGTCGCCGAAACACCTCTATCAGTTCGACCACACCTCGAGTAATTTGCATCGGCTATAGAACCGACTACAAGATTTGTTCTCTGTAGAGCGGCAAAGATCTCGGACTGGAAAATGCCAGAGTTGCTCTCATGTTCTAAGAAAACACTGCATACCTCGACAGTTTTAAAAGCACAGCCTTGCGACGCAAATCCATGGTAACTAGATAGTAACAAAGAAAAAAGAAAAAAAAAAATCAGCTTTCTTCCAAACGAAAGATAGGAACGTACCAGCTGCCAATGTACATGATTTTCAAAGCCACAAATCGTCGCTTAAAGTTTCCTAGCAAGAGAGAAAGAGTTACTAGGAATCCTTTTAAACGGATCGTAGAGTACCTTGATTTTCTTTCTTGTGATTCTTGTGAGTCCGCTTCGATTTTAGCGACTGGTTCTCACCATGCTGAAAGAACAGAGAGTAAATCGAATGGGACAGAAGAAGAACGAACCTGCTGTGAGAATCGAGCAGTTAAATTTGCATTCTCCATTTCCAGTGCCTGCGCCAAGATTTTCACTCACTGAAGAGAGGATGAAAGAACTTGCCTTGATCCTCGCAGTCAATGCGGCAACATCGTTCTCCAGCTCGCGGATGCGCCCCTCTTCCATCGACCCCAAAATTCAAGAGCAAATTTTAGGGTTTATGGCGAGAGTTTAGGGTTCTTGAGGTTTTCCCGCCATGGCGATGAGCTTGAGCGGAGCGCGAATGGGCGGCGGCAAGCGCACATTCCCCGGCGGCGTCACCGAGTGGCAGTGGAAGAGGCTCCAGATGCACAAGCAGCCGCGAGAAGGCGTGGCTGCTGCGCGAGCGCCGGATCTAGGAGAAGCGCAAGAGGCAGGAGCGCGGTGACGGTGCTGGAGAAGCCATGGGAGCAGAGCTTCCCGGCCAGGACGCCCAGCACACACAGATGCCTACCAATCGATTCTCATAGCTCCTTATAGACCTTTCCCATTTCTCGGGAAGAACAGGACGAATCGACTTGGCCGCCGAGGCTTGTCCCATCCACCAAGGAAGATCAAAACCTCTGGGATTTTTGGCGAGCCAATCTCGGTGCACCGGCAGGAATGGCCGATCGTCTCCACGATCTTGCCAAATGCTATCAATCACGAGCCGTGCCGACGCTCCAGGTCATCGTGGTGATGTCCGCGTTCCGCCGCTTCATCAGCGCCTTCCCAAGCACCTGGCTCCCCTTCTTGCCGCAAGAACTGGTAGCTATAGCTTGGATCCAAGTTCAGTCACAGTGCCGGTTACGCTCGATCCAAGCTCGAGAACTCCGCCAGTTACACATGATCCAAGCTCGAGAACTCCCCCAGTCATTGCAGTGGTTCCAATCTCAAGAGCCTTCCAGTGTTCTTGGCGGTCTCCACTAGACCACTGGCGACTACGCCCGATGCTTCGCCATCGCCGTGCCCACAGCATGCGAGGTTTTTCCACTCACAGCCACAGCAACGTTCTTGACACCGCCAGCGGCATTTGTGACGATGCTGGCGACGTGGGATCCAACGTTTCCAGTGAAGATCTCGACGAAGTTGCCGGTCACGGTATGGATCATGGCTTCGGCTCCAAACTTTGCGACTTTGAAGAGCCAAGCTAGTGGTGACGAAGGATCCCACCGATGAAAAGAACCGCCAGGATGCCGAGAGGGGCGAGAAGTGGAAGGAAGAGCAGGAAGATTGGTGTACCGATGAGCAGCACAAAGATGGTTACCAGTGCCGGCCAGCATTCCTCCAGCACAGACAAGGATGAGTCGATGCTTGATTCGATCCATGACGCCTTGCAAGCATTTCCAGGTCATGGCTAGCGCTTGACAAGCTTGCTCGGCCATGAATCAAGCAGCAGGGTGATTGTGAAAGCAGATCAAAGCTTCGGAAAAGCTTTGCGACTGGTGATCTCGTCTCGGACATAAGCGACACACAAAGTTTTTGCAGTTTGGGAAGCCGATTGAAAACGAGACTTGTTACGCATTTACTCCTGGCTTTCGTTCGTGGCTGGTGCAAGAGAGCTTCCAGATGCAAAAGCCGGACACTGCGAGCAAAGAGACATCGAGCACAAGATCATCAATGGGCGTCTTCGTTAGAGATGACTCAGGTAAGTTGGTATACTCTGTTAGCTTACAAACTTACACAGCTAGTTTCATCAAATGCACAATAGAGTGGACGCGATGGCTGGTGATGGCGATAATGTTCAGGGTATGCTACCTCTTATCGCTTTCATTGTTTAAGTTAACGCGTGACAGCTTGAAGTCTCCATTTTCTCTTCCCAAGTTTGGTGGAAAATGGTGACTTTTGTCTCTCACTTTGAAGGGAGTGCCAATTCCTCAGCATGGACTGTTACTTCGATGTAAAACTGGAATAGTTTCAAGAGATTTTTTCCAAGTCCAGAACGTTCTATGGATTTGGCGAGAAACTTTCAGAGGTACTTTTCAAATGGATCTTATTGACTTGCTCTTTGCGCGTGCATGTTTGTTTGCGTGACAAAGTCCCTGGTTGCAGCGTCGTTGTTATCATGTCTTTCCAGGTCTTAAGCAAGTTTCAGCTATCTGAAAAAGAGGGTAGCAACAATGTGGTCAACTCCTCTCATCCTTCTTTTTACGGCTCCATTCTTCGCAACACAGATTTATGTTTCAGCTCAACCAAGTTAGTTGGTTGACATGAATCTTTTGTTAAAAGTCTGAGCATTTTGTTTGCAGGATTTCTGAGCCTTGATTGCGGAGCTTCCGAAAGCCACACGGATGAGATTGGTATCCAGTGGACACCAGATGGCAAGTACATCAAGACAGGAGTTGAAGCCTCTGTTTCAAGTACGCTGAGGAGGGGATTGAGTCCAATCTATCAGCGCCTTCGCTACTTTCCGGATACATCTCGAAAGCACTGCTATGGACTGCCAGTTCTGGTGGACGAGGTTTACCTTGTAAGACCAATATTTTACTATGGCAACTACGATGGCCTCGAATCATCTCTCAGAGAGTTTGAGATCCTGATCGGTGCGAACAAGGTGACTGATACACATATTACAAAAGGAGAACCGTGGTACCACGAGTTTGTCGTGAAGGCTGCTAATTCGACGCTGGATTTTTGCCTTGCGAGCAACTCGACATCACCGGCAAATGTTCCATTCATCTCGGCAATCGAGCTGCGGAGACTGGAACTTAGCATGAGCGGAAACCTTTCAGATTCCAATGAAGCTATAGTAGTCTGGAGAAGGATAAATCTAGGAGCAACATCGGATGCCGATATCAGGTAAGCACTTGCTAGTGTGTTTCACATCTCCTTGCAAATAAAAACTGGAGTGGAAACAGGTTTCCCGAGGATCCTTACGATCGAATGTGGCAAGCCGACACAAACATTACGAGCTTGGAAAAGTACCAGCGAATCAGCACGAACTCGACGGTCTCGGCAAGCACGTTTGACAGGCCTCCCTCGGCGGTGATGAGAACGGCAATCACCTCGGACTCGGCCATAGTCTTTACATTCCCAGCGAAACTTAGAACATCACTGTACAAAGTCAACTTTTACTTTGCTGAATTCGCTAATTTAGGCAACAACACGAGACAGTTCACGATCTTCTTCAACACCAGCATGTTTCAAGATTCACCACTGATCATTGACACCGGAAAGGCCGACACTTTGACATCGACGCAAATGTACCTCAAGTATCCGGTGGAACTTTCACATCCGACGCAGTTTCTTTTTACTCCGACGCGAAACTCAACACTTGGTCCAATTATCAATGCTGCCGAGCTACTCGAGTTCAAAAATCTCCTCCCAGGGACAGAATCGGATGACGGTAAAAGATCCGCAGCCGAAAAGAAACATATTTTCTCATACTTGAACACATTGTTTTTTCTTTCTTTTACAGTGCTAGCAATACGCGAGGTGATGAACCACTTTAACCTCACTGGATGGTCAGGGGATCCTTGCTTGCCTCATCGTTACACTTGGAGCTGGATCACCTGCGACTTAGCTCAAAGCCCAGCGAGAATTACAGAGCTGTAAGAACAAGGTTTCTAACGTAGAATCTTTATGCCTTTGTACGTTACAGGAACCTGTCGAACCAGCGACTCAATGCTACCATACCAGAGTCTATCAGGAAGCTATCACATCTTACAAAAATGTATGTATCGTATTGAAACTTTTTTGTCTCCTTCACGGTTTCTCGTTTCAGCTATTTGGATAACAACGTATTGACAGGACGAGTTCCAACTTTTAGCTCCTTGAAAAATCTTACGGTCTTGTGAGTACATGCCATGCCACATTGCTTGAGCTCCTTGCTTACTGGTTTCTTTTACAGGTCATTACAGAACAACAGTTTGGATTGCATACCACCAGAACTTCAGTTCTCTTTCAAGTCAGTTTTCTTTTTTATTGTTTTTTTTTTCTTATCATTTCTTTTTGCAGCATAACTGCTAACTTATGTGAAAAGCACAACAAGAAAAAAAAATACAACGCTTATCATTGCGGTAGCAGTACCATCTGTAGCCATACTATTACTTGGAGCTGGACTTGTATTTTTCTTCTCTAGTAAAAAGAGGGACAGTCCGAGAACTGTTAGAGCACAAGATGAAGAGACTACAGAGAATTCAAGTAAGTTCATCCTAGTTTTTAACTTACACACTGATCCGGTTCTCTGGGTTAGAGCCAAAGTCTCCAAATTTCAGTGCTAAAAGCTTCACTTACAAAGATATAATTAATACCACAAACAACTTTAAGAAGGTTCTTGGAGAAGGAAGTTTCGGACCAGTGTATTATGGCCGACTTCCAGATGGTACTGAAGTTGCAGTGAAGGTTTTGTCAAGCAGCTCAAGCCAAGGGCATCAGGAATTTTACACGGAGGTGACTTCAAATATCTAAAAACATTGTTAAATTTGTGTTTTCTTGACAGATCGATATTCTATCAGTTGTGCACCACAGAAACCTGGTAACTTTTCTTGGCTATTGTAATCAAGGGTCTGAGCTTATATTAGTGTATGAGCTTTTGGTAAATGGAACATTGAGGGAGCACTTATATGGTGAGTTTTTGTTATATAGTAATATCTTTCTTTCATGATGGTTTGTGCCTCTTTGATGGTTTCAGGCACAAACCGCCCAACATTAAGTTGGAAAACACGGTTGCAAATTGCTTTAGAGGCTGCTCAAGGTAAACAAGTTTGCATAAATTTGAATTGAGCAATACTTCTCTCAGCATTGGAGTATCTTCACACCTCATGCAATGTACACATAATTCATCGAGATATCAAAACAACGAATATACTTTTAAATTTTGCTATGGTTGCCAAAGTCAGTGACTTTGGAATTTCCAAGCTTTCTAACAAAAATGAAGCATCACATGTCTCAACTGCCATAAAAGGAACTCCAGGATATCTTGATCCAGAGTGAGCTTAGAAAATGTTGTTTTCATTTTAATCAAGCTGGTTTGACAGGTACCATTCATACAACAGGCTCACGGAGAAATCAGATGTATACAGCTTTGGATTGGTTTTGTTTGAGATTGCTTCTGGTCGTGAACCAATCAACCTATCTCTTCCAGAGGAGCAAATTGTTCTCTCTACATGGGTAAGAACACTTTTTTTCACTTTTGTTTTGTTTGACAGCAGCCTTCACTTTCAGGCATGCAAGGAACTTGAGAAAGGCAACTTGAAAGCGGTAATAGATCCAAAGTTATCAAACTATAGAGAGCAATCAGCATGGAAACTTTTAGAGGTTGCAATGAGATGTGTGGAGCACTCCTCCAAGGGAAGGCCTAACATGAGTATGGTGGTAACTGAGTTGAGGGAGGCTATTCAGCTTGAGGAGGATGGGAGCTTTAGCTCGAGGCAAAACTTCAACAATGGAATATAATATTTATAATAAATTGTTAGATGTTGCATGTATTAACATTTGGTTTGCTTAATAGTAGTGTTATTTTTATTTATTAATCCAATTGATCAAATAAAGTTTATAATTATAAGCATTTTTGTCATAAACACAAGATTAATCTTATTGTATATCAACCATTAGATGATACAATAAAAAATAATATAAAAATACAAGATTAATCTGAATGAATAACAACCATTAGATAGTAGAATATCTAAGTACATTCTAGGTATATCCACAAATTTGCTTAAACAAACCAAAAATATATTATGAGCATTAAAAAGTTTACTCTTCAGAATTAGACAGAATATTAAAAATATTAAGCTAATTAAGTACTTTTTTCAGTGGTTAAATTAATATAAATCATACTTTAGATTTGGGTCTAAAGTAAATTATTGCTGAGTGTTTATGGTCAGCAAGCAAGTCTTCCATCCCAAGAGTCTCTAGAATCTTTTATAGCAACAAAATTTCTACTTTCTGAAAAGTTTCTCCAAGTGATAAGATAAATTCCCAACTTTATAACCACCTTTTTGCAAAATATCTGGACTTAATTACCCACCATTAATCTCAAAAGTTATACTTCCTCCCCTTTCCCGCCGCGTGACGCTGGCCCTTGCCAAGCAGCCGTGCCGCCCCCGAGGCTTGGAACCACTTTCTAGGCAGTGTTGAGGAACCCAGAATATTGTGATAAAGTACTTTTCAATTCACAATCCTCCACCCCAGACTAATTATATGCAACCAAGCCCTAAAAATGATTCCTAGGTGACGAAATGTTTCTTTGCTGCAATCATGGCGTCGCAAGCTGTTATCAGTGCTCTTGGATCGATCATCGAAAGTTTCCTCATCACCAGGCCACAGCTCAAGAACTTTATCCATAGGGATTCAAAGACACATCTAAATGCTTAAAAGGTTTTGAAACGGTCAGAGACTTTGTGCTTATTTCTCAAAAGTTGGACTCACTGGATCCTCCAGATACAGTATATTCCTTTTGCAACGATCTGTTGTCACATATGATGTGTGAAAGGAAGATAGAAGAAAACACACTAGGTTCGTAAGTAGAAATGTGGTTGAAGGCACCGAGATGGGCAAAAGAACTTTTCAGATGGAATGGATTGAGACGCATACACATTCTCTCCCAGATAAGAAAACCCAAGAAAGAATGGTGGGTTTATTCATGAATCAGGTAGTAGAGTGGCGCAAAATGGTGACTGATTTTATAGATTTTAAAATACCCTTCCACGTCACGAACAATGCCGTTTCTTACGGCATCTGCGAGAACAAAGGTGATGCAAATGGATTGCCATTGACATATCCAAAGTCTCATCTCTTGCCTGTCTGATTTAGATCGTGAAACATCCTGCTAATCCTTATATGCGTTTTCTTTTGCTTGGTCTTTGCACAGGCTGGAATATTCTCGTTTTCTTCGCTCGAGACCATGAGCACATCTCTTTGGGGACTAGGCCGGAGTTTCGGCTCGAGCGGAAAATGTGGGAAGCCGATCATCTCCTTCTCCTTTTCATGCTTGGCTTGATCCTTACAGCACAGAGTTATGTTTCAGCTCAACCAGGCGAGTGGCATTTCACGATCCAAAATATGGTTTTTGGAAGAACTGTATACGACTTTCTGCAGGATTTTTGAGTCTCGACTATGGAGCGCTTTAGACGTCCACACGGACGAAAATGGTATCGAATGGATACCCGATGACAAGTACATCACCAGCGGATCCATTTCAAGCTCGTTGAACAAAGGGTCGGATCTACTTGCAGCGTCTTCGCTACTTTAGCGACACCTCCCGGAAGCATTGCTACGCTTTGCCAGTTGTGGTGGACAAGAGCTACATTGTGAGGCCGCGCTTCTACTACGGAAACTACGATGGGCTGGAATCAACTCTAGTCGAGTTTGCCATTGCTATTGGTGCGAACGCTGTGATGAACGCGAGCCTGGGAAGCCAGTCGTCGTGGTACTACGAGTTTGTGGTGAAAGCTACAAACTCGACGCTATGGAACCCGGTCGAACTCACCAGCAAATATCCCATTAGGAGGCTGACGCCCGGGATGAGTGGAAGCGTCTCGGATTATAGTGAGGTCTTGCTCATGTGGAGAAGGATCAATCTTGGAGCAACTTCAAACGAAGATATCAGGTATGAAACTCCCAAACTTTTTTCTCTTCGAGCGTTCAATTCTTCGAACAGGTATCCTTTGGATGAATACGATCGAATATGGAGAGCTGACAAGAGCTTCAAAAACATGGGAAGCTACCAGCGGATCAACACTAACTCGACTGTTTCCGTAGGGAAAACTTTTAACAAGCCTCCCATAGAGGTGATGAGCTCCGCGATCGTCCGTGATGGTCTTCGAGTTTCCAGCCACGCTCGAGGCAACGAAGTACTACGTGAACTTTTACTTTGCGGAGTTCTTCGCTCTGGGGAACGACACGAGAGAGTTCACGCTCCTTTTCAACACCACCTCTCTTGAAACTCTCCAGGTCGCGGTGACCATCAACATCGAGAAACACACCCAGGCTTCGGCGCAAATGTATCTCAAAGCTCCGGTGGAGCTTTTAGATCCAACACGCGTTTTTCTCGTTCCCATGCTAAACTCTACGCTGGGTCCAATCCTCAATGCCGCCGAGCTCTTCGAGAACAAAGGCGGTCTCCTGCCAGGGACAGAACCCGAGGATGGTATTTATTATACGTTGTCTCATTTGTGATAGTCTTCTCTTGTTTTCTTATCTGGAAGTGGTAGCAATTCTTGGACGTTGCTTTCCTCTTCCTTATACTTGGGAGGGATACATAGCTCAAATCCCGGCCAGAATCACAGAGCTGTAAGAGGACTCATATCTATCATACGAAACTGAAGAAATTGACATTGCAGGAACTTATCCAACCAACGTCTGAGTGGTAATATATCCCAGTCAAGCAAGAAGCTGTTGCATCTAACAAAAATTTACGAACGGTTCTCTAGCAATTCTTAGTTTTCTTCTCATCTTTAGTTTTTTCCATATATCTGGATAACAATGCATTGACAGGGCCAGTTCCAAACTTTAGCTCCTTGAAAAAACTCACGGTTTTGTGAGTACAGTGTATGCTCGAAAATTAGAGTTTTTCTTACAGTCACTATTTCACAGGTCATTACAAAACAACAGCATGGATTGCGTGCCACCAGAACTGCAGCTCTCTTTCAAGTTCGTTTCTCGAGATTCTCTCTTGAAATTGATCTTTCGTTTTCCTTCCTTCCGCAGCACTACTGTTAAGTTATGCGAGAAGCTCGACACAAAGAAGAAGAAGAAAAATACAACACTCTTAATTGGAGTCACGGTTCCATGCGTAGCTGTGTTACTACTCGCAGCTGGACTCGTTGTGTGTTTCATGTCCCATAGAAAGACGGACAAAGAACCATCAGACCACAAGAGTCAGGTAAGTTGCAAAATGCTGGCTTGTGCTTATAGCTTTCTCATCTCCCTGGTCCAAAGTCTCCAAACTCCGTGATCATGGCCACAAACAACTTTAAGCAAGTTCTTGGCGAAGGAAGTTTTGGACCAGTGTACTATGGCTGCCTTTCCAATAATGTTAAAGTTGCTGTTAAGGTTTTGTCAACGCCTCAAAGCAAGGATATCATGAATTTAACACGGAGGTGAGTTTGATCGTCAAGCATGGATAGCAAACTGATCTCAAACCATTGGCAGATTGATATTTTATTGGTGGTACACCACAGGAACTTGGTGTCGTTCCTTGGCTATTGTGATCAGGAGTCAAAGCGAATAGAACTTTGAGAGAGCAAAGTGATTTCTTTCGTTTCCATTTGTCATCTCTTTGATGTGGTTATGTATAGGCACAATGTCCAGCTTTGAGCTAGAAATCTCGGCTGCAAGTTGCTTTAGACGCTGTTCAAGGTAAACAGTGTGGTGACCCTCGACAACAAGTTTCACAGGATTGGAATATTTGCACACCTCCTGCAATTTACATATCATCCATCGGGATGTGAAGACAACTAATAAACTTTTAAGCTCTACCATGGTTGCCAAAGTTAGTGACTTTGGGCTTTCCAAGCTTTACAACAGGAACAACATATCTCACGTCTCAACCATCACTCACTCAGAGTGAGCAAAAACTTTCTTAATGACTAACTTTTTTTTTTTCTAACGCCAGGCTCATGGGAAATCAGATGTGTACAGCTTTGGAGTGGTACTGTTCGAGATTGCTTGCAGCCGTGAACCCATCAATCTATTGCTTCCAGAGGAAGAAGTTGCTCTTTCAAAATGGGTAAAAACACTCTTTCAAGTCTTTTGTGACAGCAGCTCTGCTTCCTCCAGGCATGCAAGGAAATTGAGAGAGGCAAGGCCTCTTTCAGCTCATTTACCACAGTGCTCATGTTCGGCCTCCTATCAGAGCGATGTTCCACACAATTCATTGCAAGTTCCAAAACTTTCCACGCTGCTTGTTCTTTACTGCCAAAGTTATAGACTTTATAGTCCAAAACTTAGGATCTACTATAATTTGCAAGATCCAGCTCGAGGAGGAAGGGAGCCCTCTCACAAAATCTATGGAATCTTTCACTAGAGCAAGATAAGTAAGTTTACCAAAGTATTTTAAGCGTTGGTTGCGTTCAAAATCAAAATCTGCTTACGTTCAGATAATTTGTTTTGCTAAAATAAACAATTGGGTCTGCATCATCATGGATTTAACCATGCAGAAATACAAGAGAAGCATGCTGACCAAGCTCCAGCATGCCTTCGGAAATCAGTGCAGCCGTCAGTAACGTTTGGTCGAGATGTTTTAACAAATGCTTATGTATCTGTAACTTTGGATTCTACACAGATATTTCAATCAAAATCCAAGCTTGAATCTAGCCGTCACAGTCACTTACCAGGTCGGCAGTAGAAGTGTAGGCCTTGAAAGGCACAAATACTGTGATTTTCTCGTGGTCTTGTCCACTCGAAAAGGTCGTCGATGATCCACAAAATCAGTGATCTTATTTGTCTCCAGCTTACTCTGGAGACAAATATTGGTATTTCACGACCACAGTCAATCATGAAAAGCACGGCGGCCATGCAACGAACTTGATGCCATAAGAATGCCTTGTGCATAACCCACAGACTTCTTCCTTCCCAGCGAAAAAAAGAGCAAGCAAGCAATAACCTGCAAGCAGCAAAAAAAAAAGAAAAAAAAAAAAGAAAAAAAAATCAGCTTTCTTCCAAACAAAGAATAGGAACGTACCAGCTGCCAATGTACATGATTTTCAAAGCTACAAATCGTCGCTTAGAGTTTCCTAGCAAGAGAGAAAGAGTCACTAGGAATTCCTTTAAAAGGATCGTAGAGTACCTTGATTTTCTTTCTTGTGATTCTTGTGAGTCCGCTTCGATTTTAGCGACTGGTTTCCACCATGCTGAAAGAACAGAGAGTAAATCGAATGGGAGAGAAGAAGAACGAATCGAGCAGTTAAATTTGCATTCTCTACTTCCAGTGCCTGCGCCAAGATTTTCACTCACTGAAGAGAGGATGATCCTCGCAGACAATGTGGCACCATCGTTCTCCAGCTCGCGGATGCGCCCTTCTTCCATCGCCCCAAAATTCTGGAAGAGCACATTTTAGGGTTTATGGCGATATTTTAGGGTTCTTGAGGTTTTCCCGCCATGGCGATGAGCTTGAGCGCCGGGTGTGGCAATCGATGGGAGCTGCTGGTGGTGCGAATGGGCGGCGGCAAGCGCACATTCCCTGGCGGCGTCACCAAGTGGCAGTGGAAGCGGCTCCAGATGCACAAGCAGCGGATGCGCGAGAAGGCGTGGCTGCTGCGCGAGCGCCGGATCTACGAGAAGCGCAAGCGGCAGGAGATGATGGCCGCGGTGACGGTGCTGGAGAAGCCGTGGGAGCAGCAGAGCTTCCCGGCCAGGACGCCCATGGCCGACGAGCAGCTCTCGGCCCTAGCCGATAGGTTCCGCAAGCCAGGCGCGCTGGATTTGTGGAACTGGCGCGATGGCCCATCCAGGAACGCTGCTGCTGGGGATGGCGATCTAGGCGAGCAAGAGGAAGGATTCTTCTCGGTCGACAATGGAGACGATCGGCCATTCCTGCCGGTGAGTATCACCGAGATTGGCTCACCACCGACCAAGGAAGATCAAAACCTCTGGGATTCTGGAAGGGACAAGCCTCGGCGGCCAGCACTGGGTAAGTCGATTCGTCCTGTTCTTCCCGAGAAATGGGAGAGATCTAGGAGCAAGCAAGAACTATGAGAATCAATTGGTAGGCATGTTTATAAGAATAAACCCTCTCTCTCTCACACACACACGCGCACACCGGAGTTCTTGCAAGATCGACGTGTGATCATCTTGGGATCTTCTCTATCAAGCTTTGGAGACTTTGATTTCCATCACATTCTTGATTTTGGGGGCATACATACCATAGACTTGGCTCTGCCTCTTGACAAGCTCGAGCTGTTCTTCCCCAAACGCTAACAAATCACGGCCTCCTCCTGCCTTGCTAGACTCGAATCCTTGACGGCAGCGCCTCGCGATGTACTCCCTAATGTTATAATCGGGAAATCTCCGTGCTTCGCGAAGCAGTGATCGATAGAGGGATCGCGCCTCCATAGCCGACGCCATAGCCACGCTCGAAAAGAAGAAAATAAATAATTGGATAGATCACCGTCAAGCTGGTCAATTGGTCAACTATCAACGGTCATTCTGAAGCATATGCGAAAAGATTCTCCATAAATGAGCTGGTCAATAGTCAACGGTCTTACGAAAAGATTCTCCATTAGCTCATGGCTTCTTCCATTCTCGCCACCAGCGAGGCGTGTTCTTGGGGCAAATTCCATGGGGCAAGGAGGAGGAGAGCGCCCAGGCGCTGCCGCAATGCTTGTTCCTGCAGGGCGTCCTGGCAAGAGGTGAGCAGAGATGGATTAATGCGGCTGCGAGATGATTTCCAGTGATTTTGATGAGCTCCCAGCTCGCCGGTGTTCTTGTGTTCTCGGCATTTCCCTTCACGGCAGTCAAGGCAATCGCGAATAGCTCGCTCGGCAAGCAGCTCCAGGAGAGGATGCAAGAGACCAAGGCCGCGGCGGAGAACTCCCGATCGGCTGTGGATGCCGCGAGAATGAGGGCTAGGGACGCGAGGTGAGGTAAAGAAATCCTTTTAGATGGAGATTAATTTGCTGATCGCTTGGCTCTAGTGTGTGGTTTGGCCAAGATCGTCCCAAATGGCTGGGGCCGATTCCATACGACTATCCTGATCATCTCCAAGGAAGCTTTCCTGGAGATTATGGCTTCGACATAGCGGGACTTGGAAAAGATCCCGCAAAATTCGATAAGTTCTTCAAGTAAGTTCCCTCCCGTGAAGTCTATGGAACTTACTATCACGTAGTTCTTTTCTTATTCTTCTTCCAGTTTCGAGATTTTGCATGCTCGATGGGCGATGCTAGCAGCGCTGGGAGTGGTGATCCCGGAGGTCTTGGAAAAGTTTTTTGGAGTTAACTTCGCAGAGAGCGTGTGGTGGCGAGTCGGGTATGCCAAGCTCGAGGGCGACACGCTAGATTATCTCGGGATTCCAGGCCTCCACATTGTTGGGGCTCAAGGCATCATCGTCATTGCGATCTGCCAGTTCCTCCTCATGGTAAATCGTCCTTTTTCTCGTCAAGTTCTTCCAATCGATACAAACTAATCTATGATCCAAACAGGTTGGTCCAGAGTATGCCAGGTACTGCGGCATCGAAGCACTAGAACCGCTAGGAATCTATCTTCCCGGAGACATCAACTATCCGGGAGGAGTCCTGTTTGATCCGCTGGGACTCTCCAAAGATCCGGCTACTTTCGAGGAGCTCAAAGTCAAGGAGATAAAGAATGGCCGTCTAGCGATGGTGGCGTGGCTGGGATTTTACGTCCAAGCTCTCGTGACAAAGAAGGGCCCTTTGGAGAACTTGCTCGATCATTTACAAGATCCTCTTCACAACAATGCCGTTACGTCAATCCTCCTCTAGCTTCGCAAGAGAAAGATAAGTTCTAGATTGATTCCTATGCTAGCCGATAAGAATTAAATCCCAGGTATGGTGTCTTCGGAAAGTCTGCTAATCCCGTGAAGCCTGGCTCGAGAACACGGTTCCGCTCAATCTCATATCTTTCGACCACCTTGTCGTGCTCGAGGAGTTCCTTCAATGGAGGTGGAGTCTCCACAATTGGTCTCACAATCTGCGGAAGAGAGCAACGAAGAACAAGAAAAAAAAGCGTTTGGCTTGTCACTGGATTGTTCTTCCACTGGCATGGAACGCAGCAAAACGAGGACGATTTGCAAGCGGAACTTGGACTTGTTCCACTCGAGGACGATTTGCAAGCAAAAAAACTTGGACGATGTGTGATCCCAGCTTGGAAGAACACACATTAAAACGATCGAATGGAATAAAGGAAGAGAAACTTACCTTCATGGGAGGGCAGTGGAATCCTTTGAGCTCTGGACAATAGAGTTCCAGTCGATCTTTCTCCTTGTAAGGAGGATTTAAGATTAACACGTTGTCGCTCCAAAACATGAGGTCTACGAGCTCGTTACACTCGTGGAGGTTGAGCTCCTTGAGCCCCCGCGCGACAATGTGCCCTGTTCTTAGCTTCCCACACCTCGCGAGCGATAGCTTCTCCAGAGAACTCGACTGCTCCAAAAGAGAGTATAAGAAAAATCCTGTAAGAAACTTGAGAAATCGTAGAAGTACCTCGAGGAAAACATACTCGAGTGCTGTGCAGCATGACAAATCCAACTCCTTGAGAGCGTTTGCTATGTTGTCAGGCATGACAAACCTTGCCAAGGACGTCGCTCCACGGAGCTCTAGCTTCTCCTAGAGTTTAAAACCATCGAAAATGTGAATGGAATGTTTTCGCTTTGTGTGATCTTACCAAGGAAGGCCGAGAGGCCCTGAAGAGCTCATCGATAAATGCCTCATTCACTTTGCTACTCCAAAGAATGGAAATCTAGCAAACACTCTACCAAGGTTAAGCGAAAGAAACGGAGGTAGTGGAAGAAAAATCGCTTACCAATTGGCAAACGTGCAAGATTGTAGCACGAATTTCCCCAAAATTCGGCGCAGCAGCTGGATCTGGCAAAGCTTCCAGCGGCCGCTCCCACTTGAAATTCCCTAGCGCCTACAAATCCATCTCAAGAACTCATCACACCGATCACAGACCTAGATCGCGATCGCCATACCTTCTGCCATCCAGAATCTGGCTTCGGCGCCCCGCCTTTCTTTCCCTTCTTGCCCTTGGGCGCCATAGCTCGGCGCCATTCCTCTCGCCCTCATCTTGATCTTGGCGGGAGACGCATCGCTCGGCCAGCGCAAATCCACACCGTCCGAATCAGGGCAACACAGGCATCTCAAGTATATTCGTCATTTTAAAAAAGTAACAACAAAAAAAGTTTGCCTTGCAAACTTCCGGAGCTACAAAAACCTCCGTGCCAGATGAATTTACAAGTCGTCGTTCGCTTTGCTCGCAGTGCTTCCCAGCGATGGCGATGCTCGAGCTCTTTGCAAAGTTTTTCTCATCTGTATTGTCGTCTCCACTCGGCGAGATTGGACCGGAGTGGTGTAAGAGGTTGTCTGGAAGACAAGCCTAGCAGCGTACAGCCCGGCTTGGCAGCATGACACTTGATCTGCAAGAAGCACAGAGAGGTAGAACTCGAGGAATCAAACGAGAGCTTGCTTTGAATGAAAGAGTTTGATCTCGGCGTGAACCTTACTCCTTGGATGTGTAGCGGTGAGATTGCTTGCCCCGTCGAGCCTGGATACTTCCCTCCCAGCAAAAGCTTGAGCTCGTTGTTCTCCTGGTAGAGAAATTCCACCTGCGGATAGAAAACAATTGCTTGTCAGCAAACACTAGCAAGAACAAGGAAGGAAAAACGAGAGAACAATAAAAAAGAAGAGAGGAAGAACAAGAACAAAAACAAGGAAGTGAAAAGCGAGAGAGCAATGAAAAGGAAGGGAGGAAGAACAATAACAAAACGAAGAACAAGGCTACCAAAGAGAGAAAAGAGAAGAGAAGTGGGCGATTCTTACCTCGACTTCCGCCTTCTTGAGATTGGCTTCGTACTGCTGCGCGTCCTTCCTCAAGTCTTGGATCTCCCCAAACAATCCCTGGACGCACCTCTCGGAAGCTCTCATCTTGTGCACGGCCGCGTCCCTCTCCCGCTCCACAGCTCTAAGAGCGGCAGCGTTCACTGCCGACGCCACCATGTCGTGAACCAGGCGCTCCTCCTCCATCCGATTCCGCCGTTGCTCGAATTCCTCCCGGAGCTCATCCGCCGCGCGATGCTCCGCCGCCGCGGCCCTCTCCTCGGCATCATCCGCCGCCTCCATGAAAATCTGCCTATCGTTGTGGTAGAGCAGGCACTCGTTCTCCAGCCGCGAGCACTCCTCGCTGAGATGCTTGCAATACTCCGCGACCTTCTGCGTCTCGGCGATCTGCCTCTTCAGCGCCTGCGCGCTCAAGCTCGCCTCCACCTGGAAAGCAAGAAAGAAAGGGAAGAAATCGCGAGATTACGGCTCCAGCAGCGATCTTTCTCGCGGATTTTACCTTGGCCGTGTTGTATTTCTGCTGGATCTCCCGCAATCTCTCTTGCAAGCAGTGGACCTGGCTCTGCAAATCGAGCTGCGAGCGCTCCGCGAGCTGGAGCTTCTCGCGCAGCTGCTGATCCGCGCAAGAGAGCCCTACCATATGCGCGATCGATCCCTCCATGTAGCTCTCCATCTCCGACGACAATGTCACTGCCATGACGAAAGAAGCTCTCTTCTTTCTAAACCCTAAAATGCCGCGCAACGGTCCAGTGGTCGATCTTTTTGCCGTTAAAGCGCGTCGGGAAGGCGACTCGAACCGCGGACTGGCTAGGCTCGGGGTACGGATGTGCCCGAGCCTACAGGCTCGGATAGGGTAGCGATTACTTCCTGTGTTTTTGCTTTCTCTTCTTCCATTTCTCTCTCAGACTCCGTGTTGTGGCGGCAGTCGCCATGAGGATGTGATGCATGAGCGCGATCTCGTGCAGCCACTGGATCGGCGCGATCTCCACGCCGGCGCCCCGCCGGTGATCGAAATCTCGGGATTCTAGAGGTGATTTTAGGGTCTGGCGCAGCGATTCCCAGCGCCGGAGCAGGGTTCTTGTTCTTAGGGTTTTCCAGGCGACGCGAATTCGCGGACGAATTGCGGGGAAGCGTGTCCTGGCCTCTGGATTTATGACCACTAATCAGGCGAAGGCGGATCCAGTTGAATCGCAGCTCAAGAGAGGAGGAAGCGGCCGTGGAGGAGCTGCTGTGTATCGAGCGACGCAGGGATCAGCAAAGGGTGGAGGCGCAGGGGGGCCTGGCCCTTCAGCGAGCGCTCCCCCTCATTCTAATCATCCCACTCCTCGTCCCAATGCTCATGGAAGCGCGGGTCGGAGGTAAGCCAAGCCTTCTTTGCTCTTTTCTTTTCTTTCTCTTTGAGTGGAAGGGTTTAATGCCTAGCTCGCAGGAAGAATAACTGGCAGCAGTATACAAACAATGCGAATGGTGGAGAGGCAATTTTGCAGCCGACTCATCGGCCTACTGGTGAGAAACATTGTGTTATTTTATTCGTTAGTGTTAACTTGCTCTTTAATGGGGGATGTTCTAGGTGGTAATGTGTCTGTGCCAGCTCCTAGGCGGCCAGTACACAACAATGGCAAGCAGCCTCTATCTCCGAGTACTCCGGAAAAATCCCAGGCTGGTGAGTTTGTCGTCTTTAATCTTGTTCCTCGGCGTTCTGATTCATAGAGTTTTTGTTTTACTGAAGATATTGCCCGGCAACCAGCAATGACATTTCAATTTGGCAGCTTCAGTCCCGGAGGGTTGGGGCCTAATGGCGGCGTGCAGGTATCTATAGCTTTGACTGGTTCTTGTGCAATGTTTTCATTGTTCATGGGTGTCTAGATTCCAGCTCGTACAACATCGGCTCCTCCAAACCTTGACGAGCAGAAGCGAGAGCAAGTACGTTTTTACTTAGTCTTTTTTTCTGTTGCTTGTGTGCTTTGCTTACAAGTTTTGCGCTATTAGGCGCAGTATGAAGCTTCTCGCGCTGGCAAGCTTTTGCCACCCGTTGTTTTGGATCATGCACCGCTTCCCCCTACACAACCTGTTCGGCCTGCACACATGCCAATTCCGATGCAAGTTGTCAGCTCTCAACCTCAGAACACGATTCAGCAGCCTTTACAGCAGCCGGTTCTCCAACACAACCACAATTTAGTTCAGCCGCCGGCCTTCACACCCGGAGCTAAGTTTCAACCGTCTCCAGTGATGGGTTCTCAAGTTGGAACCTCGATCGTGCCTCAGCAAATGATGGGACATCATGGTCAGTCATTTCCGTTTGTGCAGCGGGCTAGCAGGGCGTTGAAGATTGTCAATCCGGAAACGCAAGAAGAGGTGTTGCCTGCGTCAGTTTTACCAAGGGGGCCGCCAATCAGACCAATGAACTTTACCGGGCCGTCGCCGTCGGTGGGTATGAATCACTACTCAACGCCACTATCAACGACAGGCCCGCCGTTTTTCCCTCTGAATATGGGGGATTCTCAGAGGGGTTATGGTCCTCCTGGAGCATCTTTTATCCCCCGTGGCACGCAAGTTGCGACTCCGGCAGTGCCACCCACAGATTCTCATGTCGACACTACAGTTACACCATCTGAGCTTTTAGATAGTGCACGGGCGGAGGCTGGTACGGAGGCTGTTGTCGACAGTACTGCGGTTACAGAGACGCTCATAGAAGAGACTACTACCACCACAACCGTAGCAGTGGATGTTCCACAGGAAAGTGCCGACCAAATCGTTGAGTCCGGGGCAACAGTTTCTGAAGGTAGCGTAGAGGTTGGTGCACCTCCAACGCCGGAAAGTAGCACAGTGCAGGAGATAGAGCAGTCGGTTGGAAGTGTCGATGCAGCTGCAGCTGGTTCTCAAAAGGATGGCGATAATGACGAAAAGCCGATAGAGGTTGAGAAGCATGCTGAAACTCCCCCGGTTGCGTTGGAAGTGGAACCACCTGCGGAAGCTGTCCCCAAGTTGGTATCGGAGTCCGCTTCACATTCTACTGAGGTGGTCGTCGAAGTGAAACAAGGAAGTAAGAAGAAAAACAAGAAAAAGATTCTTGCTAAAGCTGACGCTGCGGGATCAAATGCCGACCTGTACAACGCTTACAAGGCTCCCGACGAGAAGAAGGATGAGCTCGTGGTACCGGCAGAGCAACAGGAAGTGGAAGTCAAAGCTGAAAAGAAGCCTTCAGTAGAAGTGGAGCCTCCGAAAGAGTTGGATGATTGGGAAGATGCTGCCGACTTGCCGACTCCGGCACCCAAGCCGGACGACAATACTCAGCTTTCGACACAGAAGAGATACAGTAGGGACTTTCTGCTGACGCAAAGGGAACACAACGTGAGCTTGCCACCAGATTTTGAAGTTAGGCCGGATATAGAGGTTATTTTGGTCCCGCCAGTAGATATGGGACTCCGGGGAGTTCCGCGACGACCAGCAGACGAGGACAGGTGGATTAAGCAGCCTATAACTCCATCGGGACGGGCACAGGACATTCGAGTTGATGGATTCAGACCGGGTAACACTTCAGCAGGGATGAGGTTTCCGCCACCAATGCTTCCCAACATGCCGCCTCACATTGTTCCGGGACGTGGTGTTGATTCTCTCAGCTGGATTCATCCTCAGAAGGGTCTCATTCCATCTCCTACGCCTTTGCCTGCAATGCACAAGGCAGAGAAGCGTTATGAGATTGGTAAAGTTTCTGACGAAGAAGACGCCAAGCAAAGGCAGGTGAAGGGCATCCTTAATAAGCTCACGCCTCAAAACTTCGAGAAGCTGTTTGCTCAAGTTCAGGACCTGGGGATTGAGACCGCAGCTACGCTTTATGGCGTGATATCTCAGATTTTCGACAAAGCCATCATGGAGCCAACGTTTTGTGAGACGTACGCACGTTTTTGTGTCCAGTTGTCGGTTGCCTTGCCCGAGTTTACTGAGGATGGGGAGAAAGTTACTTTCAAGCGGGTTCTTCTGAACAAGTGCCAGGAAGAGTTTGAGCGTGGTAAGAGAGAAGAGGAAGAAGCTGGCAAGACTGAGGAAGATGGTATCGCCATCACCCCGGAAGAACGTGAGATCAAGCGCGTGAAGGCCCGCAGACGAATGCTGGGAAACATCCGTTTTATCGGCGAGCTGTACAAGGAGAGCATGCTAACGGAGCGGATCATGCATCAGTGCATCACGTCGCTCTTGGGAGAATACCAGAGTCCTGACGAGGAGAATATAGAAGCACTCTGCAAGCTCATGACAACCATCGGTTCGCTTATCGATCACAGCAAGGCAAAGGCTCATATAGATGCTTACTTCGAGAGGATTTTGGACCTCTCCAACAACCCGAAGCTTCCGTCTAGACTGAGATTTGGTTTGAAGGACGTTATCGACCTTAGAAACAATGACTGGCAGCAGCGAAGAAAGGTTGAGGGTCCCAAGAAGATTGAGGAGGTGCACAGGGACGCTCAACAGGAGCGGCTTGCCCACACTAGCCGAGACAGATTTTCTCGCGGTATGAGCATGAGGCGTGTACCACCATCTCCCGGAGCTATGTCACCGATGGGTCGAGGAGGAATGCCAGGTCGTTACATGCAGGATGTTCGAAAAGAAGATCAGTTTTTTATGGATAGCAGGCCAATGCCGATGCCGATGCCGCAGAGGTCAGAGGAGTTTACGTTTGTTCCTCAAGGAGGACTTGGAAGGGGTCCAATGCGTGGTGCTCCCGGGCCCTCTGCACGGAGTGCTTTAGGCGACGTGCCACCTAAGATGCAAGTGGATTTTCGACGTCCTGGTACTGCACCAAGTATGAACAGGGAACCTTACATAAGCAGGGATGAGTTCTCGAGGGGTGGTACTGGTTTTGGGGCTGGCGAAAGGCCTATATTGGAGAGGCCTATGTCAGCTGCCCCGGGTGTGAAGGAGTATCGTGGTTTGGAACGATCTGCTAGTGATCGGCTGGCAGCTTATTCCACAATAGAAAGGCCATCGACTCCGCCTACACCTGCACCACAAGTCTCTCAGCCCCCAGCACTGACAGAAGAGCAGCTGAGAAAGAAAAGTACTCTGGCCATTGAAGAGTACTACAGGTTCAGTATTGGTTTTCTATCCAGTGCATTTTTTGTTTCTAATGCAGTGCCAATGTATGTGCAGCATAAGGGATGTGAAGGAAGCAGTTCAGTGCGTTGAGGAACTCGGAAGGCCTGACTATCACGCGAAAATGGTTTCGCAGTGGATATTGGAATCTTTCGAGAGAAAGGACGTTGAACGGGACCTAATGGCGACGCTCATCAAGCATCTACGATCGCAGAGCCCTGCGCTACTAACTTACGATCAAATGAGAGAAGGGTATGCAAATGTTTTAAGGTTTAAGGTTCCTTTTCCTAAAGTTTGTTATCTATCAACAGGATAGCGTCTGTTCTTTCTGTGTTTGAAGACACAGTGGTGGACGTTCCGAAAGCCGCTGACTACCTAGGAAGCGTTGTCGGGAAGCTTGTTGCGGAGGATGTGTTTCCATTAATTCAAGTCGAAAAACTGGTAAAAGAGGGTGGGGCGGAGAAGGATAGTTTACTGCTGAGTACCGACGCATTGGAGATTTTTGGTGCTGTCTTGGACACTATTCGCAAGGAGAAGAACGAGGAAGAAATGCTACGATTGTACAAGGCTGCCGGAGTTAACATTCAAGATTTTGTCCTAAATCCTAGACCTGGACAAGTCGAGGCGTTTTTGAGAAAAAAGAATCTTCTCTGTCTGGACCCTGTAAGTGTCAAGCTCCATTTGTATGTTATTGGTTTTCTGCTGACATATTTTACGACCATACAGGTTCTCCCTGTCGAGGGTTATTTGAAGGATGCATTCGCAAACAATGTGTCCGTTCCCGAAGTTTTGAAATGGCTGGAGGTACGTAATTCTTTCAGAGTTGGTCTCACTTTACTCAACTGGTAAATGCAAATGCACAGACAAACGCTTCCTCTTTGTTTACAAATGCTGGGTTTCTACGCATGTTGATGACTGAGGTTTTAAACCAGACGGTCCATCCTGTGCCCTCTGAAGACTACGAGGTATACTTGAGATTTTACGGCGGATTTATTTCGAAAAAATCTCTTCTTTCTTTTTTCCTGTGCAGGCTTCTCTCAAACGCACACGGAAGTACTCGGACCTTTTGAAAAGAGTTACTGCTGCAAATGCCAAAGCTGCCGGCGCAAGTCAAGGACAATGTTGTATCTTTTGCGTTCGAGTGTTCTATAGTCGGTCGACTGACGGGCTGGTTTCATGCCTTTGCAGACATAGTAGCCGTGCAACAATTTGCTCATCATCATGGCCATCCTAGCGGCTTAATGACAGCTTTGTTCAACAGTTTTTACACGGACGAGGTGAGTGTTTCCTCCCTACCTTACAAGGCAAGCGAAAGAAACTCACATCGTGAGTGTGCAGGTTATCTCGGAGAATGCTTTTTTCAAGTGGCAGGACGACGTCAAAGACCCGACCCCTGGAAGAGAACAGGTACTCTAGACTATAAAAACACGTCTCCTTCGTTAGCTAATAGCGTTGTATATAGGCGATTCGCGAAGTTGGAAAGTGGCTTTGCTGGCTTCACGAGGCCCCGGAAGAAGACAACTAGCTCGCACCATCAAACAAGCGCTGGCGTTTTCTAATTAGGAGGACTTCCCATGTTGCGGGACTTTGTACAGATTCGAAAGAGGCCAATAGGTACAATTTATCCGGAGAACTAATGGCAGCCCTGTCTTGTTTTGAAGAGGGAAGAAGACGAAGAAGAAGCGAGCACAAAGAAAAAAGATGATGAAACACACAACCTTTTTCTTTGCAAGAAGAAAGAATGCGATGAGGTAGTCCTTTTCCCGTCTTGTTTTTTTCGGTCTCTATATATGTTTGAGCGAGATCTCACTTCAAGCTGGATCTCACGAGCTCATAGGTGAGGAAGCAGGCGGCATTGGCAGGCACGCTCCGAGCCATGGCCGGGCCGAATCCCCGGTACAGCCCCTTGATCCCCTCGCTGCGGTATACCTTTTGGAAGGCGTCCAGCGTCCCCCGGAACTTTGGGTTGCTGTGGTCGTCAACTTGGATCATACTCTTGACGACGTCGGCGGGATACACCGCCAGCCAGTACATCGCTCCCGCCGCTCCGCCCGCCGCTAGCAGCGACCCCTGCCCGAGTGTGTTCGTCGCCTTCCCGCCCGCCAAGGCCTGCTTGATCGCCTCGTAGCTTCCAAACATGGCGGCATTGCCGGGGACTTCGCGCAAGAGCGTCGGGAAGAGGCCCTTGTAGAGCCCCACGACGGCGCCGCCTTCGTTCCGTGCGACGTGCCGGGCGACGTCCATGGGGCCGGCGTACGACACGGTGGCGACGCCGGCGGCGCCGCTCGCAGCTAGGGCTGACTGGGCCTGGAGCCGGCACTTGACGAGCTCCGTGGGGCAGGCGACGAGGCTGACGGCCACGCCGGCGCCAGCGCCGCAGAGCATCTGTTGCTGGACGGTCAGGATCTGCCCAGGGCGCTCGCGGAATATGCTCTCCATCTGGCCGCGCGACGCGAAGAGCACAGCGTTGAAGACCGCGACGGTGGCCAGCGGCGCGCCCATGCCCTTGTAGAGGCCCCGGGATCCCTCCGCCGCCAGGGTCTTCTTGACGGCGTCTATGGCGCCAGCGTAGATTGGCGGCTCACCTGGGCGGGGGGCGGGCTGGCTCTGGAGCTTCACCTTGATCGTGTCAAAGGGGTGGCCGACGAGGAGCTGCGCCACGCCCGCCAGCGTCCCCGACGTTAGATCCTTGGCCACATCCATTGCGCGCAATTCGCAGCCCAATTCGCCGCCGCGAGGGAGATCGCAATGCGCGTCGGACCGATCGATCGATCGATCCAGGCGAGAATGCGAATCCCTAGCGCGCGAGCTAATGGATCAACATACACAACCCAAACGGGATCGCCTCGATGAGTGACACGTGGATGATCGTACGGAGACAAGCGCGCTAGGGGAAAGAGACAACCCAAAATGTGTGCTCCCAATTTCAGGGAAATGTGAGTCGCCCATTGCTGTCCACGTGTCCGCCAAATAGCCAAGTGGTCGTGATTATATATTATGTCGTGTCAGTAATAACGTCCACGTCACCAGACACGTGGCGTGCCAGCTGGAGCACTTCTTCTTTCTCCGCCCGCATTCCAGCGCTCGCGTAAATCCCCGCCATGAGCAAGTAAGTCGACGACTCCTTGCCTCCATCCAACTCCATCAATCGATCAAACGCCACCCTTCCAATCCTCGCGTTCTTCCACTTCCGGCACGAGGATAGAACGATCGTCCAAGTCGTGGCGTCGGCTGCCCAAGGCATGGCCTCGATCGTCTCCAAAGCTTGTTCCAGGTGACCACCGCGTCCCAGCATGTCGATCACGCAGTGAAAGTGCTCCATCCCGGGCTCTACACCGTGCTGCTTCGCCATGGCCTGGAAGATCTCTCTTCCTTTGTCGACGAGTCCGCAGTGGCCACACGCCGAGAGAACCGAGAGAAAAGTAATGGAGTTTGGCTTGATCCTCTCGCCGCCACCTTCTTGCATCCGCTGGAACAAACTCAAGACCTTCTCGGCGTCACCCTGCTTGCTGTAACCTGTGACGAGCGAGTTCCAGGATATAGTATCCTTCCTGGTGATCGAGCTGAAAGCTTCCTCGGCCGCTTCCATGCTTCCACACGTCGCGTAGAAATCCACCAGAGCGTTGCCAACGAGTACGTTGCTGTGTAGCTCGAGCCTCCTTGCGTCGTCGTGGATCCTCCTCCCAGCATCCAGCGCCACCAAGTTCCCACACGCCACCAGAGCCGCCACCAGTGTTTTCGAGTCGGGCTCGCAGCCATCGCGTCTCATCCGCGAATACAACTCGAGAGCCACCTCCGCGTCGCCGTTCTCGGCGTAGCCCAGGATGAGAGCGGTCCACGAGACGACGTCTCGGTGCCAAAGTTTGTCAAAGACGCTGCGAGCTCTCGCCATGCTCCCGCACTTGGCGTACATGTCGACGAGCGTGTTGGCGACGAAGATGTCCAAGTCTAGGCCACAGTCCACCGCTCGGGAGTGTAGAGCATTACCCCTTTCCAGGCTCGCCACCTTGAGGAGCTGGCCATTAACTTCACTCGCTGCTTCGCACTCGGCCAAGATCGCGCAGGCCCCGAGTGATGCGACGAAGGTCCGAGCGTCGGGAGCTAGAGAAAGATCCTCCATGCTCGAGAGTAACGCCAGAGCTAGCTCGCTTTCCCTGTTCTCTACGCATCCCATCAGCAGACTGTTCCAGGCGACCACGTCGTACGTAGCCATCTTGTCGAAAACTTTTCGTGCATCCAGCAGGCTCCCACACTTGGAGTACATGTCGATGAGCGTCGTTGCTACGAAGATATGGGTGTCGTCGCCGGCCTCCGTAGCTTGATGGTGTACTGCCATTCCTTTCTCCAGTGAATCCCGCTTAACCATCTTCCCTCCGATGGTTTGCCCGTCCTCGCCGGCTGCTAATCCAGCAGAAGCCCGAAGAGCAGCAACAAAAGCTCGAGCGTCCGGCCGAACAACTATCCCGGAAAAGAGCTCCAAAGCCCGGACGTTCTCCCCGTTTTCTACGTGTCCCAGGATCATAGCAGTTGTCGAGACCACGTCTTGAGGCATGCTGTCGAAAACTGCCCGAGCATCAACCGTGCTGCCACACTTCGCGTACATGTTGATCAAAGTGGTCGCGATGAAGACGTCCGACGCATGCCCGGCGTAAGAGGCATCGGAGTGGACTTTCTTCCCAGCTTGCAAGTCCCTTGTAACAAGACAGGCCTTCAATGCAGCGAGAAGAACACCTATAGACGCAGACGCGCTGGACTCCGTTTTCTCATTGAACCTTGAGCTTTGTCTGTAAATCGAGATCACCCATCGCTGGAAACAAGTCGATAGAACAGCTCGACACTTCATTCCTGCTCATGCCGCCCTACAAAGAAAAGAAAAAGTTAGGTCCCTGGCTCTGTATGTATGACTTACTTTTAAAGTGGAGTCATGTCTTGAGCTTCGTTGAGGAAGAGGCAACCAAAAACGTTGTTAAAGAAATCAACACCCTTCATCACGGTGTTATCGCCCACAACTTTCTTCACGTCGTATTTGCACGCTCTTGTGCAATCTGGACAGTAAGTGACCTGCATTTAGAAGCCGAAATTGTTGAGATTGTTAACTTTGAGCTCGTTTACCTCCAGCAGTTTGGGATGAAAGTTAGAATCCAGCATAATATCCACACCATAAATTGCTCTGGACTTGGGGCTGTACATTTCCTGGTGGATAGTCGATGCTGCTTCGAAAACAGCTCGCAACATCTTCCTGACACGCTCGTGTATGTCACGCCAGTTCACTGCATGTCAAGAACTTAGTTTGAAAACGAGTAAAGGTTTGAGTACCGTTGTGCTCCTTTTCAAACTCCGGAACAAAATCGTGGGTGTTGACGTGATTCAGCTTGTTTCTATAATTCTGCGAAAGCGAGAACAATGAACCATGCTGTTGGCAGAAAAGAAAAAAGTTCGGCCTTTACCATGACAGTAAAATGAGTTTCGTACTCGGACAAACTGCTCTCGTCCAAAGTGTAGTCATTCAAAGCCAGTCGAATCTGCAAAGAAAAGATTTGATTAACTCACAGAAAGTGCCTGCAAGAAACTTACCCAGAAGACATCGCACAAGAACAGCTCCAGGGGTTGCAAACAACGCAACAAGACAACGTAGCGTAGATCAAACTTCTTGCCACGAAAAAGAGCAGGAGTTTCGATGTACTTTTGACAAATCTTCGGCCCGGTTTCCATGTGTCGTATTATCGCTGGCAGGGACCTTGTCACCGTCGTGTCAATTGTACGAGCCATATTCCATGGTTTGAGAATCCACAGATTATCGTCGCCACGCTTCTCTCTGGCATTATAGTCCCCAATGAGAGCAGCTAAATGGGATTCCAAGTTGTAAGTAGTGGGAAGCCATTCCGGGTTTCCATACGCCTGCAAGCTCTTCAAAGTCAGAAAAAATCCTGTAAAGGGAGGAGTAAAATTTACCAATCGCATGGTTTCTGCAAGGTTGTGCTTCATAACAATGCAGGCTTCGAAAGGAAACTGATTAGTAAACTGGTCTTGGTTCAGACCAAACGCTTTACAAGCTTCTTCGTCAACTTGCCAGCTTGCCCAGATGATATCGGCCTTGCTTGGATCGTCAACTGCAGAAACAAAATTCCCAATCAATTTACAGCCAGATCCAGTATAGATGATATAGATGATATAGATGATCTTACTTAGAGTAAATTCAGGACGATTCAGAAAGTCCATGACCTGAGGTATATCACTATAAACAGTGAAATGCCTCTTGTTTCCATTTGAATGCTGTGATGTTGAAATAATATCAGTCGGCCTCTTTGAAGGATGAATTTTTTGGTGATGGTCTTTGTATGCCTGCGCAAATTTGAGCTTTTGAATATAGAAGTAATATAAGCGACAACTACCTGTTCAAAGTATGCTTCTGGAGTATGAAACCATGCAGTTAGACGTGCAGATCGCTGTTTTTTCTCGTCAAATCCTAAAAGATAGTCTCTGGTGCATTCTTCACCTTTTGTAATGTTTTTGGTAGGCCACATTAAAGTATAGCTGCTTGAACACAAGAGAAATTAAAAAAAGAAAAAAGGAATAGAGAATAAGTCTCTACCTCACAGCTGAGTTCATTGACCCATCAGGAAGAAACATGAATGGAGCAAATTTCAAGTTTGGCTCATCACTATGTCTCACAGCAGACCCAAGTTCATCCATAACATACCTATCAATACAAGTTAGAAAAAAAATCAAGAGTAGAAAAAAAAAAAGACAAAGACTTCACATCTTACCACACTGGCATCTCATCCAGCTTCACTTCGTCAGCTAATCTGTATGTCATTATATATCTCCACATCGCTCGAAGAACACGTTCTGAAAGTGGCTCCTCTGGACTCCAGAGAGGAAAACGTTGTTTGAGGCGAGTATCCACAAAATCCTTCTCTTCTTCCAGAATTTTCACTACAGCCACGCCATTTATCTCTAACAGCTTAGGCAGATCATTACTGAGTTTCAATGCACTATTACCAAGTGCACCGGGAATATCAATCTACAAAAAAGATTAAAAAAAAAAGAGTTCCAACCAAAGACAAGTTTACCTCTAAAGATTTCAACAAAGGAAACGACTTCAGAGCTTGCAAGAGGTCACCGCTTGATACGTCCTCAAAGGAATTACCCCGCAAATTAAGACTCGTAAGCTTTGGCAGTACTACGTGATTAAATCCCTGAAACAATCGAAAGTTTACAAATCCCGCAGACAAAAAAGCGATAAAACCTTACCTTCGTTGGAAGCTTTCTGATACCACGATTAGAAAGGTCAATATTCTCCACATTTTCCAGCAAACCTTCGCTTCCAAGTGGATTCTCTGAATCAATCAATCCGCAGCAAAACCCAATCGACCACCAGCCAAAATCTCCAAGAAGCTTGGAGTTGTAAATCTCCAAGCTTGGACAAGCGTCCGGTAAATCTTTCAGAATCCTGTGTCAGCATCACTGTCAATCAGATCTATCGAAGAAATCTTTGAAACCGAAACTTACACTTCGCTTGAAGCTACGGGATTTTCATTCACCCAGAGCCCTCGCAAAGAGCGTAAACTAGAGAGCACATTAAGTAGCACGTCCGCGCATTCGAGTCCGTTCCCCCAAAGACTGAGAGCGATTAAATTCTAGAAAACGAGAAACGTTAAAGTCGAAAGAAAGCAAAAAGGAGCTTACCGGACATGCAGTCGCAAGATCTAGAGACTCCAGCTTCTCATCGTCGATTCCCAGTTCATCGAGCTCTAGCCACAAAGGCTCTTCATCGCCACCTAATTTCTTTGCAAGCTCTTCTTCCTTGTCTTCGTGAGATTCATCTGGATCAATCTCATTCTCTTGATCGTCCTGATCGCCAGCGACGCACATAAGCTTCGCCATTCTCTCCGCTAGTCCTGGAATAGTTTCAAGCTGTGGAAGAAGCAAAATATTGTGAAGAAAAATCATGGATGGGATGGAATCCGATGGATTACCTGCTTGCGAGCATCGGGGAGCCGGAATGACCAGGCATGATCAACAAGGAACACATCCGATTCCTTGCCGATCCCATCGCCGGCGAGAAGGAGCCGCCGCTGCCTCCCATTCTCGCACTCCTCGATCTCAAACACACTCCCACCGTCCAGGACATCGTTGACGAGCTTGTGGTGGAGCTTACCATACAGATCGGCCGGCAATCCAGCCGCCGCCAGGAGAATGCCGTGCGTCTCCACGAATTCTCGGTACTCCATCGCCAAAAACCTTTAGGGTTTATCCCGAGTTTAAAATCTACTTTAATTAATGTTAATGAAGTTCAATTAAGTTAAATGTCAATTAAATTTTTAAAGGCCTGTTAAAACTTTGCAAGCTTTGGGCTTGTATGATGGAAAAAAAATCCTCCCCAAAACAGAAACAGCACAAACGAACTTCTCCCCCCACAAAATGCAGCTTCTTCTTCCTCTCTCTTCTTCTCCCCTCCAAGATCATTGGAGCTCCCCTCCAAGATCCTTGGAACTCTTTCGATGCTTTTCCATATCAATTCTCCTGTCAAACAATGACAATCGATCGATCGAAACCAATCTAACTTACACAAACTTTCACGACGACGACGATGGCGCTGGCGGAGGTGGTGGTGTCACAGCTCCTTGCGTCGAAGAAGCCGCTCCAGACCCCGGAGAATACCTGGTAGGATCACCACCGCCGCCAGCGCTACCACCGCCACCAGCGACGCTCTCCACCTGTCTCAGCACCTCGTTCATATCCGGCCTGGAGCTGGGCGACGCCGAGACGCAGTTCATCGCGAGCTGGAGCGTGTTAAGCATATCATCCTCGGATGGAGCGGTCCCCTTGAGCAGCTCCACATCGAACACCTCGGACGTCCACTCCTCCTTGACGACGCTCGACACCCACTCGGGCAGATCCAGCGCGCCACCGTCGGCGGTGCTCACCGCGTCGCCGGGGGCCTTGCCGGTGAGCAGCTCCAGCAGCACGATGCCAAAGCTGTAGACGTCCGACTTGGTGGTGGCCTTCTTGAGCTTGCTCACCTCGGGTGCCCGGTATCCCTGCGAGCCGGCGGTGGCCAGAACGTTGGAGCCCGCCGAGGAGGTCATGAGCCGCGAGAGGCCGTAGTCCGAGATGACCGCGTTGAGGTGGGAGTCGAGGAGGATGTTGCTCGAGGTGAGGTTGCCGTGGACCATCTTCTCCGCGTCGTGGAGGTAGGCGAGGCCTTTGGCCGTGCCCAGCGCGATCTTCATGCGCGTCGACCATCCGAGCGGCGTCTCGGGTCCCCGAGCTGCAAGAACACAGAAAAAAATCCAACTTTGAGTCAATCCTATCGATTGGAACGTAAGACTTCCATGCACGATCGAATGAAGAACTTAAATGCCACAAGAAAAAAAAGAACTTTGCGTCAAATGGATCCTGAGATTCCATGCACGATCGAATGAAGAACAGAACGTCTCTCAAGTGAAACACACACGAGTGTACGTGGGAGGAATTCGAGGATGATCGGATCGAGCACACTTCAAACAAACCAGCCAAACGACCACTATCAAAGACCACACGCAAACAGTCGACGTTCGCTACCATTCAATGCAGAATCAACGAAAATGGAAAAATCAAAGCAAAGACAATCTAGACGAAAGGACCACGGAGAAACGAGCTTATTCTCGCAATCAAAGAAGAAATTTTCGCAAGCACCATCCACAAAAGCAAGAAGAAACGAAGAGAACAAAGAAAATCTCACAACACGCGTGTAGGTCGGAAGAATTCAAGGACAATGGGATCACGCACACAATCAAACCAGCCAAACGTCCACCATCACAGACCCCACGCGAACAATCGAAAATGTCGATCGCCAACCAAATCAAAGATCTAGAAAAGGGAGAGAGAAGAACTCGACCAAGCAAGAACATGAAAAAACAAAGCAAAGACAATCTAGACGGCATCACGGAGAAAAGGGAACAAACGAGCTCACGATCGAAAGAGAAAGCTTCGCAAACACCATCCACGAAACCAAGAAGAAAAGAAGAGAACGATGAGAACGAGGAAGAACAAAGAAGGAAAACGAGGAAGAAGAACAAAGAAAGAGAGAACGAGCGAAGCAAGAGAACGAAGGAGGAGGAGAATGTCGCCACCTTTCATGAAAAACTCGCCCAATCGATCAAGCAAGAACGTCGAAAAACCAATCTAGACGAAAGAATCAAACCAAACGAGCTCACGATCAAAAGAGCAAAGCTTCGCAAACACCATCCACGAAACCAAGAAGAAAAAAAGAGAGGAAGAACAAAAGAAAGAGAACAAGGAAGAAGAAGAACTCACCGTGTAGAAACGCGGCCAAGCTCCCACCATGCATGAAATCAAACACGAGCAGCTTCTCATCCTTGGGCCCCCAGTAGTAAGCCCGCAGCGCCACCAGATTCGTGTGCCGGATCCTCCCCAGCGCGCTCACCTCCGCCTCAAACTCGCGCTGGCTCCTCACGATCCCCTCGCGCAGCCTCTTCACCACCACCGTGTTCCCATTCTCCAGCGTCGCCTTGTACACCGTCCCATACGTGCTCTTGCCCATCACCTCCGCGGTCGCGCAGAGAAGATCGTCCGCGGTGAAAGAGAACGGCCCATCAAAGTGGACGAGCTTCCCATTCCCGCCATTTCCATTCCCTCCGCCACCACCGCCGGCGCCACCACCGCTACTCCCTCCGCTGGGATCCACACTCGTCTCCGCCTTGCCCTTGCTCGCCCTCTCGTGCGCGCCCGCCGCCCGCTGCTCGCGGAACCTCCACGCGATGAGCATAAGCATGCAAATCGCGGCGCCCAGCGCGAGCACTCCGCCCACGATGATGCAGATCAAGCTCAGCTTGCTCAGCCGGCTCCTGGATCGCCGCCTCTCGGCGGGGGTGGATTGCTGGGGCGACCGCGATGGCACGGGAGATTGGCACGCCACCAGCCCCGCCAGGCCGCACAGCCCGGCATTCCCCGCAAACGCCGAGCTGTTGAATCCATGGACGAAGCGCGGCACTCGCCCGGAGAGATTGTTGTCGGAAAAATTCGCGCTGGTGAGATTGCCCAGCTGCCCGATGCTCGCCGGGATGCTGCCATTCAAGCGGTTGCCCGAGAGATCGAGCAGCTGGAGCGCCGCGATCCCGCCCAGCTCGCCAGGGATCCCGCCCGAGAGCTCATTGGAGGCCACGTCGAGGATGGTGAGATTCCGGAGCCTCGCGATGGACGGCGGGATCTCGCCGCTGAGATTATTCCGCGAGAGATCCAAAGTCCGCAGCTTTCCGGAATCGGGCCAGGTGGTGGGAATCTCCCCATCCAGGCCATTCCGCGCCAGAATCAGCGTGATCAACGACGCCGACCCCGCGATCTCGGGTGGGATCCCACCGCTTAGATTATTCCCTGCCAGGTTGAGCAGGAACATTCTGCCGGAAGAGCCAAGCGATGCCGGAATGTCCCCCTGGAGCCTATTACCGCTGAGATCGACGGCCTGCATTAGCGGGGACCGGCCCAGGCCAGCCGGGATCGTCCCCGTGAGCCTGTTCTGGAAGAGATAGACGCTGCGAAGATTTGCCAGGCCCGTGATCGATGATGGGATGGAGCCCTCGATCCTGTTGCTGTGGAGATTGAGCTTGCGGAGCTCCGTGAGCTCGCCGAATCGCGGGGAGAGGCTACCACCCAGGCCCTTGCCCGGGAGCTGGACCGCGATCACTTGGCCCCTCGCGCATTTGATCCCCGCCCAGCTCCCCGAGCACGCCCCAACGCCGGTCTCGTTCCAGCTGATCAATGCGCCCTGCGCGTCCATGAAGGCGTGCTTGATCGCCAGGAGCGCCGCCAGGTTCTCCTCCGTGACAATCATCCCATCCTCGGCTCCCAATCCTCCTCCTCCGCCATCGCCATCGTCCTGGGCGAGATTGGGCGCCAGCGAGAAGAAGAAGAAGACCCACATTGCCGCCAGGAGGAAGAATCTAAAACCTCTCCTCCTCGTCATCGCTCCTACACCACAACGATCGACGATCATTCCAGACAATCGAGAAGGAGGAGATCAGTCAAACCAATACAAACCCGCTCGATTCCTCGCGCCGCGCTCGCCCGCTGGCTCGCCGGATGGATTGAAAGCTCCAAAGCTGGGGAGATTGGCTAAAACCCTTTGCTCGCTTGGTGGAATCTATGCCCGCTCCTCACGAAATCCTCTCACACACGCGAGAGAGAAAGCTCCTACTTAACTGTGTACCGGTCTTTGCTTGCTTTGCTTTGCGAGAATCCTTGGCGGCTTTGCTTCCACACAAACCACCATTTCTCCACCTCCGTCCTAAGCTAAAGAGCCACCTAAAACAAGAGCCCTAGAAGTAAAAACCATCCGGGCAAAAGTTTTTACCATGCCAGCTATTTCACTTATCTACCATCCATTCCTCCATCAACTTAGCGTTTGTGGAGTTGCCCCAGCATTTCGAGCGATTAGCATCGATGAACTTGCTAATCTCTTTTTTTTATCGCCACGAGACCAACGGCTAAATCGCCATCCTTGGCTTTCCAACGGCTATCCATGCCGGAGGCGGCGAATATCCCCTGGCATCTCTCCCGATCCCTTTCATCCCCTTTCACTGTCATTTACTGGTCCACTCCTCTGGTAAAACTCTTTTGTCATTTCTTTGCTTGGTTGCTTTGTTTTGCTCGAGATGTGTTACCATAAAATCCCCACTTTGTGTGGAGCTTAACTGTTCCATTTATGTGTATTAAGATCGCGCTGGTCCTGGGCGGATGTGCTGGTCAGCCTCCACTGCGCTACAAACTGTTGCTTTCCTCGCAACAAATTTTCTCGTCCTCATAAACTATATACTGCCAGAAAGAACGAATCAAAGTACAACAGAGCTTGGAATCCAGATTAATAGCGATAATAGTTGCAGTATATAATCCAGATTAATAGCGAAAATTGCTTTTGTGATATAATCTCACGCATGTAGTGGCATGGTGCTCCTTTTCCTTGATCGAAACTTTTGGTTTTATGGATCCATCCATCCAGTCCTTTTTGGAGCCACTTTTGCTGATCCAGCGATTGCTCCCCAAGCGAACGTTGGGAATCACAAAGGAGAGGGGTCCTTTTTGGGGGCCTTGAATGCCCTCCACCTACATATATCTTTTGTTGACGATGATGTTTGATGATACGTACTTTTCAGTCTGCGCCTCAGGCGCAAATGTGTTTGCCATTTGGACAGGCGAGGGCCTGGCGGGCATGGGCCATGGCCGGAACTCACTGATCTTAAGAAAAGTTTTAGAAACCAAACCATGAACCTCCAAACCATGAGAGCTTTGAAACGATCATTGGAGCATGCAATTCTCGCCGCTTAAGAACTGGATAGATCAGACTGGTCAAGAGGAAAGCTACATGAAACCCACACATGACAATTTAATAGGAGAGTCAGCATTGCCACCAAGAAGAAAGAAAAGACATATGGACGGATTCTTGCTGCACGACTACATTTTGGAGGCAGTGGTGGTCGACTTCGGTCTTGGCAACTGGATCATATACCAAGGCCTTGCATTTTGATCCATCCTCATGCTTCAAGTTGGGCACCAGGAGACTATCAAAACAGCATATAGATATATAGATATATAGGCCTTTTGGGGAGAAGATCCATGCTTACTAAAGCCACCATCAACATGTATTGAAAGCATACACAGTGTATATATACAAGGGAAAATTTATATATACGAGAAAGAATCTGGCGCTTTTTTTCATCTGGTAAGACTCTGAGAAAGGAGTTTGACGTATGGGCAAAGAAATTTACAACAACAGCGAAGAGAGCGATCGCAGGTTCCAGAATACTTGACATTCGGTTGCAAAGAAGAATTCTGACGGCCGTGACGGCTGCTCGTATGCAGTAAATTTCCTTGCAGATTTAACTCGTGAAGAACGCGGCCTGTAGGGGATATAGGCTTGATTGTATGCATGCATAGACGATTGTTTTTTATACTCTCTACATCTCAATATAGTTTATTTTGCCTAAGGTTCATCCGGATGGAGGAAGCCAGGTTCGCATTCGATTCTGCAGAGAACAGGAATGTTTTCTGATAGTTTCGCAGGCAACCACATCACCTAGAGAACACAAACTTGAAAATGAGTACCCGTTTCACAGCAAAACTGTGGCTTATTCCCCAGTTTCTTTCTTGCGTAGAATGCAACCGGTCCACGTACGCTCAGCACCAGGTCAGAACGAAGACAATCGTTGACTTTACCAGGGTGCGGTGCCAAAGCCGCTAGCAGGAATCGGTCCTTCAAGGTCATTGTTATTAAATCCCTGTAAAAACCAAGTGAGAACTAAAACACATCAAAGATAAAATTACTTACAAAACTGCCAGAGCCTGCATAAGGCCGATCACGTCTGGAATGTTGTCAACAAGTTTGTTCCCTGGAAGAGACAAAGCAATACTGCTCCATGAGTTTCTAAGTCAAGAGATCAACAAAGCTAGTTTGAAGAAAGCCGATGTTCAAAGGAATCTCCCCCAGCTGGTTATACGAGAGATCTCTACTGCAATCAAGTACGGAAAGAAATCAATAAGTGAACACACGACAAAGAAATACTCACAGGATCTCGTAGCTTGTGCAGTTTCCAATGTTTTCAGGAATGGGACCTGTGATGTTGTAAACAATCAAGGAAAAGAAACGGCGATAAACGAGTTTCTGAGATAGAAAAGGTGTTCCAGGAAACTGACAAATACCACAGCCTCGTAAGGCGGTATCGGGAGACAAGTTCCCAGTCCGCAAACCTCTGCCAAGAGCTCGTGCCTTAGTTTCAGACGAAGCAAGAGCACTCGAAGCAACTCACGAGTACGGCAAATCTTCACACTCAGAGATTTCATTACGCGGTAGCGCGTTCAAGTTGTTTCCACGGCAGTTCCTGGACTCGCGTAAAAAAAAGAAATAATAGGTAGGGCATGTCCAAGCATACGCATCGAATTTTTCCACTCGGGCGATCATAGTAGAGTTTTCAAGGTACGTTCTCGACGATTCATATCACCGGTTTTGGAGATTTTGACAACGCGATCACAGTGCTAAGAATCATCGTCTAGAGGGACCGGATCCGTTCTAGGCTCTTTGGGAATGGCGAGATTTACTCAGGCGCTGGCTGTCTTCCTCGTGATGATGGTGATGTTCTCTCCGTGTCTTTGCGAGTGCCATGGTGGAGTGAGTGGATCTTTGTTCAGGATTGGAATGAATAACAGTGAAGTGGCGATCAATTCGACGGGCAACAGGAAGATGTTGCTGGAAGGCCAAGTTTTCCAAAAGCTTCCCAAGAATACTCTAACAACACCACCGGGTCCAAGCAAGGATCACAACTGAGAGAAGCTTATCAAACTTGGAGGTGTTGCTAAGGAGTAAAGAGATGAAACCCAGACATTTTTCTAGTGCAATCGACTATTGTTATGATCACTATATATTTTCCATTCTAGTTCAACACACAATTGTGGGAACATGTTTATAATTTCTAAATATAATATCCGAATCTATTTATTTGGACATATTCTTTTGTTTTCAATTGCACATGATAGCATGATTGTGTCAATTATAATATTACTATGAAGCATGCCACATTTGCATAGGAATTGCACCCAAGATGCTATTTCATACAATTCTAAAGCTTACCAGCTATCAATAAAATAGTTTATAATTATAATTGGATACAGTTTTTAAGATGATTTCTATAATAAATGTTCCAACGCTGAAAGAGTAGAAGTGACTACGTGGTTCAAGTTTGCAAGCACTTGTTTTCCCAGAGCCTGGACCTTTCGAGACATGCATTGCATTGTCGAAGGAGGCCGTTGTCTATCCACAAAGTAAGTTATGGCAACCTGGAAAACTTCCGCATTAATACTTGAATGGACCGGAAGAAATGAAAAGGGAGAAAACTTACGCAGTGACCAGGCAGTAATGGATCGTCGCAGTGACGGTTATTTTCCATAAGACTCACGAGAAGAATATAGCCTTGAATCTCATCCAGGTCCTACAAAGAGCAAACACAAACAATTCTTCTCGAGATCATAAACTGCTGTAGAAGCCTACCAGATCTCACAAGCACTGCTCTGTAGATCATGTTTGACTTCCAAAGAATGCGAACCAACAGTGATCTTGGATCCCTTAAGGCTTGGTTGCAGGCGGCATTTGGACGGTGTACCTCTCACTGGATTGAAACTTGGCTATCAGGCCCTTTCTCGTCTTCCGCCTTGCAAGTTGCCACAAAGTTCGTCTAGTTGGATTCCAAGCTGAAGAACTTTGTGACAACCTGCACCAGTAAGTTCATCTGCATTTAAGATGGAGATGTTCACTCAGTCGGGTCCTCATCTTCTCATCTAACATTCGAAACAGTCTGTTTACCTCTGGAGAAAGCTCGGCTCCATCCTGCTGACATACCTAGCTGCTGATTGCTTCAACCGCGAAGCTATGTCGCTCGGAAAGCTTGAATAAGAAAAACATATGTTCTGTTTGTGATGTATTAGGGTTCTCACAAGATCCTTGTGTGACAGCCCATTCCATTCCACGAATTCCTAGTTTTCTTCTTGCTAGATGCCATTGCAAACAAAAAACACTCCCAAACACCCAAACCCTCATGCTTTATTCTTTTCCCACTTAGCATTTCCAGATCTATAAGAGGATCTCTGTTATAGCACAGAAGTGTAGCTGAAAGGAATTAAAATGGATCAACCCCACTTGGCAAGTGATGATGTCACATTTTTCCAGTGGATTCTGAAGGATTGAAATGTCACACTAAAAACAGACTATCCTAGTTTTAAGAAGTTTTGGGGTTTGGTTAGTTTTAGCTGGGGAAATATTTCTTTCAAGAGGCCATGTTTAGTTGAAGCTAGAGACTAGATTCCCAATCACATATAGAGAGTGTAGCTTAGAGCAAGAGGAAGGCAAAGATTTCGTTTGCAACGTATGTGATAAATGGCTCTCCATCCAGGCCAGAGTTGCTCTATGTTCGTGCTTTGAAGCACCAAGAAATGGTTTCAAAGATGATTGAGAATTAGCGGCCGTTGGTGGAGAAGGGAGGACATGTTCAATGTGAAGACTGCATGGTACCCACAGAAAACTATTTGACTAAGGTTGAGGTATGGGTTGCTTCACTGGCGTTTGTTCGTCAACTAAAGAACAATGCTGTGAACCAGTGCGATGCGTGAAGATAAAGAAAGATCTAAATAGCGAAAGAAGAGCTCCAGATTGTGAATGACATGGAGAGCTACTAGACCCTTGAAAGGATTGCCAGTCTGTGTCCAGTATCTGGAAATGCAGCTGGAGGATACACTAATGAAGACAATAAAGATGTTTTGGATGTGGTGGCCGAAAATAGCAACCATTGCTATAAGGTGAGGCTTTTTGTTGACAGTTTCAAGTGTAGGATAGAGGTGCTAAAAACCTTGAGATCGATAGCTGGAAAGAGCCAAGACCGTTACTCAAGCCACCACGTTTTCTTCAAGCAAGTCTCCCATTGCTCACCATGGTTGCATGTCCTTTATGCATGAGGTCTTCAGGAGCCACGAGCTGGTTTCAGTAGCTACAGCCATAGTTATCATACCATATGTTTGGTGAACACTGTTTGGGTTAATGGTGTTTGTTTGCACCACTCCTGTCAAGAGGCATGGGAGCAATCTAGGTTCAAAGCAACATGAATGCTTTCATTGCAACAGTACAAGGCACAAGGCCTAACAAGTGGAACTCTTCTTTTGCTTTTGCATGCATGTCTCAGCTTTATAACCAGCTAGTCACCCAACCATACTCACTTATCCAGTGAGTCTTTTTTGATGACAAATCCACATTCCTAGTGAAATTGACTGATTTTGAGTTGACTTTGAAGAGCATGCAAAAGAGAAGAGACTGAGGATGATAGTGTGAGCTACCAAGCAGTTCATTCATATGTTTGAATTTTAATGATTGCTCCTAAAGGTTTTAATTTTATATTTGACTACAGATGATTATATAGATATATAATCATATAGATATATATACAAAAGCTAGTGGTGGGATTCTATGGACATAACAGCCTCAATGACTTGTAAAACAAAACAACATCTCTAACCATGATAGGTGGTGTACCACTTTTCTCTTTCTTTATATTATAGATTCCATTCTAGAACATAATGAGTCTAAGGAGCACAATGTAGAAGGCAGCACAGACTTTATCCTGGAATTCAGAGGTATGCAAGAGTTAATTTCTCATTATAAAAAAATTATATATTTAATCTTTATATAGAGCTTCAAACCACTAAATTGAGAGGAATATCTTAGTGGATCTCCTCTCCTTACATAGATTAAAGCATGCCTTCGAGTTTGGATGGTACACACTCCCATTGGATATGTTAGTCCACTGGAACAAATCAAAATGTATAAAAAAAGTGTGTGAGAACCCATTATAGTGTTGAGATCTTGTCTCTAGATTACCAAGACAAGTACATTCCACCATCATTTGTTGCATAGGGAGTGTAGTCCAGGTAGACAAAGAAAGAACAAACAAGAAGGAAGGATTATATAAGCACTCATCTTGCATGATGTCAAATTTGCCCAACTCTTTCTTCAAGATTATGATCTCTCTTGGCTGGAATCCGGGAAGTTAGAGCTTGTGTTGATAGAGTGGCAAAAAGGTGACAGGATGCATAATGTTGAATTCAACTAACTCTTTTTGCTTCTCTTAGTCATTTGGAAGCTAGAGCTTGTGTTGAAGGAGAGGCACATAGCCTACAGGATATGCATCAGTCATGAATTCCTATTTGCAATGGCTATTACAGCACTTCCTTTTATCGATCAAGCATCAAGACAAGGAGCTTCTTACTCACTAGGCATCAATCATATGTAGTGCTGTTGGGAAAAAGAGAGAGAATATGAAACCTTACATCAATGATGAATGGTCTCACTTGACATTGAGCTTCTTTGTGATTGGGACCTCTAGGGCCTAGTGTGGTTCACTTATAATTATGCCTAGAAAGGATCCATTAGTGCTGTGCTAAACAACTACAGATCAACTTATTTGCCAATTATAGCAAACCCAAGAGAAATTTACTTTCACCCATGGTACAAGGAACAACTCAGTCTCTGATGGCTTGCCATGACTAGGTGGTCCACTTGTATTGCTGGCATGTATTGCTAATATGTATTGCCATCAAAGGGAATTTTTAAATAATGTGTGAAAGTTCTGCCACTAGAGTGCCCCACCCATATGGTTAGAGTGAAGTTTTGATAAACCACACAAGGTATCCAAGTAAATAGTGTCATTTATATTTAGATTGGGAATATTTACTATTTGATCTCTCGGGGGAGTTCAAGTTAACTCTTGAACACTTCACTAAATCACCCTACTTATCCATTTATATTCACTTTAGTTTTGATAGTCACATTAGCCTTCCTTGGCCACACTAGTTCCACTGAAGTCTTCCACCCCTTTTATCCTGTAGGGATTTATTAAACCCCCCAAAGTCTGGGAGATAATTGTTTTGGGCTTTCACCCTCAGACTTGGACTTGGACTTAGATTCAGTCTCAATCTCAAACTTGAACTTGAACTCAATCTCAAACTTAGATTTGAACTCCATTTCAAGCTTTGTCTCAGCCTCCATCTTGGGCCTGGCTTTAACCTCCATCTCAGACTTGATTTTGGACTCGGTCTCAACACTTCTACGTATCATGATATTTACCATATGTCAATTCTTTTTTTATCTTTTTTTAGATTGTTTTTTAGATTGTTCCATGCTTGTTCATCAAGCATGTTGAAAATGTGACTGCAGGTATTAGAAATTACTTGTCAGTAAGTCCTTTTGGATATTCTTTCCTTACTGCTATAATGGCAACAGGTTAGTATTGTTGGTTCATTTTTCAACCCCTTTTAGTAAATTGAGCTTAACATCTGTACTTAGCCAAACAAATATAAGGTAAGAACTTTTATATGTTTCTTGCTGAGTATACTTGGCCCAACTTTTAGTTTTCTTTTGCTCTATCTTTGCACTAATTTAACAAGAACCCTCGTATATTGAGTTTAGTCCATTAATATTGTTATAGGATAGCTTACCGTATTTGCCAAACACCTTTGCTATCATGCTTTATATGTTCGGTCCCAATAACTATTTATAGAAAGTGTCTAGATTGGCGAGTTAGGCATATCTATGGAATGTAAAATGGGGAGTGACCTCTTGCCATCATGGCAATAAAAGAAGAATATCCAAAAAGACTTGTTGATCAGAAACTTTTAATATTTATAGTCACATTTATGACAATTTCTCACGAAGTGTGAACACCATGACCCACTTTGATCACCATACCATATTATATGAGCTTGCGCTTGGGCATATAGGATGGATTGAGATGTATCATTTGCATGAGTTTGTGCTTGGGCTCGTGAGTGAGGCACATTAACAACTCAAAGTTACACTTCAAGTTAGCAAGATTAATGTTAGTTTAAGTGGTTACTATAAGTTGTTCCATATTACTATAGGTAAAAATAAACCTCCTTTAAGTTTGCTATGAGTGGCAAATAAGCTAGTCCATAGTTATTTAGTATAACACTCTGTAAGCAATTAAATTTTCCATTCTATTAGGGGATATATTAGTCTTATGAATGACATCTATACTATTTAGCCTTTGCATTTGGTCTAAGTGCTCCACATGTCCAATCCCATGACAAACACCCAAAGGTACCACTAACATATCAGTCAATTACGCTAATGCTATATCCATTCACCTTTGTCTCGTGAGTAATTCAAAACCACCCATACCATAATTTCATCTCCCAAAGTCTCATATTCGTCCATGAGTGGTTATCTTATACTACAATATATCATCCTTAGGATGCTCAAAGACATGGGGAACACCCTTCCCTATCAAAGACATAAAGAACATCCTTCCCCAATATCTTTTTTTTTGTCCCTATTAAATCTCTTTCTATATATAGTCATGCTCGTTAACATTGCCATTGGGTCAAGGCTCAAAGGTCTGACCACTAAGTCTTGGGACTTCCTTGCCACGTGACTGTATTCTTGGTTACTACACAAGAGGATTGCTCTTTTTCATTTCTACAATTTAAAATTTTAGGACAATATTTCAAAATACCATAACCAAACATGAAACTTGTGAGTACTCTTCCCACCTTCCACCTCTTGGAGCTCTAGCCATGTGGTTGGAGTGAGGTTCCATTAAACCACACCAGCTATCTAAGTAGGTAGTGCTACCCCATATTTAGATTGGGAGCATCGAGCATCGATCTCCCAAGGAAGCTAGAATTAACTCTTGAACACTTCATTAAATTACCTCATTTATTCATCTATGTTCACTTTAACTTTGGACTCCTCAATAGTTATATCATCATCCACTATATAAATATAACCTTCCTTGGTCACACTAACTTTTCCTTGCAAAATTAATTTTATTGGAGTCCTCTCTCTATTATCCTTTTGGAGCTCCCCAAACCCCTTAGGGTTTTGGGAGACAATACCTTTAGGCTTTCACCCTTAGACTCAAACTTGGATTCAGATTTGGTTTCAATCTTAGTCTCAATCTTGGTTTTGTTCTCAATTTTGGACCTGGTCTCAATCTCCATCTTAGACTTGACCTTAAGCTCCATCTTAAACTTCATTTTGAACTCCATCTTGGACTCTTTTTTGGACTCCATCTCAAATTCCATGTTAAACTCCTTTCTGCACTCCATCATTTCGAACTCTATTTTGGACTCAACTTACATGGCTAGGTATGGCTGTTTAAAGGGAAAAGAAAAAAAGAAGAACATAAGAGAAGAAAAATTATAGTGCTTTGAAATTTCTCACAAATTTCTTATCAACTCTTAGTGAGACAGGTGTGACACCCAAGTACAAGGCCAAGATACTCAACCCCAGCTTCCTTTGAACTACCTTGCTACTAGCAACTTATGACATAACTAGTGTAACTTGATCCATAAAGAAACAATCATTCCATAAGAATTGACTCCAATTTACCTGCAATACATAGAGTAGCATGCCTTCTCAGCTCTAGAAGGCATGCTACTTGTTGGAATCTCTCTTAAAAGATTATTTTATGGGAGGCTCCTCAAAGATTGTATGAGTAGAAAAATAAAAAGCCTTACAAGGTGCTAAGGATGATAGGTAGGGAATTCTTCTTTAGAAGTTTGAAACAAAAATAGTTCATAAAAGAAGTAAAAGGATGTAAGTATTTGCTCCAACAAATCCCTACAAGTTTGTGAATCAAACTTGGCAAGTTTGGTTGTGATGCTATCTTTGAGGGCAAAGATTTCTTATAAGGAGGAAGGAATATAATGAGCTGAAAAATGGTTACAAAATGTTCTAGGACTTTGCTAGGAACCATGGAAGCCTGGAAGGATTGGATATCTTCCATGGAATCCCTGCAAGGAACTACCAAATCTCCATTTGTGGCATGACAATGGACTACAAGGTTCCACGATTTATGTATGCTTGCAAACTCATCCCAAATCCCGGCCAAACCGAGCAAGCAGAGGAAAATACTCGACTATTTTTTGAGAGGCTACTTTTGAGAGAATCGTCCAGCCTCATAACTTGGATTGAGAGAATGCCAGCGTGGAACGTTGTCTCATGGACTGCTATGATCGACTCGCTGGGTCAGATGGGTCAGCTCGAGAACGCAAGGACGCTTTTTGATCGGTTTCCAGAGCTCAATGCTGTGTCTTGGACGGCTATGTTGGCTGCCTATGCCGTGAATGGGCATATGCGAGAGTTCCGAGATTTGTTTGATGATATGCCCGAGCTTGGTATGGTGAAAAGCCCACGACCAAAGCACTGACCGAAACCACTCCATGCTGTGGCATTCTCTCGAGCAGCCTGTGTGAGATACCCAGTCTGGGCATAGCCCGTCACCATTGTGTTCCAGGACACGGAGTTCCTCTCGGACATGGCGTCGCTGTGCATACACCGTGACGGTGTTGTTCCACGAGAAGACGTTTGGACGCTGGATGCTATCAAACACCGCAGCCGCTTCCTCCACAGCTCCAAACTTGCGACAGATCGGTGCATGGAGCTGCTGGAGCTTCGCCACACTATAGCAAGGCTGCAAAGCGCTTGCTTGCTCGCATTCCCAAAAGCCAGTCTTCCACTTATCCACTGCAATGGACGAAGAACTACTGCTACTCAAAGCTGGTTCTTTGAGGAAGGTCTTGTAATGACCACTCCGAGATACTCGTCCCGGAGATTCGCGGGGAAAAGAAGAGCAAGTGCGTGTGGAATTCGCGAAGCGTGCTGCGATGCCCAACGCTCATCACACAAGTTCCGGATTCTAGGAGAAGTCGATACAAGTAAGCCTGCGTAGAGTGACTAGATCTTAGAAGAGAACCAAAGAGACAAGCTTTTACCTCAGTTGCTTCGTCTATGGCACTGGTTGCTTCATCCAGGAGCGCAAGCTTTGGTTTTGATAGAAGCAATCGAGCAAAAGCCAGGCGCTGTTGCTCTCCCAGTGACAAGACACTGGACCAGTCGGCATTCGCGTCCAAGTGAATCGAGCGTTCCAGGAGCTGTTCAAGCTTCACTCTACGCAAGACTTCCATCAAGTCGGCATCGCTGTGCTTGGATTCTGGATCATGAGAGCACACTTCCGATAGATTCACGAGCAGTAAAAGACCAAAATTCTCGCTACCATGATCGTGTTTTTTCTCCCCGTCTGTGCTCCAAGTTGGATATAGCAATTGTTGCCGGAGTGTTCCAAGAGTCATGTATGGCTTTTGCGGCACGAAGAATACATCCATGGCAGCGTTTCTTGCTATGGTTCCTTGCCCGGATTTCCTCAGTCCTGCGATAGCTCTCAAGAACGATGTCTTGCCACTTCCACTGGGGCCAGTTATCTGGTCTTAAACCCGAGTTATTCATCTGATAGCAACGAAGAAACTTTGAGAAATTCACAGACCAGAAGATTTTGTCCAGCGATCATCCTGAAAGAGAGCCCCTCGACAAGAGTCAGTGTCTGTTGAGGAGACAACAGTGTCAAGGTCGAAACTTCTATAAGAACCTCGCTTTCCGTGGTCTCGATCGATTTGATGGTGCTTGGCTCCGAAGCATTCACTACGCCTTGTTGATCCAATATGTCACTGAATTCACCTGTGAATGTAAAGGTAGCTCGAAGAGAACCAAGCAAACGAAGGAAAGTGTACCAAGGCGATCGACGACCGCGGAGAAGGAACTAAGCGATTGAAAATCGTCCACGACCAAGGAGAGGTCGTCGAGAACGGAGCTGAAAGCATGGAAAGACTGACTGACGATCCCAAAGTCGACTTTTCCAGCAAAGTAGAACGGAGCCACCACGGCGGCGGGCAGGATTTGGATCAAGTTGTTGTAGAAAATTTGGAAAAATCTTAAGTTTCGCGAAGCTATGAGTAGTTTCTGCAAAGACAATGCAGTAACTTACATTGTCGAAAGAATCACAATGGAAAAACCAGCAAAACTTACACTGTAGTTGGATAAAGCTTGCTTAAAACGTTCCAGCAGCAACTGAAGTTCATCCTTTTCTCCCCCATAAAACGCGATGGACTCTGCATTTTCTCGAATTCGCACCAATCCATATCGAAAATCTGCTTCGCTCTTTTCTTGGATGAAATTCAAGTTCATGAGATCCTGCAAGAAAAACATCACAAACTCGCTGAAAGCAACAAGATAAAACCATACCTTTCCAAGTAGGAAAGTAATGCAAGAGCCACCAATGGAGTAAACCAGCAAGACACCAAACAGTGGTGGATAAATTCGGTATAGAATTCCGCTAAAGGACGCCAGATCGGTGATGGAATGGAACAGCGTCATGCTAAATCTAAGCGCCGTGCCAGTGAACGAGTCAATATCATCCACAACTCTCTGATCCGGATTGTCGATGAGTGCTAGAGATTGGATGTTGTAATAGGATCTCTGAGAAAAATACTGAGCCATGTAGCGTTTCGTCATCCAAGCTCGCCATCGAAGAGCAAGAGTATCTTGTGCGTATCCGCGGATAACATAAACCTCGAAGATAGTCGAGTTAATTACACGCTGAAAAAGACACAAACATACAAACGACTTACTGGAAGTGCTGCGACCAGGAGCCCCAAATAATAGATCAGCTGCTTGAAAAACTCCTCTCGATTCTTACCTGGAGAAAAGTTTAAGGAAATCTGACAGATCTGGAAACACTTACTTGTCAAGGCGTTGTCAAAACTCCTTCCAAGGTAGCTAAATGCCACGCTCGTCCCCGTGGAAGCAAGCGTAAGAGCAAAAACACTCGCTAATCGGAGGATTGCCTGGTTACCCTCCTTGGAGTCGAGCCAGTAAGGTTGAGCAACTTTGCAAAATCTCCGAAAGAGTGTTTGAAAGTCTGTAGTTCGTTTCTGCAAAGACAAAGACAATGAGAGCTCAATGTGAATCCAAGAGACTTACTGGTGTTATCAATGGGGACAACTGCTCCGGATCTTCTTTCACTGCTGCTTCCAGAGCTATAGCATTCACCCGGCGAAGCTTGAGAAATGATATCCTGGATCGAACTTTGCAGCAAGCAGAATCAAGGCCTTGGTTGTATTGCCCTCTCGATGACGCTGCTGAATCCGACGCTGCAAACGCCATGGCTTCCACGGCATAGAATTTTTCTCCATTCAACTCCTAGCTTGATCTCTTTTTAAAGGATGGTCCTGTGGATCCCTCCATAAAAATTCCAACTCACGAGATTAACCAAAACTTTCATTACGAACGAAATTAATTCCAGTGCGTCCAAGCAACAAGACTGGTGGATTGATCTTCTACAAATACAGCTGAAAGGGAAAAGATCAGTGATAATGGAGAAGAAGTGTGTCAGTCACAACTCTTTGATCGACATTCTCGAAGTGTGGATATTGTAGTAGAATCTCTCAGGAAAAACGGAACCATGTTCTTCCATGCTCGCCATCGATTACATAAACCTGAAGAAAAAGATAAAGAAAAACGTTTTCGAAGAGAAAATTCACGTACTAGAAATGCAACCATCAAAGGTCCCATATAGTAGATCAGTTGCATCGTGAAATCCTCCCAGTTCTTACCTGGAAGAAATGATATCAGTAAAATCAGACGTCACATAGACCACGGGTCAAATGCTATACATCCGTCGAACGTAGCTAACTCCAATGCTTATAAAAAATAGCCGAGCTCTAGTGATCATCTGTTTTAAAGACGACTCAAATATGTTTGCGAGCAGCACATATGATGTCTCAGATAGGAGCGATTGAGCTCGCGATTGTTCTTGGTCGTTCTTTTTTTTCCTTTGTAGTTGCTAAAACTTTGTTCTTGGACAGGAGTGATTGAGCTCGCAATTGTTCTTGCTGTTTATTTTCTTGCTTTGTAGCTGCTAAAAACTTTGTTTTTGGATAGGAGCGATTGAGCTCGCGATTGTTCTTGCTCGTTATATCACCCATAGTAACATCAGCTAGATTCATCAAGTTTGGGAGATCTATGACAGTGATTTAAAACATGTTAAGAGAACATCATTGATAGTTTTGTTAAATATAGTTGCTCAAAGCAGAGAAATTGATATGGAATATGCTGTTATTGCCAGATATATATAGTGATCTAGTGCTTAAAAGTTGTATCAAGATGTGGAAAAGTGGCTATTAAGAATCTTACACACATTTATCCTAGTGTTTATTATATTTCAAATCCTTACAACTCTTTGTTCTTATAATGAGACATATTATCCTAAATAAATCTCAATATGATTCATGCAGCAAATTATTAGTTTTTCAATAAAAAATTAATATTATTTTTAAAAAATATATTATAAAAATTTTGAGTTTAGAAAGGTTTTATAAAAATTATAAACATTTTTAATAAAATCCATTCCTAAGACTTTATATTATATATTAATTACAATAAATCTAAAATTTACTTACAATATATTGCATATTGAAGGCCAACTGCAAAAGTTCAACTGAAACGTGGGCTCATGCCTCCAGTTGAGCGTCTATTTTGGAATATCTCATAACTGGAAGTTTCACTAGTAAAATAGATTTCAGGAAGCATGTATCTTGGGATGCATTAAAGAAATCATATTAGAAGTGAATTAGGTTGGTGGTATATCCACATTGAAGCAAGTAGTTACAGCAGAGATGAAAGGTCCTCATCTAGCAGCACCACAGACTCCTCCTCCCTGGACCAGTTCAACCAATTTACTAAGCACTTCATTTTGGCATAGAAACCAAGTTGGCAGAATCTAAACTTCGAATTAGGGCGCTGTGAAGAGCGCCTTGGTGTAGCCACAGCCCAGAGCTTGTGCCGGGATTCGAGGGAGGCGGTCAACGCCCTCGGCAAACATGACCCCCATTCCCATATGGAAATGTGATTCAATGTGGCAATGGAACGCCCACACCCCGGGGTTGTCCGCGCGGAAACGGAGGTACGTCCACCCGTACGGGAACACCGCGACCGTGTTGCGCATTGGCGGGTTGACGAAGTTGAGCGTGCTGGCGTGGCGGTGCGGACGGTAGATCCCGCTGCCATACCCAAGAACCCAGAAATCGTGGCCGTGCAAGTGCCAGGGATGGATCTCGCTGTTGTTTGGGACGAGCGTGTTGGAGTTTTGGAGCACCACGTCCACCACGTCGTTGTGGCGGAAGGTGTAGACGCCGCTCCCCTGGATGGCGCTGGGATTCGGGGGCGCGTTCCGGATCTTGTAGCCCCTGGAGAAATCGCGGGGCGGGGAGGCGGCGAGATCGTAGGCGGTGGTGAGGTTGAACTGGAAGGCCGCGATCACGGGCGTGGCGCGCGGGACGTAGGAGACGTTGTTGATCGCCCACTTGATCTTGCCATCGATCCGGTTCTGGGTCGAGAGGAGCATCAGTCTAACGTTTGCTCGCTCCGGGAGAGGGATCTGGAAGCCCGGCCGCGAGACCACGCGCCTGGCCTGGGCAACGCTGTAGGCGAAGTCGTCCCAGGCGGGGCTCTGCGGCGAGGGAGTGCTCGGTGGCGCCGAGCTCGAGCTTCCATCGCCATAGCTCAGGATCGCGAGGCCTGTAGGAGTGGCCGGCCTCCTCCCGCGCACATTCACCGCCGCCCAGTAGCTGCGCGATGGATCTTGGTTGGCGGTGACGAGCACCGAGTATGTCTCGCCCGAGTAGATGTCGAGGTTGGAGATCTCCACGGGTGTAACGTAGTGGCCGTCGGCTTCCACCAGCGTCATGTTGTGACCCTGATCGCGCAGCGCAAAAATTCATCCATGTCAAGCTCAATCCACGAGAGAGGGAGAGAGAGAGAGAGAGAGAGAGAGAGAGAGTACGAAAAGGGTGTTGAGACGAAATGGCGAAAGGTATGTACGGATGAGAGTACGAAGCTATGGAAGATGGGGTACCGTACCTCAAGGAGAAAGTTGAGCGATGACAATGAGGCGACGCTGGCGATGCGCAGTCGGTACGTCAGCCCCGGCCGTACGGCGAGGGCATGCATCGCGCACTGCGGCCGGGAGCTGTTACACGACATTACATCGCCCGACAGGGGTGGAGACGATGGCGCCGCGGGAATCAATGAGCAGTTGTAGCGACCGCGACCCTCGATCAGCAGCGACTGCGCCAGCAAAACAGTGTGATTCGTTTTAGCTCGAAACTTTTCGCATCGATCGACCGATAAACGATCGATCCCCCTGTCGCGATCGCGATGTTTGCTTACCTGGGGCTCGCCCACGAATCGAAACGCGCTGCCCAGCTGCGACAGGCCCGTCTCCTGGCTGTAGATCGATCGGTGCCACCAGTCGTTGAGGACGATGCTGAGCTCGCCATCGTAAGTGAATGGTACGGCGTCGCTCGGCACGGGGTCGACGATGAGAGATCCGTACAGCCCGGCCGAGCGCTGCAAGCCATAGTGCCCGTGATAGAAGTAAGTTCCTGGCTGCCAGCGATCAGAGGAAAAAATGGATAGAAAAATCAGTGCTTGATCTTCGAGCTCAATCAATCACTCACTCACTCTGTCCACCACGAACTCGTATGTGAATGTCTCGCCGGGATTGATCGGGCATTGGGATGCGAATGGGACGCCATCGTAGAAGGGAGTTCCAATCTGCGAGATCATCATCATCATCATCATCTTTAGAACACCACTCTCTTCTCTCTGGAAATCGATGATCCAATCGAGAGGAAACTCTTTGCTCTAACCTGGCGAATTCCATGCCAGTGGATGGCGAGGCCCTCGGTGCTCATTCCATTCTCCAGCTCCACGCGGATGGTGTCGCCCGCGGTGGCGCGGATCGTCGGCCCCGGGTACTGCCCATTGATCCCGATCACCACCGTCTCCACGCAATCCGGAGCCCAGTAGATGTACTCCACCTTCCACTGGAAGCTCCTCACCTCGCCTCGCGCGGGCGGGGCGATCCAGGCTATCACCACCGCAGTCGCTAGCACCAGGGCCGTGATCTTCTCCATTTCCTCTTGCTCCTTTCTCTCGCTCGCTCGAATCACCGCGAGCTAGAGAAGAAGAGGGAAGATCTCCATCAAAAGGACGGTATTTCCTGCAGATATTGGGGAGTTTGGAAGGAGAAAAGAGACTTCCTCTGGAGAATGCTCTCCAGCTAAGGATCGATCGGATCGCGCAGGAGGAAGAAGTGACAACGATTGGGATGGGAATCAAGGACCGGAAAAAGAAGAAGAGGAACTGTAAAACGATTCGATCAACTCCGCGTTTAGAGCAATCTTGATCGAGTCTGGAGGCTTGACTTTGAGAGCCCGTGGAAGAGGCTTCGTATTGCGACCATACATACTAGTCACACAAAGCAACAAGAAGAGTAACTCTCGTGCGAGCGCACTCAGAAACAATGAGGATTCCTTTCCAAAACGCTTCAATCACATCTACGCTTTTATCTTTTCCCTCTCATTCTCGGACTCTTAGCTTGGAACTTCTATTATAGAATTGGATGGATCAAGACTCTCCTGGGTAGAGCATACGTATGACGCTACGGTTGATGGATCCCATGACTGTTCATGTCGTGTCTTCAATGCCTGTCTCTCCCGCGGAATTTTTGGCTAGAGTTTGGGAAAGGAGAGTTTTGGAAAGCGGGATCGATCGCGAAAGAGAGAGAAGTCTCGCGCTCTGCTTGCGTCTGAGAGCTTTTTGTTTGTGCTCTGTGATCCAGACAAGAACACAAGCAAAACAAATGTGTCTTTACTCTGTTTTATCGTTTCTTTCTTTGTTTTCTTTTCCAGTGATGCAGTGGTGATCGAGTGATCTAGCAGCAGCAATCACGTGTGTACTGATCGAGGAAACAAAAATCAAACCAGCAACGTGCAGAGATCTGGCGACTGATGTGGATTGGCCGACCAAACCTGGAAGTTAAGTTAGCGCGTGCTACCGCACTGTACCGCGCGGTACCGCGCGGTACGGCTGCAGTTACCGCGCTGTACCGCGCGTTGGAATACATAGCGCGGTGATTATGGGGAAAGTATTTGAATCAGATCGCGCTGGCGGGCTGGCGATTCATCGCCATCACCGCACCGACAGTACTATCCATTTTCAAATAGCACATTTGGGGCTTTTGTGCGTGGATCATCATCGCTCATCTCCGAATCGTCTCGATCCGCGCAGCTTGGGTGGATCCCGTGATGAAACCCACCAGCGAGGATCGGCAGGAGGAGCTGGAGCGGCGGCTGGAATCGCTCGAGGGCGTCATGGCGGAGCTCAATGTGTTCCTGGCGCGGCTCTCGGCGGAGGTGCTGAGCCTCAAGGTCGCCGCCGGTGCCACCGCGAGGAGCAAGCAGCCATCCTCGTCGCTCTCTCCAATCCCGCGAGGTACTTCTAGCTCCAATCTCTTTGAGCACACCACCAAGGTGTTCGTCTCCAATCTCGACACCATGGCCAAGCACAGAGAATCCAATGTGGCTCCTTCACCTCCTCCTCCATACCCAGATTTGCAAGAGGAGACCATCGAGAGCTACAGCTTCCACGACCAGGAGAAGGGCGGCAGCAGCCCCTCGGATCAAAGCTCCAATGGCTCCTTCGATTCGCGCATCCATCAGGAGCACCACCAACCGCCAAGGATCCCGATCTACCGCGGCGAGCGCGACGCCGAGGTGATCTGGGAGTGGCTCCACAAGGTGGAGAGCTACTTTCGAATCGGCCAGGCTAGCCCGGACGAGAAAGTGTTGATCGCGACTTACCATCTCAAGGACGCGGCCTACTTCTGGTGGAAGAACTCCAGCTCCAGCTCCGCCATGGTGGGCAGCTGGGAGGATTTCCGGGACGCGTTCCTCAAGTTCTTCATGCCCGCGAATTACCAGCGCGAGGCCAAGTTCGCGCTCATGGATCTCCGGCAGCTCAAGTCGGTGAGGGAGTATAGCTCACGGTTTTGCAAGCTGGTGTCGCGGCTGCCCGGATTGAGCGATGAGGACAAGGTGGCGTACTACGTGCACGGCCTCAAGTGTAGCGTCCGAATGGGCGTGGATGATCACAATCCCCAGACGCTCGAGCAAGCAGTGGCATTGGCCGAGACGTGGGAATCCAAGAGATGGAAATAAGAATGAGTCAAGAAGTTCTACCTCTCTCCAAGAAGTCCGAGGCTTCGCGACTGCCCTAGTCTTTCTCCAAGATCCGATTATCCTGTACCACGGCCGTACGAGCAGACGAGCTCGCCTCAAAAGAACGTCGTCGAAAGCTCGCTTCAAAAGACTCTCAAAAACTCTGGCAGAGTCAATGCCAAGTGAACATAGTCAATAACAGTCAATGACAGTCCATAAATGTTGACCATTGAAATTTCACCCGTAAATTAAGCTCAATTTTGGACTTTTCTACATCCAACTCTCGAGCTTCTACCTACAAAACTGCCATCCTGGTCTCCAAGCCTAGAGTCTTTGTGAATGTTCTATGCACAGACTCACGGGGTGTTCGAACTTCCCTGCAATGCCAACATACTTCCTAGAGGCACGCCACATCGGTGTGTCTGGAGGCTTTTGTAGACATGTGAATAAGCTCAGAAGACAAAAGTAAGTCAAGCAGCTTTAGAATCCAATCACGTACCACAAGCTGTCATGAGTGTCACGTCTCGGGTCTGTTCGATCAGAGATGGGGTGCGCTCCTTGTGGAAGCCATCCCGCAACACCTGTGTGGTGCAAACACGAAGATGTAAGCTCACACTTCTGATCATATAAAAGAAAACATTATCCTTTTCCTCCTCCTGCTTTGGAGCATCCTGTGTACCGAACACAAGCTTTTAAAAAGATAAACACTTGAGAGGCAACAACTTACACGTTAAGTTGTGGTGGTGATAGATTCGGAGGTCGTAGCGTCCAAGCCAGATGTGCAAGGCGTTGGTGGTGCGGCAGCACGGACAGGGGTGGCGTCTCCATGACGAGTGATCGCAGCAACTTGTTGTTCTCGATCCCTTGGAGCAGCAGGACGAGCTCCTTGACCAGCAGAGACAGAGGGCATTTCATGGTGGCTCGAGTGGATGTCGTGCAAGCTGTGCATAAGCCTGTCTGACTCCGTCGTCTGCACCAGCCTGTCCACCGGGAGTGTTAGAAAGAAATCGGCCTTGAGAAAAGTAGCCACAACACCATAACCAGAGGGTATTTGTGTATTCCTTGTGCCTGGTTTACTCGTCATCTTTTCGCTATTATTTGATGAGAGAACTGAAGCAACAGATGGTTTCTTACATCTGAATTTCCGGTTCGGGTGCGGGGGTGGAGCGGAAAGATCCATATTGATTTCGTTGCGTGCTGGTTTTTCGGCCATTCGAACCAAGAAAACGTGAAAAAGAAAAGAAAGAACATGAGACAAACACAAACCTTGGATGTTTCTGTTTTCGCAAAACTTTGCCCAAAGTAGCTCCAAGTGCTCGCTCATCTTGCTTAGCTGCGTCCAGCGACGAAAGTCTATGGATTCCAACCGACCAGAGCAGCTCCTGGCGGGCGAAATCAACCATACAATCCAGCTGCGTCGCAGCATCTCGACACTAGAGGCGCAGAGGCGAGCAATGTAGCAAACTGCGAGCACCAGGAACAGCGTCTCGTTCACCTCGGCGGAGTCCCATGTATTCCATGCACTGAGCTCCAGCGCCGGGGCGTAGACTTTGCGACAAACTCGGACACTGCGAGGAGCTTTGCAGCGCTCTCTCTGCATTGTGCTTGATGCAAGTCTCCTTCTTGGGGGTGGCAAGCGACGATAAATTCTCCAGCTTTTCTTTTAGTTTGAAAGCATATTCCAAGACTTAATACCCTAAATAATAAAATGTCGTGGAAAGGGTTCGAACCCACGACCATAAGGTTCCTGGCTGGATTTGAACCTTGGCAGAAAAAGAATATTCTTTTTAACGCTATCCAATGGAATCGAACACCGGACTGGGGCTAGATTTAGGGTTTTGCGGGGACTAGGGCTTTTCAGCCGCCAGGGAGGAGGAGGAGCAGCGCTATGGTACGTGGATCCGTGCTGCGATGGATGGCCTCGTCTCACGGTGCTCGCTTTGCTGCAGGGTATCGACATCGAAGCCGGCGGGCGCAACAAGAAGACCAAGCGGACAGCCCCCAAGAGTGACAATGTCTACCTCAAGCTGCTCGTCAAGGTGAGTGCGTGGGATTTGGCATTGGATCTATAGCGGTTGCCCGATTTCTCACGCATTTTCTTTTCCATTCCCTCTCTGTCAGCTCTACCGCTTCTTGGTCAGAAGGACCAACAGCAAATTCAACGCTGTGATCCTCAAGCGGCTCTTCATGAGCAAAACCAACCAGCCGCCAGTGTCCCTCTCCCGCCTCTCCGCTAGCATGGAAAAGAAGGTGAGCTTTCCGATTGCTCGCATCACTTCTTGATTGGTTTTTCTTTTTCCTTCTGACACAGTCGGGAAAGATCGCTGTCCTCGTTGGAACGGTCACCGACGATCCTAGACTCGCGACGGTTCCCGCAATGACAGTGGTGGCTCTGCGCTTCACCCGGACTGCCCGCGCCAGGATCACCAACGCCGGAGGGAAATGCCTCACCTTTGACGAGCTCGCGCTCCTGGCACCCACTGGATGCAACACGGTAAGCAGCGATCAGTCGTAAAGTCCCTCCCTGTTTCTTAGTTTTCTTGTTGCTTTGCCCAGGTACTTTTGAGGGGTCGCAAGTCCGCTCGGGAGGCCGTGAAGCACTTTGGGCCGGCTCCTGGTGTGCCACACAGCCACACCAAGCCGTACGTGCGCTCCAAGGGGCGCAAGTTTGAGAAGGCTCGCGGGCGACGTAACAGCCGAGGATTCAGAGTCTAGGCTACTGCTCCTGTATTTCTCTAAAGCCATCTTTTTTGTGATGTTGAGCTTCAGAAAAGTATTTGAAAACTATATGAGTCTTCCAACCTCAGCGTTCTTGGTTCAAACATTGTAGTTTTCGTTATATTTGATCTCTTTTACACCATTCGAAATAGATATTCAACTCCGTTGTCTTGTTCCTTGAAGGTGTCTTCTCGCCACCTTTCGCCCACTCAGCCGAAGCCTCCATAAGCTCATCGTTGTCAATAATCAGCTTCCTTCTAGAAAAGGCACACAGCCGATCTTCCTCCATAGCTCTTGTCCACGCCTAGATGGATAGGAAGCGAGAAAGAAGTGTCATCTACATTGTCGATTGATCATGCAGGCAAAATGATTGAGTTTTCCTGATCGCTTGCCAGCAAGGAACTTACTTGTATCACTGGCACTATCGCTCGGCGGGGCGGATTAGCTTCTCTGTCGCTTTGTCACATTTTCAGGATTGCTGGTCGCGAGAAGAGGCGCGGGGTTGGATTGATTGGGCAAGGGCGAGAAGTCGAGTTAGCGATCTTTCCATGGGTACTGGAGCCAATGCAGCGGTAAGGATAACGAGAGCATACGTGTGCTGCTGCGGAAACTTGAAAGGCTTGTAGGAGAATTCAGGAATTTTGCTCTTTTTCGTTTTTTTGTTACTATGTTTTTCTTTTCACATGTTTGACTGTCAGGTTGATAAAGAGCTAGAGTTTCTAGAGAAGGTATGATTGTCTCGTTTTTTTTGGTTCTCTCTTTATACGTTAGAGTGTAACAGGGAGGTAATCTGCTTGGCTTGACTTTGAAAGTTCTTTGCCATCTACTTTATCGGTAGTTTTATTGTCTTTCTGTTTAGTGACTCCGAGGCCAAGGAGAGAAAACTTTTCATAATATTCATCTCAAAAGCACGGGATCTTGACAGAGTTGCTGGTGTCAAGACTCCAAAGAAACAGCGAATTTAACGAGCCGATCAAGCAGGTGTTACGGAGAGGGACTCTACCGAGTCGGTCCAAGAGGCATACATGGACGAGCAAGAGGAGGCTGGCGATGGAAGTGGATGCCGTTCCTGAGACAAGTTTTAAAGTTACATTTCTTTCAAAAACCCGAACGTTTACTTGCCTGCATGAAATCATTTGCCATCCAAGCGATTTCAAAAGCCCAATCACACTTTCGTCTTGGAGGACCCGACAAAGGTTTCTTAGCAGCAGACTCCGCGGCGGCCTAGGAAGGAGTAAATGGAGTTAATCCGATTTATCTTTTACTCGTACACTTCACCAGGTTGCCGATGAAACGAGGCCTGGCGCCTTTCTCCTTCTTGGGATGATGTAGTCACTAGCACGCTGATCACCCGGTTCCAACAAGTCGTGGGCGACGGGGCACTTTCACAATAGGATACTAGACAGACCTGTACCAGGAACTGGAGACATTTTTTCGCTGGTCGCCCTGGAGCTGAATCACCTGCAAAACAAGCAGAAAGAAAAAAACAATTGTACGAACGACTTCTTCCCAGTGCCAGATCCGTGCAACAGCAACCACACACAAGCAAAAAAACAAACTTGTCCTAGCTCTGGGTCGTCCACAACTGTCCCGTTACAGCAAGATTCCTGAAACAGTAGAACCAGTTCCCTTGAAGGCTCTTAAGTAGATGACTCGAAAACGAAAGAGGCACACTCGCTTGAACTATTGTTGAACTCTTTCTTCAGGCAAAAATAATCGTACGTCCACCATGTATCTTGATTTAGGCAACTCTCTGCAGCACAAAATTTATTACTTTCAGCGAAAGGACAGCTACGCTAGACAGACCTGTACCAGGAAGCCCAGGGCCTGAAGAAAGAATTTTCTTTTCCTGTTTCCTTTTTGAGTCCTCACTTGGTTTTACTGTTTCAACTTGTGGACGATAGCTTGTTTTTTGCTTGTGTGTGCACTGAGAAGAAGTCGTACGATTGATCTCCTGACCAGCGAAAAACGTCTCCCTCAAGCTCTTGCGTCCATTCCTCTGCTGCATGCGAACATGGACCCCGCACCTTGGTCATCAACATTTGCTTCAGCCGCATGGAATGAATAGTTAGTAAATTGTGGAGGCTCACTCACTGAAGGCGCCAGACAGCGTAGATTTCTCTCCTCGGTTTCTCGGCTTTTAATCTAACTTCTGAGCTGAAAATCTGGCACATAGCAGCTTTGCAGCTCCACAGACACGGCGAGATCACCATACACTGGGACACGTGGCTGAGTAACATATGTATAAAGCTAGAGTTTTCCTTTTCTTTTATGCCCTGTATTAAATCTTGGGTTGAATTGAGGAATAAGATTTAGAGTGGTTCAAAGATGGTTTTCTTGCCACCTCAGATTAAACAGAATATAGGGATCTTATTATAGTTTTGTCTTGGTAATTGTTTGGATATTTTAATATATTTTACCGATATTCATTTAAATTATAAACCTGCTAAGTAAATTTGTCATATTATTGCCAATATTTATGTGAAAAAATGTTTTATATTCAAAGTAAATAAGTTTTTTTGTAAGAAAATTGGATAAAATTATTAACAATATTACATATTTAAGAAGATATATAAACTATATTCTTCTAGAAATTTTAAATAAAATTTATTTATTTATTTTTTAATATATATAATAGGAATATATACAAGAGCAAATGGTTTGAATTGAAACCAATCCAATGGCTACATCAAGATATGAAATACCTCAACTATAACAATTATTTAAAAGAATTTATTTCAGACAAGAATATTAAAACACCACTCAATTAAGGAGTAAGTATCTAAAAATAATTGTAGATGCCATAGCAAAAGCATCAATTTCTAACCAACAAGTTAAATAGTTGAATATAATAATGATGTATTCACAGGAAATTATAATTAACTCTAACCATCTTTCTTCAGCACAAGTTTTAGCATCAAATGCAAATACCAAATAATATTATATTAAATCTTTAGCCAATAGAAAGACTTATTTAACTTCTGAATCACATATTAATATTCTATATTATCTATATTCACCTAGAGTAAAAAATTTATAGTAAGTGTGGAAAAGACATGGAATAAAAATTAAAAGCAATCTCTTACCCAGCATCTAGCACCCTCCTAGCAAATCTCAACCTAGATGGTTGCATTTGAGATTCAACACACAACGACTTAACACAACACTCAAACCTTAGCATCATATATGTCGCGAATGTGACTTCAGGTATCGAAAGTTACCTGTCAGCCAGTCCTTACAAACACTCTTACCTTACTGCCACGATGGCAGGAAGTTGGTATTGTTGAACCCGTTATCAGTCTCTGCCTAAGCTAGTTGAGAAACTAATCTTTGCGTGTGCACTTGACCAGATGAGCATAAGGAAAGAATTCCTAAGTGTCTATTTAGTCAAGCATACTTGCTAGATGATAGCTTATCATGTCTGCCAAACACCCTTGCTATCATAGTCTCAATTCGGTCTCAAATACTATTTATGGAAAGTGTCCAGATTTGCTCATTTGGCATATCTACAGAATATAGAGATCGGCCTGAACACAATGGTGTTTGTCCCGTGTTTAAATTTGCAATCTAACACCATTCCATATTTAGTAAGTTTCGAGTTTGTCCCAGAGACTAACTTCTAATACTAAGGGAGGCTTGGGGTGAAGGCCCAAAGCCCCAAAGCAGGGGGGGGGGGCTGTGGGGGGTTCCAAATGTATAGTAGAGATAGTGGGTAGATTGGGTATAGCCGACCAACCTGAAACATAATCTAGCTCCCGCATGCATGCTTGTCTTTGTTCTGCATCCGGCTTGGGTCTAAGCCCAAATTCTATTCCATGCTAGCTGGTGGAGTACCTATATCCTTGTGTTAGGCCACTGGTATGCTGAAATAGCGCCAGACTCCGTTTGGCTCCGTTTTGCGTGTTGGTCCTGGCATTAGGATGTTGGTTGCTCTAGAACTGTTCCAAGTCGCTCTAAGCTCTTATCCCTTTGCTCCTTGGGCTATATGCTCGGGAGTTGCTCCATGGTTCGGTTCTGTCACTCCTTGGCTCCATGCTTGGGAGTTTGGCACTGTTCTTTCGTTTAGTGGCCTAAGGCCTTGAACCTCGGGTTCCACACCACTATCCTTTGGACACGTGGCAGATGACACGTGGCATAAAGAGGGTTTAGGTTCCGCTTTGTGGTGTTATCCTTTGGTAAATCACCATAGGATAAAGGGTCAAAACCATGTGCGCTACATTTGGTATCAGAGGATGAGTCTCAACGAGTATTATTCAATGAGATTGGGCAATTAGTCTCGTTGCATACGCAGAGATGAAAACGATGATCCGAGTGGGTACATGTTTGGGTGCTAAGACTTCGCAATCTTTCCTTGGGTGTGGATATGGTTACCTTGTTGTACCTTATGATATGAGCTTGCTCTTGGGCTTATAGGATGGATTTAAGTTGTATTGTTTTGCACAAATTTACGCTTGGGCTTATGAGTGAGGCATATTAGCAACTCATGGTTACGCTTTGAGTTGGCAGGATTAATGTTAGCCTATCGGTGGTTTCATGAGTTGTTCCATGTACTATGGGTGAAAGTAAACCTATCCCTAGGTTTGCTATGAGTGGCAAATAGGCTAGCCCGTAACTGTTTAGCACGGCACTAGTGGATCCTTCCTAGGCATGATTGCAAGTGAATCAATCAAGACTACAGGGATGAGTCTATTGATTCAAGTAACCATTGTTGTGCTCTCTCATAAACTTTTCTTGGATTAGACTGAAGGTAATGCGAAAGCAAGGTTGAAGTTTAGTCAAAAAGATGAGACTGAAAAGAGAGTCATCAAGGACGAAGGATCAAACACGTAAATCATCTTCTCTTCTTGGAGAGATGATTTGTAACAAGGTGTGACTCATTGCTCATGTTCACAATATGCAAACAAGAGTCCCTACCTTGATGCATGTTGGAAATGATGATCTTATAAATGGTGAGTTATGGGATAGATAGCAGTGAAGTGTTATACCATTTTGTCTATGCTTGCTATTAGAAGATTCAAGTTGCAATGCTCAATTCTTTTCCGGGGAACCTTGCCATTGCTCCTTGAGTAGCTTGGTGTTGGATTAGTTTTGAGTTTGGTCGGAAAGAGAGTAGTATGAGCTTGTCCATGTTGTGAACAAAAGTTAGTGGTGTTCAGTGTTATAAAACTCTATCGGTGGAGTGTGGCATTTATGTTGCATTTTGTCAAATTGAGTTGGCACTTGATGCTCACATAAACCTTTGAAGTAATGACATTGGTATTGTTCGTGGTGTTGCTCAATTGATGATCAATTCATTGTGACTCTATATCATATCCATGTGATAATGAGTAATGTGTTTACGAAGTTGCTTGGTTAAATGATGATCAACCCCAAAGTGGTTGATAGTGAAGCTAATCTACTTGCATATAGTAGTATTGTAGTAGCTTTGACTGGATTCTTGATGGTGGTCCATTATGCTAAGCTTAAGTTGGTTTTTTAGTTCTTTGGGTTTGCCCATAAGGTGTTAGAAAGGGTTATAGCAATCGCTTGCTATGGCTTATTGGTTTATCCATTAACACTTGGAGTAGATTGTTGGATGGAGAAGATGTGAGGTTGAGGCATTTGTAAGCCACAAATTTTTCCTTTCCAATTTGCCAGCTTACCTCGTCTATCCGTCTGACACTACCTTGGCTTTTGCTAAGTTCCATCGCCAAGGTTCCCGCCTATGGTACCAACTCCTACTTGGTCCTACTTGGTTTCAACTACTCACTGCACGAGCAACGGAGCGTTAGCCATCCATCCACGGATTCCCAATCTCTCCCAATCCCCCTCCCCGGGTTAGACTGGACTTAAGGTTTGGCTACACTCCCCACAGGCACAAGCAGCCAAGCACACCAAGCCTCCAGGTTCCTAACACCCCTTGGTACCACAAGACTTGATCATGGGACCCTCTAAATCCCAAGTCTTGGGTGCAACACTTGCTTCGGGACGCCGGGGCGAAACACCGTGGCCTAACGGCCCGGTATGGGTACCTCTACCCCCCCACTTCCATCCCGAAGGAAGGCCCAAGCCCCTAGGAAGGGCGAGGACCAATGAGCCATATGGTACTCAAGTGGGGCACCACTCCACATGAGCCGGGAGCACCGCAGTCAGTTTCCCTTTCGGGAGTGGGAGCTGCTCTTGAGCACTTCCTTGGATGGCCCCTTCGGCACCAACCAAGTCCATACTCACTCCCACCCAAGGCCCCTCGGTCCCAGTCTCAACCTCAAGTCGGTTTAGAAGCCCCACTAAAGAGTCCCTTCAAAACTGGTTCCTGGACCTCACTATCCCTACTATACTTTTGGAACCCCCTACAGCCCCCCCCCCCCCTGTAGCGCACGTGGTTTTGACCCTTTATCCTATGGTGATTTACCATAGGATAACACCACGAAGCGGAACCTAAACCCTCTTTTGTGCCACGTGATAAATGCCACGTGTCACATGCCACGTGTCCATAAGAACCCGAGGTTCAGGGCCTTGGGCCACTGAACGAAGGAACGGTGCCAAACTCCCAAGCATGGAGCCAAGGAGTGATGGAACCGAACCATGGAGCAACTCCCGAGCATAAAGCCCAAGGAGCGAAGGGATAGGAGCCCGGAGCGACATGGAACAATCCTGGAGCAACCAGCATCCCAATGCTAGGACCAGCATGCAAAACGGAGCCAAACAGAGTCTAGTGCTATTTCGGCATACCGGTGGCCTAATGTGAGGACATGGGTACTCCACCAGCTAGCATGGAATGGAACTTAGGCTTAGACCTAAGCTGGACGCAAAACAAGGACAGGCACGCAAGCAGGAGCTAGACTATGCCTCAAGTTGGTCGGCCATGCCCGACTTACCCACTATCCCTACTATACATTTGGAACCCCCCATAGCCCCCCCCCCCCCCCCCCCTTGAGGAACACACGCTTTGGGCTTTCACCCTAAGCCTCCCTTAGAATCAAGAGATAGTCTCCGGGACAAGCTCGAAACTTACTAAATATGGAATGTCCCTAGATTGCGAATTTGGACACGAGACGAACACCATTGTGTTCAGGACGATCTCTACATTCCGTAGATATGCCAAATGAGCAAATCTGGACACTTTCCATAAATAGCATTTGGGACCGAAATGAGACCAACACAAAGGGCATGATAGCGAGGGTGTTTGGCAGACACGGTAAGCTATCATCCGGCGATATTGAGGGACCAATCTCAATACGCGAGGGTTCTTGTCAAGTCAGTGCAAGACAGAGCAAAAGAGAACTAAGAGCCAAGCCGAGTATGCTCAGCTAGAAACACATAGGAGTTCCTACCTTATGTCCATCTGGCTAAGTACAGGTGCTAAGCCCAGTAAACTAACACTTGAACAAAAGGGGTTGATAAAGGGAACCAACAATACCGACCTCCTGCCATTGTGGCAGTAAGGTAAGAGTGTCCGTAAGGACTAGTCGACAGGTAACTTTCGATACCTGAAGTCACATGCGCGACACTCTCCCCCTAGGGAAGATCGACGTCCTCGTCGATGCATACTCGAGTCTAGAATACCGCCAAGGAAACAACTCTAGAAAAAGTTCACGGTATTCACACTATGTGAGAAATGCACCGACTTAAATGAGTTAGGAGGCAACCTCTTTGTCTAACACGAATGTGCTACTAGCTCAGACACCTTCCGGCCGTCGCCGACAAGGAAATGACTAACGGAGTCAGCCACCCTTGCTGCTCTGGGAGTCACCCAGCTTACAAAGTGTGATACGCCCCTGTCTGCAAGGACATAGAGAGAGAAGCTAAAAGCCCCAACCCTCCTGAGCAAAGAAACCAAACCCGTCGGTAAGGTTTAGATAGACTACTGTAAACAGGCAGTTAGAGTTGTTTACACGGTCACGCCCTTTTAACGGAATAAGGAACATCGACAGAGAGGCGGGTTATGTGACCAGTCGACAGTAGCTACCCCATGACTAGAGATTTCAACATGCACACGAAGTGCCGAAACCAGTCTGCCTATATTGGCCCAAACTCAAAGATCAATAGATGGACAATAGCAAAGTCAGAGACAATGATATCTTAAAGACTTAATTATCAGTGAATAAATCTTATATTAGAACACAAAAGTATTCCAAGTATGTTATCATCTGATAAACTAGCATTATAGTAGTTAGGAACCACCAAGATCATCAAAATTGGTAAACACAGGATTTACCATCCAACAAAATTCAATAGCAAGTATATCATCAAGTAAACTCAATGATAAAACTTAACTACCGAAGATGGCAGACAGTATACCAAACAACTTACTAAAGACAACTAAAAGAACACAAAGTATCATTGATTAGCAAGCAAGATGCTCGCGAATGTATCACCCGAAGGAAATAACATCCCAATCTATCAAAACTAACTCGAGCAATAATCAACAGAACAGAATGAATGCGGTAAGACCAACAAACACTCACTCCTGCCAACTATCACAAAAGCCCATCTGAATAGATCCCAGCCAACAGTACCAAGGAACTCAAGTTGCCTAAGCAAGTGTAAGCAACATCCTACTGATGTCTCAAACCCAAGAGACCAATCCAGAGCAAACCACAAAGAACATGCGGTATTGCGAAAAGCCAAAAGCTATCAAAGAGAACAACTAACCATCATGAAAGATCATCAATCATCCCATCAATAAAGAGATGCATAATCATTGTCAAAGAAGGAATCCACCATCCCGCAGAATGGCAAACCATTCGATATCAACAATAACCAAGTAACATCTTTGACAAGGATAATCAACTATCTTAGATGACAATCAATCATTACCAATGATTGCCAGATGCAAATACTAACTTCAACATCGAAGCTAAAGAGCAAAAATGCCTTCCCCAACAACTTTTAACAAATGGAACAACGAGCATAAAACTCAAAGAACCAAAAGCTCGAAGAAGTTTATAGCCAAGTCTTTCCTAACAATGATCACAAGTCTCACATGAACTAACTTCAATGTTAAAGAAGAAATTATGGTGCAACTCACAACATCTTCCTCAACACATCCATAAGCTAAACTTCATAATGCAAAGCTAATGAAGAGCATGCTTGCATCAATCCAAAAGCTAAGCATAACGAAGTTATGCTCGACAAGTGATCACCAAACGATCCTCTATGAATCCATCTATAGCAAGACGTAATTCACTTCATAGCAAGCACAAGAAGAATCATCAATGATCGATATATTTCAACTAAAATCCCATAAAGATTCAAACATTCCAATATCAATCATTAACTCTTCTGCTTGTAGAGTTAGCATAGTCCATTGACTAAATCACTTTTCAAGGAAAAGCTCAAAGTTCAACCACTACTAAATAATCTTGTTTAGAACACAACTAACTCAAACTTGCCACTCAGTTCATTTGAACGTCAATACAGTTGCTAACTAGCAAATGCACGAATGTTAATAACACAAAGCTATAGCCAAATCATCAACACTATCTTTATCAAAACTAATGAAACTCGATATCAATCTTGCGGAGAGACATCTCATTTCACTAAAATCTCAACATCAACAATGTCTACGACAAGGCATCACTTCAATGCCATCAACACTAGAACAAAGCTAGAAGAAAGCACGAGTGTATCACCACTCAAAGCTCTCTAGCAACCAAGCTAACCAAGGTCAAAGATACTTTAGTTAGTATCCGAGACCAATCTTTTAGCAAAACTCAGTTACAGATAACACTTCCTTAAGGAGTGAATCACCACGTCCAAGACTCAATGAAATCTAACACTATGAACTAAATGCAACCAAATGATATCAACAGAGGTAGAGTCGACATGCCAACATGGAAAACCCATGTAAGTCTAACGACATGATCCTCCGCAACACCATCCGATAAAGTAAACTCATCACTGCTAAATCATCATCGAGTGAAGCAAGTGTTAACAGTCCTTGACAAAGTCTACAAGCGATCACTAGTCGCAAAGCAACCAACAATCACCCTTCAACTCGCCTTCACAAGACCCAAACACTAAACTCTTGTCATCGAGTCATATACTTGACCAACGTGAACATAATATCCCAAACTGAGATAAGGTTCATGGAGAAGCACGAACTAAATGACCACTTGAATTCAACTCAACCGCAATAAGCTCACCAATGCACTTAGCCAACAGCTCTGAGCATGCCTTGAAGAGGCTAGCTATACATGATCAACACTTAGTTGAAACTAAAGTGAAGACCATGAGATGAACTCATATCGGTACACAACCTCCACTTAGACAAAGCTATAGTACAGGTACCAACATCTCAACCCCAAACAACTAAGTTGGACATCACCATCCTCAGCCAAGGCGCAAAGCCACTAAGACCAAGTCAAGATCAGTGAGAGCTCACTACTCTCATAGAGTCTTACGAAATGCAAGGTGCAACCTGCCACCAAGCATAATGCCACAAAAGAAAGGCACAAGGGTCACCTTTCTCAGAAAAGTGCAACGGCCACTTTTCTACATCAACTCCAGACTTTATCCAACTTAATTGCCTTAGCCCCAAAAGTTAACATCCCTTTCAGGTTGCATCATACAAACTACTTATTAAGGTCTAAGCCAACCAAAGTCAACTCCAACCCTTCACTAGTTTGTACAGGCTTACAAAAACGGAATGGTTTTCGGACAAAGTGATAATAGATCAGCCATTGGAAAAGTCTAAGAAAATTTGTGGAAAATTTTCCATCCTAGAGAAAGAATGGCTCTCAGTCCAGGAATGCAAACTTTCAAGACTCAACCAACTTCCTCCTACTTAACAACTTCACATAGGCTCACCTCAACACAAATTCTCAAGACCTATAGCATGCTTAAGCATCGAACATCTTTTTGCCCATATTTTCGACATCTAACACTGACATCCATAAAATGCAAATGGAACATCCAAGGCTTGATCACGAAGACCACATCTTTGGATATCCACATTGCACTAACACTTTTCTTCAATCACCTTCAAAATCTAATGTGAAGCCAAAACATTAACAAGAAAAATGATATGGAAAATCAAGCTCTAAGGAAACTTCCTCATCACTTAAAATAACAATGCCACTTCTACTAACACAAGTGTTAGTGATGTCAATGCATCAACTGCACATTGTCTCCATCCAATAATCTACTCCAAGTGTTAACGGATCAACCGACGAGTTATAGTAAATGAATGTTACAACCCTTTTCCAACACGTTAGTGGGCAAACTCAAGGAAACAAGGAACCAACTTAAGCTTAGCATAATGGACCACCATCGAGAATCCAGTCAAAGCTACTACAATGCTACTTTATGCAAGTAGACTAGCTTCACTATCAACCACTTTGGGGTTGATCATCATTTACCTAAGCAACTTTGTAAACACATTGCTCACTATCACATGGGTATGATATAGAAATCATAATGACTTGATCATCAATCAAGCAACAATATGAGCAATGCCAATGTCACTACTACAAAGGTTTATGTGAATATCAAGTGTCAACTCAATTTGACAAAATGCAACATAAATGCCACACTCTATCAATAGAGATTTACAACACCTAACACCACTAACTTTTGTACACAACACGGACAAGCTCATGCCACTCTCTTTCCGACCAAACTCAAAACTAATCCAACACCAAGCTATTCAAAGGGCAATAGCAAGGTTCTCTGGCAAAGAATTGAACATTGCAACCCAAGTCTTCCAATAGCAAGCCTAGACAAAATGGTATAGTGTTTCACCACTATCCATCCCATAACTCACCATTTGTAAGACCATCATCTCCAAGATGCATCAAGGTAAGGAATCTTGATTGCATAATATGAACATGAGCAATGAGTCAACACCTTGTTGCAAATCATCTCTCCAAGAAGAGAAAATGATTTACGTATTTGATCATTTGTCCCCGATGACTCTCTTTTCGGTCTCATCTTTGACTAAACCTCAAGCTTGCTTTCGCACTGCCTTTAGTCCAATCCAAGAAAAGTTTATGAGAGAGCACAGCAATGACTACCTGAACCAATAGACTAATCCCTACAGTCTTGATTAATCCACTTGTAACCATGCCTAGGAAGGATCCACTAGTGCCGTGCTAAACAGCTACGGACCAGCCTATTTGCCACTCATAGCAAACTCAGGGAAGTTTGCTTTCACCCAAAGTACAAGGAACAACTCATGGAACCACCGATAGGCTAACATTAATCCTGCCAACTCAAAATGTAACCTTGAGTTGCTAATGAGCCTTACTCACGAGCCCAAGCACAAACTCGTGTGAACGGAACACTCAATCCCTCTTGTGAGCCCAAGAGCAAGCTCACATCATAAGGTACAACAAGGTAACCAAATCCATACCCAAGGAACGAATGTGAACCCTTTGCACCAAATGTGTACCCACTCGGATCATCGTTTTCATCTTTGCGTATGCAACAAGACTAGTTGCCCAATCTCATTGAATAGTACTCGCTGAGACTCATCCTTTAATACCAAATGTAGCGCACGTTGTTTTGACCCTTTATCCTATGGTGATTTACCATAGGATAACACCACGAAGCGGAACCTAAACCCTCTTTTGTGCCACGTGATAGATGCCATGTGTCACATGCCACGTGTCCATAAGAACCCGAGGTTCAGGGCCTTGGGCCACTGAACGAAGGAACGGTGCCAAACTCCCAAGCATGGAGCCAAGGAGTGATGGAACCGAACCATGGAGCAACTCCCGAGCATAAAGCCCAAGGAGCGAAGGGATAGGAGCCCGGAGCGACATGGAATAGTCCTGGAGCAACCAGCATCCCAATGCCAGGACCAGCATGCAAAACGGAGCCAAACAGAGTCTAGCGCTATTTCGGCACACCGGTGGCCTAACGTGCGGACATGGGTACTCCACCAGCTAGCATGGAATGGAACTTGGGCTTAGACCCAAGCCAGACGCATAACAAGGACAGGCACGCAAGTAGGAGCTAGACTATGCCTCAGGTTGGTCGGCCATGCCCGACCTACCCACTATCCCTACTATACATTTGGAACCCCCCATATCCCCCCCCCCCCCCCCCCCCCCTTGAGGAACACATGCTTTGGGCTTTCACCCTAAGCCTCCCTTAGTATCAGGAGTTAGTCTCTGGGACAAGCTTGAAACATTGTGTTCAAGACGATCTCTACATTCTGTAGATATGCCAAATGAGCAAATCTTGACACTTTTCATAAATAGCATTTGGGACCGAAATGAGACCAACACAAAGGGCATGATAGCGAGGGTGTTTGGCAGACACGGTAAGCTATCATCCGGCAATATTGAGGGACCAATCTCAATACGCGAGGGTTCTTGTCAAACCAGTGCAAGACAGAGCAAAAGAGAACTAAGAGCCAGGCCGAGTATGCTCAGCTAGAAACACATAGGAGTTCCTACCTTATGTCCATCTGGCTAAGTACAGGTGCTAAGCCCAGTAAACTAACACTTGAACAAGAGGGGCTGATAAAGGGAACCAGCAATACCGACCTCCTGCCATCGTGGCAGTAAGGTAAGAGTGTCCATAAGGACTAGTCGACAGGTAACTTTCGATACCTAAAGTCACATGCGCGACACCCCCCCCCCCCCGCGGGAGACGCACGCTTTGGGCTTTCACCCCTTGACCCGTATTAGTATTTGGACTCAGTCTCTGGCTCGATCTTGGACTCGATTTCGGATCCGATTTCGGATTCGATCTCGGACTCGATCTCGCACCCGATCTCGGACCCGACCTCGGACTCGACCTCAGACTCGGTCTCGGACCCGATTTCGGATCTCGGACTCCGTCTCAAACTCGGTCTTGAACTCGGTCTTGAACTCGGTCCCCGAGTCGGCCTCGGACTCGATTCCGGACTCTATCTCGAACTCAGTCTCAAAGTCGGTCTTGGACTCGATCTTCGACTTGGTCCCATCCGATGAACTCTTTGTCATTTTGGTCATGCTTTCGGGGTTCCTTTAGCCTATGACACCTTGGTGAGTTGGTTCCTTACAACTCCACCACCCACAGAAGAAGTTCGATGCCCACATCGAACGTCTCTCTTTTTGATCCTACGACTTGTTGACCATGTCTCCGGGGGCATCCCCCCACTTAGCGGTGTGCCTAAGTTAGCTTCTCTGGCCAAGAGCCCATGACAACAGAATATAGGTGTCCCTATACTCCTCACCTCACCACGCCCTATTATGGGGTCAAGACTTGAACCCAGCCTTGCTTTACTAGGGGGTTGGGACTCAAACCCAACCTCCGTAGAATACGTTTACGGATTCGACATCCCTGCAGGGAGTCGGGCGTAGCTCCCTACGCCTGGTCGACCTAACTAACCCATGCTAATTAGCTTACCTTCGGCGTGCCTTCGGGTCCCAATATATGCCATTGCTCAACTTCACCAATTGATACTTTTAATTGAACTTTACATAAGTACATAGAGTTCTGCCTTGCAGAAATTCCTCCACTAAATCTCGCACGTTCGTTAGGTTCTCCTCCGGTTCCCATGTCGCTTCGCAGTGTGGAAATCCTTTCCACTTCACATGGAACTCTCTCACCTCGCGTCCTTGTTGCTTGCTCTTGCGCGCATTGAGGATGGCCTCGACTTCGTATTCCTCTTCCCCTTGGATAACCTTAGATAAAGGCCTTACTTGGTCCTTGTGAAGCGGATCCTCAAAGTACGGCTTAAGTAAGTTCACGTGGAACATGGGGTGCATCTTCCCCATCTCTCGAGGAAGTCAGAAACGGTAAGCTACTTTACCAATTCGTGCCTCAATCTCATTTATGGAATACATGCATTTTTACCTTTGGGTCAACTTCCGGCTGATCCCACTTGGTAGCCTGAGGTTTTTGGTGATCAGCCACACCTTCTCTCCAGCTTGGAACTCTACATCCCGACGCTTCCGGTTCACGTACTTGGTTTGCCTTTGTTGAGCTCGTTCCAAGGAATCCCTCACTAGATTCCAAATGTTGAGTTTTTTCGCCGTGAATGCCTCCACTACGGATAACTCTCCATGATATTCGGCCACACCGAGCTCCACAGGACCTTCAATAGGTCGCCCATTGATGACTTCCCATGGACTCACCCCGATACTCGAATGTGGTGAGTTGTTATAACACATTTCCGCAAGTCCCAAATGACTTACCCAATCGGTCTGGTCTCCCGAGACATAGCATCGCAAATAATCCTTCAGCTGCCTATTCACCCTTTCTGTTTGTTCGTCTGTCAAGAAGTGTTAGTGCCATCAACTTGACTTAATACCCTATACCTGTCTGTGGGTGATAGGCTGTGCTAAATTTCAACTTGGTGCAATACTGTTCCAGGAGGGTTCTCCAGAACCTACTGGTGAAGATTTTATCTCGATCTGAGATAATCTCTTCTGGCCTTCCCCGCACTCGAACCACTTATTCAAAGAACAGCTTCGCCACCCCTTCCGCATCCACTTTTGTTGTGGTGGGTATGAAATGTGCCATCTTCGAAAATCGGTCCACCACCATGAATATCACATTGAACCCCTTGCTTGGGGGTAGTCGCGTGATGAAGTCCATCGTAAGACATTTCCACGGACAATCTGGAATTGGGATGCTTTGCAACAAGCCCCCACTAGCCTTAGTCATGGCTTTGACCTACTAACATGTTGGACATGTCTTTACATAATCTTGGACGTCCTTAGCCATATCTGGCTAGTGATACTTCCTCTTGAGTAAGACCATTGTCTTGGGCACTCCGTCGTGTCCCGCAAGAGGTCCATCATGACACTCTTCTAAGGCTACCTTTCTTAGTTCCCCTTCTGGAACATACACCCTCGTTTGCTTGTAATATATGAGTCCGTTGTGTTCCACATAGCCTGTTTTCTCTTCCGTTGGCAGCTCACCTCTCTGGTGAGCTTCCCGTGCCTCTAGATTCCTCAGCAACACTTCTTGTGCTAGACCGTCGTTCTTATATGCGGTCCGCACATCATCCCAAAAGGTTGCTATCATGCTGGATATTGCCAACTTCAAGCTCACGTTTCAACTTAGCGCATCTGCCATGATGTTGCTCTTCCCAGGCTTGTACAGAATCTCGCAATCAAACTCGGCCAAAGCATTGGCCCACCGACCTTGTTTTCCCCTTAGGTCGGGCTATGACAAGAAGTGTTTCGTTGCCACATTGTCCGTGTAAACCTTGAAGTGTCTCCCAAAGTAGTGTTGCCACTCCTTGAGTGCCTTGACCACCGCAAACAATTCCTTCTCATGGGCAGGCCACTTCCGTTAAGCCTTGTCCAACTTCTTCGAGAAGAATGCTACTGGATGGTTATCTTGCTTCAAAACTGCGCCCAACACAAAGTCTGAAGCATCTGTTTCTACCTCAAAGTCCTTACCAAAGTCTGGTAATGCCAACACGGGAGCCTTCCTCAACTTCCCCTTGAGGTGGACGAACGCCGCCTCGCATTCCGCTGTCCATACCATCTTTCCTTTTCCCGTTTGGTCCGTTAAGAGCAAGGCTACTCTCGAATAATGTCTAATAAACTTTCGATAGTAGTTGCATAGCCCCAAGAATGCCCTTAACTCATGTACATTTGATGGTCGCTCCCAATCCTGGATCGCTTGGACCTTCTCGGGGTCCACCTTGAGCCCAACCTTGCCCACCACATGCCCGAGAAACTTTACCTTTTGTTGAGCAAAGTCACATTTGCTCTCTTTAGCATACAGCTGGTGTTCCCTTAGTTTCTCAAACACCTTCGTGAAGTGTTCGGCATGCTCTTCTAGCGTTTTGCTATAGATCAGGATGTCGTCAATATAGACGACCACAAAGTGATCCAGATAAGGTACAAAGATATGGTTCATCAATGCCGAGAACGTTGCCGGCGCATTGCATCACCAGAAACTCGAAGCTCCCATACGTCATTCGACAGGTTGTCTTCTCGACATCTTCCTCTGCTACCCTGATCTGGTAGTATCCTGACCTTAGGTCAATCCTCGAGAAGTATTTTGCCTTTCCCAACCTATCAAACAGGTCCTCAATCCTTGGCAAAAGGTACTTGTTCTTCTTGGTATACTTGTTGAGCAACCGGTAGTCTATGCACATGCGCATAGATCCACCTTTCTTTTTCACAAAAAGCACTGATGCCCTATACGGCGACTTGCTCAACCTAACATACCCTTTGTCCACTAACTCCTCTAGTTGGCGCTTGAGCTCTGCGAATTCTTTTTCGTTCAAACGATTGGGGGGGCGAACCACCGCCTCAGCACCCTCGACTAGCTCAATCTTATGTTCTATCGGTCGTGCGGGGGGCAACCCCGCTGGTAGCTCCTTCGGCATGGTATCCTGGAATTGATCCAACACCCGCTGGATTACTAAAGGTACTTCTTCTGTTCTAGTCTTTTTGTGACTTCTCACCGAGAGTAAGCACAAAAATGCAGTCTTGATCCCTTTAGTGAGTTGTCCTCTTATGGACACCAGGTTCAGGCACGAATCTTTGGCCTTGCATTGCCCTACCTTTAGATCCTGGGCCTCCACCCTGGATCTTCTCCCTTGGGCATTCGCCAGTACCACAAGGTTCCTACCTTGTCCATGTAGGGGTACCACGAACCGATTGAACCAGTCCATCCCGAAGATCACGTCAAATCCTGCCATGTCCAACACAATGAAGTCCATGTCTACTTTCCAAGTCCCTACTTCAACTCTCGCTTGTCGAAGTACCTCATCGGTGCTTTGGCTACCTTGAACAAACTCTATAGTCCTTGGTTCGCCTAGCCGCTGCACCGTTAGTCCGGCTTGCCGGACTATGTCTACAGCCACAAAATTATCCGAAGCACCCGTGTCAATAAGGATCTTAACAAAGCTACCCTCGAGCTTCCCTCGGAGGGGTAGTAGATGTCGCGAACGACTCTCTACCAAAGTTGCTCGTGTAATGAGTAACTTTAAGCTAGGGACTGGATCACATACCTCAGTTTAGACTTCACCCGACTTAATGGCCATATTGGGTCTGGCCTTCTTCGGGTAGGGACATTCCCTCGAAAAGTGTCCCACTTCACCATAGTTGTAGCATACGTTATTTCCCACGCTGCTAAACGTCTTGACCTTTTTATCCGTGGGTTTGTCTCTTTTTGCTTGATTCCCCCACGTACTTGCTCGCTGGCCACTGGATTTGCCTTTCCGGAACCCCGAGGACTCATTCTTAGAGAAACTCTTCTTGAATTTCCCTTTGCTATATGTTCCCCTTGGTTTGGCCCCTTTGCTAAACGTGGATCCCGACCCCATCGTGTTTCCCTTCCGCAGGTTATCATTGAAATGCACCTTGATGGCCGCATCCAACGCTTCCTTGTAGTTGGTCGGGTTCTAGCGCATCACTTCACTGCGAGCCCAGGTTTGCAAACCTGATATGAAGGCATGAAATGCATCCATATCCCCCATGTCCGTGACAAGTATCCTCTTTGTCATGAACCCATTCACATACTCCTGGATGGTTCCAGTCTGCTTCAGCCTACTCAGCTCATCTCTTAGATGCAGAGTAGCATTCAGAAGAACGTATGTTGCGTGGATCCTTGCCTTCATCATGTCCCAAGTGGCCACCGGTCCTTCGTTGGCCTCCGTTGTTCTCCACCAAGACTTGGCATTATCTGCTAAGTATGGCTTTGCACATGGGACCTTCTCCGAGCTCAGTAATCGCAACGCTCGGAAGTAGTCCTCCATATCGTAAAACCAATCCTCCACCACCTTATAGTCATTCACTCCCTTGAAGACCGGTGGGGGCTTTGGTTTGTACTTGGGAACTGCCTGAGGGACTGATTCTACTTCAGTCTGTTCGACCTTGTTTGGTTCTGCCTCAGTCCCTGCCGAAGGGTCCACACCTTCTGCGCTGCTAGCATCCGCAGTTTTTCGCTTTTTCTTTTGCTTCTCGTCACGCTTTAGCTTGCGTACTAGAGTCTCCAGCAGGGCATTAGTCTGTGCCAACTGTCCTTCTAGCACGTCCAATCGAGCCTTGGACGACCGAACCTCACCACCGGACTCATGTTTGGAAGTTTCCTCACTATAGTCCTCCTCATGCAAGGATTCCTCATCCATAGCCTCTCGTTCGACTGGAGGCTCCAGCTCTGGAGGAGGTTCCGTCTCCGCCTTGGTTCGCTTTTGCCCTGCCTTTGCCATCTCCCAGCAATCCGCCTCTATCCTTCGCTAGAACTGAGGAAAAGGCTCCGATACCAAATTGTAAGCCACAAATTGTTCCTTTACAATTTGCCAGCTTACCTCGTCTATCCGTCCGACACTGCCTTGGCTTTTGCTAAGTTCCCTCGCCAAGGTTCCTGCCTATGGTACCAACTCCTACTTGGTCCTACTTGGTTTTAGCTACTCATTGCACGAGCAACGGAGCATTAGCCATCCATCCACGGATTCCCAATCTCTCCCAATCCCCCTCCCCGGGTTAGACTGGACTTAAGGTTTGGCTACACTCCCCGCAGGCACAAGCAGCCAAGCACACCAAGCCTCCAGGTTCCTAACACCCCTTGGTACCACAAGACTTGATCATGGGACCCTCTAAATCCCAAGTCTTGGGTGCAACACTTGCTTCAGGACGCCGGGGCGAAACACTGTGGCCTAACAGCTCGGTATGGGTACTTCTACCCCCCCATTTCCATCCCGAAGGAAGGCCCAAGCCCCTAGGAAGGGCGAGGACCAATGAGCCACATGGTACTCAAGTGGGGCACCACTCCACATGAGCCGGGAGCACCGCAGTCAGTTTCCCTTTCGGGAGTGGGAGATGCTCTTGAGCACTTCCTTGGATGGCCCCTTCGGCACCAACCAAGTCCATACTCACTCCCACCCAAGGCCCCTCGGTCCCAGTCTCAACCTCAAGTCGGTTTGGAAGCCCCACTGGAGAGTCCCTTCAAAATTGGTTCCTAGACCTCACTATCCCTACTATACTTTTGGAACCCCCTGCAGCCCCCCCTCCCCCCTGGGAGACGCACACTTTGGGCTTTCACCCCTTGACCCGTATTAGTATTTGGACTCAGTCTGTAGCTCGATCTCGGACTCGATTTCGGATCCGATTTTTGATTTGGTCTCGAACTCGATCTTGGACTCGATCTCGAACCCGATCTCGGACCCGACCTTGGACTCGACCTCGGACTCGGTCTCGGACCCGATTTCGGATCTCGGACTCCGTTTCAAACTCGGTCTCGAACTCGGTCCCTGAGTCGGCCTCGGACTCAATTCTGAACTCTATCTCGAACTCGGTCTCAGAGTCGGTCTTGGACTCGATCTTCGACTTGGTCCCATCCGATGAACTCTTTGTCATTTTGGTCATGCTTTCGGGGTTCCTTTAGCCTACGACACCTCGGCGAGTTGGTTCCTTACAGCATTGACATTGCTAGCACTTGTATTAGTGAAAGTGGCATTATTATTTCAAGTAGTGAGGAATTTTCCTTAGACCTTGATTTTTCATGTCATTTTTCTTGTTAATGTTTTGGCTTCACATTGTATCTTGAAGGTGATTGAAAAAGAGTGTTAGTGCAATGTGGATATCCGAAGAAGTGGTCTTTGTGATCAAGCCTTGGACGTTTTGCATTTTGCAGATATCAGTATTGGATGTCGGAAGTATGGGCAAAAAGATGTTCGAGGTTTAAGCATACTATGGGTCTCAAGAATTTGTGTTGAGGTGAACCTATGTAAAACTGTTGGTAGGAGGAAGTTGGTTGAGTCTTGAAAGTTTGCATTCCTGGACTAAGAGTCATTCTTTCTCTAGGATGGAAAATTTTCCACAAATTTTCTTAAACTTTTCCATTAGCTGATTTGTTGATCACTTTGCTCGAAAACCATTCCATTTTCATAAGCTAATACAAACTAATGAAAGGGTTGGAGTTGTTCTCTTTGATGGCTTATGGCTTTTCGCAATACCACATGTTGTTTGTGATTTGCTCTGGATTGGTCACTTGGATTTGAGACATCAGTAAAATGTTGTTGACACTTGCTTAAGCAACTTAAATTCCTTGGTGTTGTTGGCTGGGATCTATTCGGATTGGCTAGTGTGATAGTTGGCATGAATGAGTGTTTGTTGGTCTTGCCACATTCATTCTGTTTTGTTAATTATTACTCGAGTTAGTTTTGATAGATTAGAATGTTATTTCCTTCAGGTGATACATTCGCGAGCATCTTGCTTGTTAGTCAATGATACTTTGTGTTCTTTGAGTTATCTTTGGTAAGTTGTTTGGCATACTATCTACCATCTTTGATAGTGAAGTTTCATCATTGAGTTTGATAATATACTTGCTATTGAATTTTGTTGGATGATGATTCTTATGCTTACCACAAATAATGATCTTGGTGGGTCCTTTACTATACTACTACTTTATCGGATGATAACTTACTTGGAATACTTTTGTATTCTCATCTAAGATTTAATCACTGGTTATTAAGTCTCTAAGATATCATTGTTTATGACTTTAATATTGTCCATCTATTAATCTTTGAGTTTGGGCCAGTATAGGCAAACTGGCTTTGGCACTTCGCGTGCATGGTGAAATCTCTAGTCATGGGGTAACTACTGTCGACTGGTCACATCACCCACCTCTCTGTTGATGTTCCTTATTCCGTTAAAAGGGCGTGACCGTGTAAACAACTCTAACTACCTATTTACAGTAGTCTATCTAAACGTTACCAACGGGTTTGGTTTCTTTGCTCAAGAGGGTTGGGGCCTCTAGCTTCTCTCTCTATACCACCTGCGAGTAGGGGTGTATCACACTTTTGTATGCTAAATGACTCCTAGAGCAGCAAAGGTGGCTAACTCCGTTGATCATTTCCTTGTCGGCAATGGCCGGAAGGTGTTTGAGCTGGTAGCGCATCTGCATTAATGCTTTATTTCGTTAAAGTGGAACTTTTCATTATCCCACTTATGGTGTGTGGCCACATGCCATTTTTATAACAACAATAAAAAATTGAAGTTTTAGCTTTATAATTTATAAATTAAAAACTTTTCATATGATTTTGTGTTATAATATTGTGAAATATAAAAAATAAATTAAAAAACTGATAGAAATATTAATAAATATTATTAAGTACTAGGAAATGGCATGTGGACACATGCTAATTAATGTCCCACTTTACTGAATAAGTTCCACTTTAACGAAATAAAGCATATTAGACAAAGAGGTTGCTTCTTAACTCATTTAAGTTCGTGCATTTCTCACATAGTGTGATCACTGTGAACTTTTTCTGGAGTTGTTTCCTTGGCGGTAGTTTAAACTCGAGTATGCATCGACAAGGACGTCGATCTTCCTTAGGGGGGGAGAGTGTCGCGAATGTGACTTCGGGTATCGAAAGTTACCTATCGGCTAGTCCTTACAGACACTCTTACCTTACTGCCACGATGGCAGGAGGTCGGTATTGCTGAACCCGTTATTAGTCTCCGCCTAAGCTAGTTAAGAAACTAATCTTCACATGTGCACTTGACCAGATGAGCATAAGGAAGGAATTCCTAAGTGTCTATTTAGTCAAGCATACTTGACTTGGTTAGAGAAACTCATTCATTGACTTGCACTTGCTAGTGTTGGGAACCCCCGCGATATTGAGCTTGGTCCCTCAATATTGCTAGATGATAGCTTACTGTGTCTGCCAAACACCCTTGCTATCATGCTCTTTGTGTTAGTCTCAATTCGGTCCCAAATGCTATTTATGGAAAGTGTTCAGATTTGCTCATTTGGCATATCTATGAAATGTAGAGGTCGGCCTGAACACAATGGTGTTCGTCTCGTGTCCAAATTTGCAATCTAACACCATTCCATATTTAGTAAATTTCGAGTTTGTCCCAGAGACTAACTCTTGATACTAAGGGAGGCTTGGGGTGAAAGACCAAAGCGTGTGTTCCTCAAGGGGGGGTTTCCAAATGTATAGTAGGGATAGTGGGTAGGTCAGGCATGGCCAACCAACCTGAGGCATAGTCTAGCTCCCGCTTGCGTGCCTGTATTTGTTCTGTGTCCAGCTTGGGTCTAAGCCCAAATTCCATTCCATGCTAATTGGTGGAGTACCTATATCCTCGTGTTAGGCCACCAGTATGTTGAAATAGCACTAGACTTCGTTTGGCTCTGTTTTGCGTGTTGGTCTTGGCATTGGGATGCTAGTTGTTCTAGGACTGTTCCAAGTCGCTCCAGGCTCCTATCCCTTCACTCCTTAGGCTATATGTTCGAGAGTTGCTCTATAGTTCGGTTCCGTCACTCCTTGGCTCCATGCTTGGGAGTTTGGCATCGTTCCTTCGTTCAGTGGCCCAAGGCCCTGAACCTTGGGTTCCACACCACTGTCCTTTGGACATGTGGCAGATGACATGTGGCATGTATCACATGGCATAAAGAGGGTTTAGGTTCCGCTTCGCGGTGTTATCCTTTGGTAAATCACCATAGGATAAAGGGTCAAAACCATATGTGCTACAATACACTAGGATATGTCATATCTAAGTGAGAGTTTTCTTTCTAACACTAGGATACGTGATATAAGTGGGAGTTTTCTTTCTATTGTGCACATTTTTAAGTGAGAGTTTTCTTTCTCCTATGTAGGACATGTGATATCTAAGTGAGAGTTTTTTTTCTCTTGTTAAGCAAGAATTTTCTTTTGGTCTGCCCATTCGTTTGAAGATAATCTCCACTTGAGAGCTTCAAAATCACTTGCATAGCTTTCACAAAGTTCTTCCAAAATCCATTAGTATACTTTAAGTCTCAATCATTGACAAATGTCTTTTGGCAAACCAAAATTGGGAAAAACCTTTTCTAAGTATATTATAATTAAGTTTGAGGTAATGACAATTTTCCAAAGAGCCAATAACTGCATATACTTTGTCAATTAATTTACTATAACTTATACTTACTCCTTTTACCTCTGTATTCATGACAAATAAGTGATAAAGTTTATAGAAATACTACATTGGTTATAAAAATCCCTCTAGCTTTTCCCATGGCACCTTTACCCATTGACAAAGCATGATTTATAATACTCAAGGATATTATCCTTTATATTCCTCTAATAAACATTGTACTTAATCAGCTTATATGTCTTCTTTCACCTTAAATGATTAAGCTCTGGATGATCATAATAGTGAAATAAAATCTAATAAATCAATACATCCACCCATAATAGATATACATGGCTATTATAGTAAAAAATCCCACCTACCTTAGCATGTTAAGCTTGACCATGCTCAACTACCCTCATCCAATTGCTTAAACTTGCTAACCACTTTACTCAAATGATGACAAAATTATGTTCATATTCATATTTGTTGACCATTTTAGTCATATGATGACAAAACCATATTTGTGTTCATGAAAGTTTTTTTTCTCTTGTGTATTACATATTTTTCAACCTATAATGACCAAGTGTAAGCTCCTGAATTATTTACTCTATTTATATTCAAAATATTACTTTACATACACAACACTAAGCTAGTGTTAGAAAATAGTTTATATTGTTATAATATTATAGTAATTTTAAATATTTGAGTTTAAAAATAATTTTTTAAAATATATTAACTTATATTTTCATATATAATTTAAAATATTCTTATAATTCTTTTAAAAATTATTTTTTAAACTATTGATTTATTTTAAAGGCAAAATTAATTAAGGAGCCACACATCATAAGACAAAGATTGGTTAAGCTAAAACTCAAGGCTTCACATGATAAGAAATAACTCTAGTATTATAATTTACTCTTTTATCATCTTGATTGTCAACAAGTTAGAGCTTAAGTAGTGATTTTAATTGATCTCTCATTAAATCACTTTGTGAGTGCATAAAATATGGAAAAGGAATATAAAAATATGTATACCCAAAAATCTTAGTTTATATACAGAAGTGAATGGTCTAGATTGGAACTAATCCAATAGTTACCAACACTATATTAATATTAATATATAGTATCATAGCTGTACATTTGGACTTCACCACTTATAATTTTTATTTTGATGCCTCCAAATATTTTTAGATTATGTTAATATTAAAAAAGAACATATAATGATTATACTTGAATATTGAGAAGGACAGTAAATTATTAATTTATAGGTAATTGCGACAAAAAGAATATATTCAAATTAGGGTTTCGTTAACAAGGATGATGGTGAGCAGTGGCGCTCTAAGACGGAATGTCCGGCTGGGCAGCCAGCTAGGTGTCCGCCCAGTATGCCCTCTTACGATGCGAAATGGCCCTATCCCTTGGGCTACAATCGCTGCTCCCACCCATCTTCCCAAGCGCCAGGAACAAGAAGAAGGGCTCTTGCATCGGGCTCTCACTCAGTGTCAGAGCGCTGCAAAGCTCCGTACGGTGTCCAAGTTTGTCTCAATGGCTGCCCACCCGTACGAGGAGGAGGCAGCGGCACTAGACATGCACGAAGCTGCGTCGATGGAATACTTGCTCGAATACTGGGATTCCCCCGAGACGGACGAGACGCTGTTCCTGGTGCTGGCCGTCTGCTACATTGCTCGCCTCTCCGGTGCGGAGAGGAGCGCGTGTGCTGCGACGCTGGGCTGGGATGGCGCTCGTGAGCAGCTAGATTGCATGGTAGACTTTGCTCGCCAGGAGCTGCTCTCAAGTGGATCCGCTGGACTTCGAAGCCTTGGCTCGTCGGACTCATCGAAGCAAGACGAGGAAGTGAGCGAGCACCTGGAGATTCTGTGGGCCAAGTTTTGCAACGAGAGGAGCATCCGAGGTTTGTTTCAAGTGCTGTTCGTGTCACAGCAACTTTTATTCTTTGTTTCTCTTGTCCCAGTGACCTCCGAGATGCCAGCACGCAACATTATCGCTATGAACTATTGGGCTTCACCACCCTACCGCAAGCCTTCTAATGGGGAATTCAGATGGCGTTGCCAAGGAAACCAGCTGAGAAACACGGGGAGCAAAGAGAGTTCCCGTTTGTATGGGGTGGCAGCTGTCCCGAAGCTCTTTGGCTTGGTATCCAAGATTCTTAAAGCCGACTTTTTTCTAACGCTCCCAGTCGAGAGGCTGGTAAGCTGATCACATATGCAAGTACCATTCATTCTACAGTTTGCTCTCGACAGGGGTGGAACATGCTGTCGTGCAAACGTAGCAGCAACCGAGATGGAGTAAGACGGGCTTACTCGCAGCTTACACGACATCCGCTTGACCCACCTCCCATGCGTATGTTTCCATACGAGATGGACTCCGCACCTCTGCGGGTCAAAGAGCTCGTCCTGCTGCTCCAGGGGATCGAGAACAACAAGCTGCTGCGATCGCTCGTCACCGAGAGGCCACCGCTGTCCGTGCTGCCACACCACCACGCCATCTGGAACTGCAAGCAGCACGCTCGCATCTGGCTCGCGCGCCACGACCTCCGGATCTATTACGACCACAACTTGACGTGTAAGTTTCTGCGCCTCGAGCGAGCTTTCTTTTCTCTTTCTTGACATATTGGAGCTTGTTTAGATGGCCGGCTCGGTACGCTAGATGCTGCAGAGGAGGAGGAGGAGGAGGTATATCGGATTGTGTTACTAACTTGTTGGTGAGCTGATTGCATGCTTTTCTTGCAAGGTTTTGCTGGATGCCTTCTGCAAGGAGCGCACCCCTTCCGTGATCGAGCACACGCTCAGGACCCAAACCCAGGACATTATGTGGTAAAGAGTATATCTGATTCAAAGACTCCATTTCTAAAGTGTTGGTGTTGAAACGCAGGGAAGAAATCAAGGGTGAGATGGTTATGCACATGCGGCCAGAAGATTACGATGTAGCTAAGCCACCAGACACAGCGATATGGCGAGCTTATACACAATATGTCGGGCATAGCAGGGTAGTCCTTCCCACGATGGAGGGGTGCGAGCCACCGGTGCTGTGGGACATCCACAAAGAAATCACACGCAGGCTTGGCCTGGAGACAAAGACGAGGCGCAGCAAGGATGGCCTTTTCCCGCCGGCTGCCGAGGACTTCTCACTAGACGAGCTAGATCGTGATAAGATTCGGAGCTGGATGTAGCAAAGCAGCGCGTTGTTCAGGGACTTTCATGTCCCGCGAAGAAGCTTCTCATGCGGAAGCTTTGTTTTTTTGTTGCAAGTCTGTAGCTTTCAGCAACCTTTAACCATTAGCAGTTACTCTTAACAAGCTTACGCGGAGAAACGCGTCACTTACCACTTGTTACGTATAATGCCAGTGTGGATGCTGACGAGTAGTTTATGCTCAGCAAGAACCCTGGGGTTTTGGCGCTAGAATGGCACCTCGAAGAGAGGAGTTCACGAATGCTGCAAGTTTTGGATCCATCTATCGGACTATGCAGTCCGGCGCCCTTGTGAAGGTCTGGATTTTTGTGTTTCGCTTCCTTCGTTTTCTTATTTCTTTTGTTGTGTGAGCGAGCAAAATACATAGCTTCTTCAGGGAGTGGCCGACCAGTACCTGTGATGACCCAAGCTCACTTGTTCCTCCACTAGCTCCACTCTCATCTCGTTTTTGCCGGACAAAGTATAAGTTAACAGTCACGTCTATGTCGCCAGGAAATCCTGCAAGCAATTTTTCTTGTTTTACTTTGAGTCTTACTCGTGCTCTGCAGGTCTTTACCTTGCTCGGTGTTGTAGCTGTACAGGAGAAACTGGACAGACGGCGAAGAAGGATCCTTACGAGACCATCAGAGTATGTTGTTATAAATCCTCTTGTGATTTCTTCGCTCTCGTTAGTTCATAGTTTTCTTTTACTTTTGCGAGATTTGAAGACAAACCGTGTAAGGTGTTATTATGATCGTTGCCTGTCAAGAAGTGCATGGTGGCATTGAGAGTGAACCTGGCGTTTTTTATCCGGTTAGCAGCCCGCTGTAACGTTGCCCAAGGTCGATGCCTTGATCTGCTGTTCACATAGCAGTCATATTGGCCATGGAGTGGCCGTTGAGTCGTTCCCATGCAAGGTAAGCGCCATGAATTTAAATATAAATGAGTTTTGATGGGATTTGGCGGCACTTGCGAAAGCTTATCAGACAGTTCGTATTTTGTCTGACGTACTCATTTCTGTAACAAGGCAAGACGGAGTGGATGTAAAGTATTGTTTCTTTTCGTTGTTTAAGTTGCAAATAGTTTTCCTACAACGACGTTTTGTGCAGATGCAAACTATGAACACTGATGTGACCAAGAAGAAGGACATCAAGCACTACAGCATCCTCTGCTTGGTGCCGCCGGCGCATCATGAAACTAGAGGACGTGCATTTTATTTGTTTGTTTTCAATTCTTCGTTTACAAGTTCGGGATGCCGATGATCCAATTGCGAACGTTCGTGCTGCCAAAGAGAAAGGAAGCATTCTCTAGTGGCTGCATGAGATGTTTGGTTTCCAGGTATGTATCCGTTCTTCCGATTTTTTTCAATTTCAACGGCACTGATAAAGAGCTTGTCGTCTGGAACCTTGTTATAATAAAGTCTAGGAGGCTTTAGAGGCTCTTTCGGCTGCGAATTTCAGAAGGACAATGTCACAAATCAACAAGAGCATTTGATATTTATTGCTCGTTGCAAATGTGCATGTTGCTTTAGAGAACTCGAAGGGTAAAGTGTCAAGAGAGTAGGGCACTCTATAAAGTTTGTTCTTTATGTGCTGCAAAATAATAAATAGTTGGATCAGCTTGTAACAGAGATTTTTTCTCATGAAAAGAACGTTCAGAAACTATAGAACATGTGCAAAAGTTTCTGAGGTGCTCAGATAAACTAGGATATAGTACTCTGCTCTTCATATGGTTCTGATCTCACACAACGTTTCAGGCTTCCTGAGATACAATTAGAGGTGCAGCAGCGGATGATCTTGTACATGGCATTACTATGGGGGAAAATTGCCAAAGTGTGATTCATGGCCGAGTGTTTGTGTTACATTTCATCATCTACGGAAGTTAACTAAACTTAAGCTTGCAGAGTCTGAGTTGCCGGTGCTTTCTGGAAGAGTTAGCTACGTTACTAACGAGACTATAAAACCAGCCTATGGGAGCAACGGCTTTCCTTAAAAATGTCGTGACACATATTTACGTCGTGATTCTCAGAGTATGTGAGCTATGGTTTTTTCCTGCTCACGTATCTAGAGAGTAACATAAATGAAAGCGACGGCATCTTCTTGGCGAAAGTATGATGATTTGAACGAATAGTACATAGACACTTGGATGTTTTCCCAGCTCGACGTGCAAGTCTAAAACCTGCTTCCGTTGGGCTGGCCTATGAGAAAAGATGATGAAGTTTTTGTTGGACCAGCCAAAGAAGCACATTCAAAGGTAGAGGCGTGGTTTCATACTTCATAATCTTGAAAGGCATACTGTTTGTGTTCCTTGCAGCTAGCAAGATTCTTACCTCGAAAACCAAAAGTAGAAGCTCGATTGATTTGGCATATCATGTGGACGTTTTCTATTTTATCCTCTAGCTTCAATTGAAATCTTGTCTCAATCTTGTCTCTTCAGGTCAAAATTCTTCTTTGGTGGTCTCAGGTAAGTTTCTCAGTTTAGTTTGTTTGATTTTTATTTCTAATCTTAGCTGCACGTTTTTCTGGAATTTACTCAAAGCAAGTTATTACGTTGTGCTCTTTATTTTATTGATCTAGCCCCTTCTGGAGCCTATTTAGATTTTAACGAGTTCTTTCCTCAACTTTCTTAATGCTCTATAGGATTTTCGTATAAAGTCTCAACACCGTTGGGAAGACCTTCACGCACAGCCTTATAATTATTTAATGATATTTTACCTTGATCACAGCATATGTCTGATAATATACCAAAACTCTATGCACACCATAAAATTTATTTGCAATTTTTAAAATAATTTATTATTGTGTACTTTCTTTGTTTAATAAAGATATTATACAAAATAAATATTACCATTTTCAATTAAATCACTATCATTCTATGGATAAACCTTTTCTAGCATGAAGCTGTATTTCTTTTTGACAGAAAACATACTAAAAAACTTATACCATTATTTAGAGCTAATAAGCAGTTTTTATTTAGCATTGAAATAATATTTTAAAATATTAAGAAGGATAACTACTTTTATTTTAACTAGCACTAGATGAATTACTTTTATATTTATTAAGTGTTTAAAATATAATTTAATATTTTATTAAATTGAAATAGTTATAAAAGATATATGGGAAACTTTAAGTTATATTTTATTAAAAAATATTCAAATTTTAAATTTTAAATTTATAAACTTAAAATATATTTATAATTAGTTGATAACTTTGGTTTTAACTTAACTTTACAATCAACCTTAACATACTTTTTAATTATTTAATTTAAGAACTATCTTTCCCTTTCAATGAAACTTAGGCTGTTATCCATTGAAATTAAGAAGGAAAAATTGTTAGACTACCATGAACACTTTTTTGGGGTGTCCATTTGGCATTCAGAACAACATGACAATTAAACTAGTAATAATGGAATTGAGAGGTGGATGTAACAGACACACGGTGCGAACTAAACTATGCAAATCAAGCTCGCTAAACTCGTCAGTCTTTTACCTTACGATGCCAAGAGTTTGTGATGACTCCCACCAAATTATTGGTCAACACACCAAACGAGCATGCGATGATCTTGCATGAATGAGGTCGTTGGAACAGTTTCTCCTTCCAAATCTCCTACCAGATGTTGAAAGGAAAGCCACACCAGCACCCAACATTAAAGAGAGATCACCCAGGACCAACGAATATGTCTGGAACAACTAAAGGAGGCCAATAAAAAATCTAAAGGACACCTTAAAACTCCAAGCTGCTAGGCCTAGGGGTTTTTTTTTCTCATTTTACTGTGTGAGCGTTGTCAAGGACATGGAGATTTTGGCGTGGTGGCCATACACAGATCTCGTGGAGGTAAATTGGTGCGAGATCTCTCCCGGGTGGATAATTGCTGGATCTGGATCTGCCCAGCTCCCGTGATTTGAGGCTCGCTTTGCTTGTGGGTTGCGTGTGAGCGGCACGAATTTCTCCTCGAGTGTTTTTTCTTTTGCTTTCGAATCATCGAAATGAGCGAGGAATCACAGAAGGTTGTGGCAGTGATACTCGTGGGAGGGCCAACTAAAGGTATGAAATTTATTTTTGGTTTGGTGGAGTTTCCAAGTGGATTTTTCCGGTGAATTGGTGTGGTTCTATCTCCAGGAACTCGATTCCGGCCATTGTCTCTCAATGTCGCTAAACCGCTCTTCCCGCTGGCTGGACAGCCCATGGTCCAGCACCCGATTCTCGCTTGCAAAAAGGTTTTTTTCCTTTGAACTTAAGACTTGTTCTTCGTGATATTGGTGCAGCTAAAACTTTTCTCTTCTTTGTTTTCTTTGTTCTTCCGCTTTTCAGATTGAGAATTTGGCACACATTTACTTGATAGGATTCTACGAGGACAGGGAATTTGCCTTGTATACGTCCGCGCTCTCGAACGAACTAAAGGTTCCTGTAAGGTGAATTGTAAAACTCCACTCTTCTTCGTCAAGTTTGTTTTCTTCTTGACAACTTTTTGTGTTCTTGTAGATATCTCAAGGAAGATAAGCCCCACGGCTCTGCCGGTGGCTTGTATCAGTTCCGGGACTTAATTTTGGAAGAAGACCCTGTAAGAGTTTACATGTCTCGTTAACTGGATGACTGTTTTTTCTTCTTCTTGTTTTTCGTTTTCTTTCTTGCAGACAGACATTATAGTACTGAATTGCGATGTATGTTGTAGCTTCCCTCTCACGGACATGCTGGGTAAGAGTAAAGAGTCTGGAGCTTTTCGCTGTCTAAGTTTTTTTCGTTCTGCCAGCTTTCCATCGCAAATGTGGAGGCATGGGAACTATCTTAGTGAAAAAGGTGCGTGATGCTTCCACTTCGGAGGAAAAGCTTCCTTACAATCTTGGAGACTTTGTTTTCAGGTGTCACCGGAAGTGGCTAGCGAGTTTGGCGAGCTTGTAGCAGACTCAGACAGTGGCGAATTGCTACACTACGCTGAGAAGCCCGAAACCTTCGTAAGCCTCCATGTCTTACTTATTCTTGAAACAAAAGCCTCAGCTTCTCGTCCTTGCAGGTAAGCGACCTCATCAACTGCGGCGTTTACATCTTTAGCCCCGAGATTTTCATCGCGATTCAAGACGTTAAATCGGCACGCCATGATAGAGGTTTGCCTGGAGACTATTTTTCCCACACTGAATGCTTGGTCTTTGTGCAGCTGTTCTTCGTCGACTTACAAGCTTTGAAGCCCTTCAGTCCGCTACCAAGTACGTTAACGGATCGAGAAACACTCTATTAAAAAAGATTTCTGTGTGATGCAGGACATTGTCGGCAGACTTCATTCGCTTGGACCAAGACATTCTGACACCGCTAGCTGGAAAGAAGAAGCTGTACGCTTATGAAACTCAAGATTTCTGGGAACAGATCAAAGTTCCAGGGTGAGTGGATCGTTTTTTGTTTTTGTTATTCGCTTTCTCAACTTGCTTTTCGTTGTCAAACTTTTCTAACTCCAGGATTTCGCTAAGATGCTCGGCTCTGTACCTTGGACAGTATCGAACTACTTCTCCACACTTGCTTGCGAAGAGCGACAGCAAAGGTGCTATTGTTTCCGGCGATGTTTACATCCATCCCTCCGCGAAAACTCATCCCTCTGCGAAGGTAACACGAGTCTTTTCTAGAGAAAACTTGAGGAACTTTGGCTTGTTTTTTTTTTGTTTTTCCGTGTTTGTAGATTGGTCCAAACGTTTCCATTTCTGCGAATGCTCGCATCGGACCAGGTGTGAGGCTTATCGGCTGCATAATCCTTGACGATGTCGAGATAGAGGTAAAACCTTTATGATTTCTACCGTTAAAGAAACATTCTCTTATCTTCTGGTTGTAGGAAAATGCGGTGGTCATGAATGCGATTATTGGATGGAAGTCCTCGCTTGGAAGATGGGCTCGTGTACAGGTAAAAGACCTTTTTAATTATTCTTGTGTAGAGCCTACCGGGAGATAACAGGGTGGCGGAGACTACACTACAAAGTTGGGCATTACAATTTTGGGTGAGAACATGAGAATTTCTTCTGGTGGACAAGTCTAACGTTTGATTATTCCAGGCGAGGGTGTTTCTGTAGAGGATGAGGTCGTGGTGATCAACTGCATAGTTCTCTCTCACAAGACACTCAACCGAAGTGTTCATGAAGAGATCATTCTTTGAAGCGATTGACTAAAATAACCCCAGATTACGGAAGCTACGCTTTCTTTTTGTTTTCTCTTTTCGTTTCGATCGTTGGTTCATGGAACATTCCATAGGTTTCGTGTCGTATAGCTCCACAAGCTATGGCGGCTACGAGCAAGTGCGCTTTCGATTCATCTCCAGGTAAGCAGCAGAAACTTAAGCTTTCACATAGCTCCTAAAACTTTTCTCTAGGCCTCGGAATCGTGGTTTTTGGCGTCTCTGGATCAGGCAAAACGTAAGAGGATTGGATCTTCGACTTGAAATTTTTTCCAAAATTTTCTGTGCGTCGCAGGACGATTGGAAGGCTGATTGCCGAGAAACTTGGGTGTGAGTTCCTCGATGCGGACGACTATCACTCTGGAAACAGTATAGGTGGTGGCTGACTTCCCGCAAATCAATTCATTTCCTCTCACTGATCTTCTGTGTTCCAGAAAAGATGAGAAGCGGGATCCCTCTATCCGACTCCGATCGTCTTCCGTGGCTGGAGAAGCTCAGGGATCTCCTCGCAGCCTACTTGGTGGAGGAAAAACCAGTGGTTTTGGCGTGCTCGGCGTTGAAAAGTTCATACCGTGACATCCTCCGCGGAGCCAGTGACGAAAGAGAGAGGAAGACGAGGGAGAAAAGCCGGGTGGTGTTCGTCTATCTCAGAGTGTCGGACTTGATCACCGCGAGAGTGGAGTCTCGATTCAAAGCCGGTGGTCACTACATGCCACCCTCGCTGCTAAAGTCGCAGCTAGCTCTTTTGGAAGTGGGAGACCAGCAAGAACACGACGTTGTCACGGTGGACACAAGCAGTGAAGCTCGAGTCGTGGCGGGCGATGCGCTAAACAAGCTCAGATCACTGCTCAAGACTCCCTGACGAGCGAAAAAAGAAAAAAAAAAAGAAAAAAAGAGGGCTTTTTGGCTGTGAATCAAGTTGACTTGAGATGGTGTCTTTGAGCTTCTCAAAAACGAAGTTTCGTACTTATATCAGTGGAAGTGTTGAGTGTCGAGTGAAGCATTTCTTCTTTTCTTTAAAGAGAAGGTCTTGTATCCACGAACACGGGACTTTGTCCATGAAAGCTGTACACACACATGGAAGAAAGAATTCCTTGTCTGGTTTTGGCCTTAGGTAGGATAATTGATTGATTGTGAGAGATAGAAAAAATTTAGGGGGAAGCGAGCGAGCGAGCGAGCGAGGCGGGCGCCATGGCACAGTCTTGGGTGGACGTGGGCGCTGCTGTTTGGAGCTTTGTTCTCTTCGTACCGCTTTTTCTCCTCCTTTTCTTTGTGGGGATTGGCAAAGGTGAGTGGAATTCGTTGCTTTGGGTCTTTCGTTTTCTTGGTGGATCTGAGAAACTCTCGAGCTAGTTTAGCTTTCTTGGCAAGAAAAGAGCAAGAGAAAGTGGAACCAACCTGTTTTTCGCAGGAATTCTAATCGCTCCTTTGGCACTGGCTATCATTTTCGTGGGCAATGTGACAGTTGCTCTCGCTCTCTGGCCAGCATTTGTTTACTGGATTTATGAAAGCATCATCAAGTAAGTCGAGCTCAAGTTTGTAGCTTAAGATCATTCATTGAAAGAACTTTCTTTGTTTGTTTTTCTGCTTCATTGTTTTTTCCAGGACCAGAAAGCTGGGATTGTTATTGAAACTCGTAGCAGCTTTGTGTGCTCCATTACCTCTCGTGCTGTGGCCAGCAGCTGTGATTTGCGGCAGCGTTCTCACTGGATTGGGATATGGTTTCTTCACGCCGCTGGTGGCAACTTTCGAGGCCGTCAGCCAGGGAAGAACGAACAAAGCTCGCTCCTGCATCCTGGTAAGGTAGAGTGTCAGTTTCATATCCACAAAACTCCCACCTCTTCTGACTTTGTTTTCGTTTTCTATCCATTTTTTTTCCCTGTTTATCTTGACTTTGCTGCTTTTCCAGGATGGAAGCTTTAGCACTGTCAAAGGAAGCTGCACAGTAGTACGCGATTTTACGGACTGGTGTTATCACTCGTGTCCTGCTTATATTGCAGACTTTCGCGATGGAGAGGCGATCGATGGCCCATATAACATCAGGTTGGTCCCACTCTCGAGGTTTGTTTTTAGTATCAAACTTACAAATTTCTAGCAGGCTGCTCGAGATCCCAACGTGTTTTGTCGCTGCTGTTCTTGGAGTTATGGTGGACGTCCCTCTCTTTGCGATCATCTCGCTCATCAAAAGCCCGTTCATGCTTGTAAAAGGCTGGGAGCGTTTGCTGGACGATCTTATCGTCTCGCAGGAGGGAACTTGCGTCAAAGTTGTGTGTGTTCCATTCGCTGGCCTCGCGATTCTCCTGTGGCCTCTGGTTGTGGTGGCCGCGGTGGTATCCGGGGTTTTTACCAGCATCTTTGTGGGACTCTACGCTGCTGTGATCGTTCACAAGGTTTGCTATTCTTTTGTTTTCTTCCAAGCTTGTCGAGTGGAGTTATACATTTCTTTGTTTTCCAGGAGAATTCATTCAAGTCTGGCTTGGCTTATATAGTGGCTATGGGTGCGGAGTTTGACGAGCAAACAAATGACGTGCTTTATCTTAGAGAAGGATCGTGTCTTCCCAGGTAGTTATTGTTTCTATTAACCATTCTTGCCAAACGATCGATGTTATGTCAGGCCGAGCTATAGCTCACGGGTCTCCAAAGCTGAAGATGTACTTCCAGATCCAGAGAAGGGCCACTCCCAGAAGGCAGTGGCCAAGCAGCCAGCTCCGGAACAAAAGCCTTCCGAAGCTGGGATGATCATCCCCCAGCTCTCCGCGTCGAAATCTCTCAAGCGAAGTATACAAGATGTGAAGATGGTCCAGGTAGAAACTCCATACTCATTTTTCTTTTCCAGCTTTTGACACTAGTTTGACAGGTCTGGGAACATATGTTTAAGTCGTGCTGCGAGCACAGCAAAGATTTGATTCACAAGGGAGTCCTCAAGACCTCGGACCTGGAAGAGTACCTGAGTGACAAGTCCAAGAACAAGCTCATAGCCGTGAAGTTGCCGGCGTATTCTTTGCTCATGAACCTCATCTTCTCAGCCAAGTCGAGCTCCACAGGCTTAGTTTTGTGTAAGTTTGGGAGGGAGATCTCTTTCTTCGGTTAGAACTAATGAAAACTTGCCGCAGATAGTGGCTTGGAGCTGACAGTCTTCAATCGTCCCGAGGACCGACTGCTGGATTGGTTCTTCGAGCCGCTCCTGGTACTCAAAGAGCAAATCCGAGCGGCCAAGCTCCATCCCAGCGAGGAGCGATACTTGGAAAAGCTGACGCTCCTGAGCAGCGACGCCGAGTGGGACAATGGAGCCATTGCACCGCAAGACAACGTTCGCAAAGGAGAGCTAGAAGCTCTCAGCAGAAGGTAACTCTAGCTCGCAGAGTTCTCAAGATATCTCTTCCAAAATCTCTTTTTGTACTTGGGACTCACACGCTTTTACGTGTTTTGTTTCCCAGGATTCAAGGAATTTCCACCAGCGTATCCAGATTCCCAACTTTCCGCCGGAGGTACGAGAACTTCATCAAATCTTTGCTTGTCTACTCGCAAGCGAGCAGCCAAACACCAGCTGCGGTATGATCGTCCTTTGATAGTTATAGTTTAGCACGCGATTCTTATGTACAGATGCAGAAAGGAAGATACTTTAAGTTAGTTTTGTGATTGAGAGAAAAAAGAAAACCGAGAAAACTTCTGTAAAAATCTCTTTTTTACTAGAATTTTGTGTGTGATCGAGCGAGATATCAGCGTTAACTTTTCTAAAATCTTCCAAACACTCTTTTCTAGATATAGCGAGAGCCTACATTCCGAGTTTGCAAACAAAGCAAAGTTTTTTTTCTCAAAGGGTGGTGGTTTTCTCAAAGTTTTTCTCAAAGCTTTCTGGAGAGAGAGCTATGGCGACCTTGCTCCTCGAGGACATCTTCCGGGTCACCGACATCGACCCGGACGGCAAGAAATTCGACAAAGGAAAGTCCCTTCTTCCTCTAATCATTCCCTCGTCGAATCTCTCAAACTTCTCTCCTAGTTGCGAGTGTTCTCCGTTACAAAAAAGCGTTTTTTGGAGAACGATCCACAAGAACAAAAACTAATCCTTTGGGTGCTCTTTTTCGGTGGTGCGCAGTGTCGAGGATCGAGGCACACAGCGAGCAATTCGACATGCATTTGCTCCTGGATGTCAACTGCGATGTGTACCCTCTCCACAGGGACGAAAAATTCACCATGGCTTTGGCGCCGACGCTCAGCCTGGATGGCACGCCCGACGAAGGCGTGCTTGATCAGGTATGCAAAAAAAATTCCCTTTTTTTTCCCTCGGTGGTCCACAACTTTGATTCAAACAACCCAAGATCACGCAAGAAAAGAGCCAAATCCGCCAAAGCCCAGCACTCGATTGATTGATCCAGTTAGCGTAGCTTTCAATTCCATTCCATCCATTCCCAGCTTTTCACCTTTTTTATATCTCTTTCTTCGCTTTGCTTTAGAGTGGCAAGAGGTCGCTCGCGGATCGCTACGACTACGTCATGTACGGTAAGCTCTACAAGTATAGCGACGACCACAGCACGGGCGCTCTCAAAGTGTACGTATTTCCAGCGTACTTTTCCTTCTTTTGTTTAAACCTCTCTCGAATCTTCGCTCGATCAGAGACATTTATGTGTCGTTTGGGGGATTGCTGATGAAACTCAAGGGAGATCCACAGCATCTTAACGAGCTGCAAATGGATCAGCGCCTCTACGTGCTACTCAGGAAGGTCAAATGAATTCTCTCTAGCTCTTTGTTAAACTCTCCAGGAAGAATCGAGCAAACTTAATCCATAAAAGTTGGAAGATAAGATCAAACTAGGCTGAAGAACATAGCAACGATCTATCTTCCAAAACTAGACTGAAGAACATAGCAAGGATCTCCAGCTCTCCAGGAAAGTTGGAAGATAAGATCCAAAACTAGACTGAAGAACATAGCAAGGATCTATCTCCATCCAAGCAAAGCTAGATTCCATTCCAGTGACAAGGAAGAAACAAAAAAATCCACACTTTGGAAACGTCTGGGCATTTCTTTCTTACTGTATGATAAAGTTTGTGTGTCACAGACGCGAAAGGAGGAGTGCAGCCAGGCTCCGTATCACAAAAAGGAAAACACCAACAAAATCGCTGCGGCTTTTTTCTTTTTTTTTTCTTTTTTTTTTCTTGATCTTGATCACGAGCTATGTATGTAATCCGCCAAAGCAAGGAGAAGTGAAAGCGAGAAAAAAAGGAAGGAATTTGCGACGAGTAAGTGTGTGTGTGTGTGTGTGTGTAGTATCTTCACCTGTGAAGTGTTTGTTGTGAGTTCGTGGATTTGCGAGCTCGAGAGTGGATCTCAAGCTCCACCACTGGCAACGAGCGCGGCGGTGTCCATATCATCGAAGCTCTTGGAGAGCTCGTTGAGCTTCTTCATCCTCACGGCCTCGCTCTCGGTCACAACCTGGAAGAACGAGCTCGGGCTTGTAAAAGTTGTGAGAAGAGACAACCAAGAACTTTACCTCCATCAATTTGCTCACGAGCGAGGCCTTGAGCTTCACCTTGTCGTCGAGGGCCTTGGAGGCATCTTTAAACTCCTTTTCCTGCACACATTGTAGCATGGATCCTCGGCAAACCAAGCGCACACAAGGAGCAAGAAAAGGAAGGGAGGAAACGAGTACCTTCTTGTCAAACTGCTGCTTGAGCGGCTTGAGCTCCCGGTCCACCGCCTCAATCTTCTTGCGGATCTCCCCGACTTCCTTCCTCGTCGGATCCTCGAGATTTTCCAACTCCTGGAAGAAAAAAGTCCCAAGAGTTAGAGAACTGTAGAACTTTTCCAACTCCTAGAAGCGTAGAAGAGTATGAAAACTTGAGGACTTTAGAACGAACGAAGAGAAGGAAGAGAGGATTTCCAGCTTTCTAGAAGAGTATGAAAAACTTTAGAACTTTTCCAGCTCCAAGAAGAGTAGAAGAGTATGAAAACTTGAGGACTTTAGAACAAACGAAGAGGAGAAAGAGAGGATTTCCAGCTTTCTAGAGTAGAAGAGTATGAAGAACTTTAGAACTTTTCCAACTCCGAGAAGAGTAGAAGAGTGACGAAGAGAAGGAAGAGAGGATTTCCAGCTTTCTTACCCGGCGGAGGTTGTCCAAGCTGCGAGCTTCCAGCTCCACTTTGCTAAGCTTTGCCTGGACCCTCTGGTGGACCTCGGCCTTGCGCTTCTCGATCTCCTCCTCCTTGGCCTGGATGGTGTCCACCGCCTTAACCATCTCGTCGTTTTGGTCGGGATCGCTGGCGGCGTCGGTGGTTCCTGGCGGTGGCGGTGGCGGCGCCGCTGGCTCCTGGCGCTGCTGCGCCCACACTAGCTTCTGCATGTCCGCCGTGAGCCGCCGCTTGTCGCTGTCCGAGGAGGCCTTGTGGAGCGTCTCTTTGAGGCTTTTGCCCAGCGATTCCAATGCAGATCCACCCATTTTAGTCAGTCCGCGAGAATTTCTTGCAAAACGAAGCACACACAGGGAGAAAGAGGAGAGATTTCCGCTCTAGCAAGCCCCGCGCTGGGATATTTCGAGAGGAGAAAGAAAGAGGAGAGGAAGAAATCCAAGGGAAAGGAAATGCCGCTAGCTGGGAGCGCTCACAAATCCACACTACCACTCACTGCGGTTTGTTAGAGAAGTAGCTCCACTTCTGCGACTGCGCCGCCGCCATGTCTGGCAAGAATTCGAGCAAGAAAGCCGAGATCAAGAACAAGAACAGCGCGATCCGGAAGAAAGAATGCCTCACCTGATTCGTGATCTTCCTCTCTAGCGGCGGAAGCGGCTCCACAACACCAGCGCGAAGACGAAGACGAGGAAGAGGAAGATCGTTCTTGCATTTGGCCGCCACGAAACGCTCGCGCTCTCTCCCTCCCAAAATGAAATATAGCCACACCAAGAAAAAAAACACAAGGCGTGGATCAAAGCTTTACAGAGGAGCGAAAAAAAAGAAGTGTCCGACCTGCCGGAATCGAACCAGCGACCTAAGGATGTCTGTGAGCACTACAGTCCTCCGCTCTACCAACTGAGCTAAGGTCGGAACCATGCTAATCAATCAAAACCAAACCATACAAACCAATTTTTCTCCACTGTGATAGTAAGTAAACAATGGCCCCTATACATTATACATTATAAGAGCTTGTATCGCTTCTCTTGTACACCTGGGACTCCCATCTGGATCTCAATGATAGTGTGAAGAGGCATCTGGCACACAAAGGAAGCAGAAGCTTAAAGAAGGAACTTGGCCAGATCATATTGACTAGATAAATTCCACTCACTCACCTCAATGTGTGGAATTTCGTCTAGTGGCTTGTCAGTGAAATAGGCATACAGCGAGCGAAGTATTGCCTGTGAGTGAGGATGTGTTAAGCAAAAGGAAGAGAGAAAAAACCATGATGGCAGTCTCGAATCTTTTGGATCTAAAGCTTACTTGATGCGCTACCACCACAACTGGGGATCGTTGTCGCTCCAGCTCCACAATAACTGGCTCCAACCTGAAAGAGCTTCCTTTACTTTCTCTAACAGCCAAAGTGTAACGCACTAGGCCTACGTAGTTGCAAAGACGTTTTGTTTTTATTTTTCCTGTGCTATTTTTTTATTTTTTATTTTTTTTCCCTTACCTCTGGATAACGTCGAGGTACGATTCTCCCCGCGGGTAACGGTATCGAAGCTTGTCTAGCTTCCTTGACCTGCGAAAGTAGTAGATATCAAGCATCAAAACTTTAAATTGCGAAAGTGGAGCGCTCACTTACTGGTATTCGTCCGGCATTGTCTCTTTTATTTCCTCGTATGTCATGCCATCACATATTCCCGCGTCAATCTCGTCGAGAGCTCTCCACTGGACCTGTTAATGCAGCCTCGTTATAAATGTTTCTATACAAGGCCGGACAATCAAACTTTCGAGAAAAGATTTACCTTTGGAAATCCGGTGATGTGTGTGGCAGTGAGAATGGTTCTTCGTAGGGTACTCGTCCATATCTGAGCATTGCAGAAATTTCTTTTTTTAAATAATGAAGGAGAGGAACAAGGCTCACCGATGCCGAGTGCTGCGATTTGAGACGCTTATGAACGAAACTCGCGAGCTTGGTTGCATATATGTCTCCTGTAGCACTGAAGAGCACACAGTTCACAAGAGCAACAGAAGAAAGCATGAACTTACCTCAGCTCTGGGTCACCCCCAATGCGACCATTGAGATTGAACATGCTCTCGCCATGGCGTGTCAGTAAAATCGGACGAGGAGTGAGATGAGTGTTTACCTGTTGTTACCCAGACAGTTATGCACTCTATCTTGCAAAGCTATGAAAAGTCCCACCAGAAAAAATACTATTCGGCCAGGAAGATATCCACTGATGTTGTTTACCTGGCCAGAGAAACAAGCAAGCACTGCTCGGAACATTCTAAATGAGATTTAGTACCTGCATCTGTCCGTCTTGTTCGCTAACCATGTCAATCATCTTAATGTATGACCCCTCATCAACCGGTTCATAAGCCTGCAATAACTCTCGGAAATCTTACACCGCTCCATCATTTAGACATGTACCTTGGAGTAATTTACGAGACGAGCTTTAAAATCTGCTAGAGCTGCTTCATAGTCAGGTCTGAACAACATAAAGATCACCAGCTCAGTTGTGGAGAGAGCTGGACGTTGAAGGGAAAACAAGGCTTACTTACTGATCAGCGTAATCCGGGCTCTTGCGAATTTTGAGGCGAATATTTTGATCAATCACTGCTGGATCTTTGCAAATCGTTTCCAAAAAGATGACCTGTTTCAATATGTACTTTCCGAGACACTGTTTGGCGTCAATGTATAAATATGAATATAAACCTGGCATTTTCCCTCAGCCATGGTCAGAAGCATTTTCCTCCGCAACTTTGTGCTGTTGGTGGCATCGAAAACGCCAACCTAGTACAAACACAGGCTAAGAGTTTTTATGGAATTTGTAGTAACGCACCTGGCCGCCTTCATCCATCCAGGAAAGCATGTCATCCATGGCCAAAGCTGCGACCTGTAAGGCAAGGTTGAAGGCTGTTGCTATCATAAGCAACACTAAAATAGAAAAATTTGTGCAGTCACCTCATTTCGCGCATCAATCCCTTCTTGATTGTCTGAGCGAAAAAAATCCGCATTCTAGTTATCGCACTCAATTCAGAAGGTCTCATAGAAACTAGTAGCAAATCCAACTACCTGAGTGCAACCGTGTTTAAGGCGACGGTACTGCACGATGAAATAGTGGAAGCTCAGTTGGCACGAAAAGCTATCATCAGAGATGAAGACGGTACCTTTCCAACGTTGAAGTGCTTGGTATCATGTCCCAGCCAACGTAAGTATCTCGTCAACTTCGCGGCAGTAAACGTTTTCCCTCTCGCAGGCAAGCCAACCTGGAAAGGCACGAATCCCAGAATTTAACAGAGTGGTAGAAGAAGATTTCGCTCTAGCGTACCAAAACAATTGCAAGACGACGACGTTCTTTGGGTCCAAGCAATCGATCGGCAACCGCACCAGCTGCTCCAGCTCCTGCTGCCGATGGCATGACCTGTACAGTTCATGTCAACCGCGGGAGAAGGAAAACTTCGGAGAACTACGTACCTTGCTCTCAAGGTCATCGATGCTTCCATTCAACACACTCACATCACTGCCTAAGCGAACAAGTCCGGGAGAGCTGCTTATGGAGCGGTCTAGCTGTTGTTCTTGGGGCCTCAAAGAGATAGGACTTCCAGGCCTAGAATCTGGTCTGTTCTCATTCTTGTCACTTGTTTCAGGTGGCCCGCAAGCATTTTCTCTCTCGGACCCCAAAACCACAAAATCCTGAGCATAAAACGTTGAAAGCATTATAGAAAATGAGAGCTTGTAGTTAACCTTGATAGACACACATCGATCCTTTAGATTCTGTGGGAAAAGTTTTACTGGCACAGATGCAGAGCGTTCGATCTCACGATCGTGAGGAACTTCAGCGGCATCTGCCACGTACTGCGTCTCAGAGTTCGGGGATGGAACTTCATAACCATCCACGTCCGACTCCTGTGAAAACAAAACTTTGAGCTCTTCTATTCTAAAAGAACAAACCTCTGGTGCAAATCCACGCGACTGAAAGTGTCTCCAGGTCTTCCCGAGCGCAAAAGGAGAAACTTGATCCAAAGTTATCGAGATATGGATTTGTATGGGAGAGCCTGGACTGTAAAAGCCGGAACACAACCTTGTGTTTTCCAAGAGCTGATGAGAACCATCAACGTGTAGAACACTTTCCTCGTTCTTCACAAAGAACATCACCTCCGGAGCCTCTACAAGAAGAAAAATAGCCATCAAACAAGATTGAAACAAAGAAAATGCTACCATGGATATCAAACGATGGCAGGACGCAACTCAACTCCCAGTTCCGGGCAGATAGCCGCTCCAGTGGGACCTAAATTCAAATCCATCAATCGATCAATCCATCAATCCATCCATCAATCATCCAGAAACTTACAGCTCGAGCTTGATCCCAGCAACCAAAAACAGGCAGCGATCCATAAGCAAAAGGCTGGAATCCATCGCCGAGCTCTCCCACAGGCTCGAAAGAAATGGTCGCCACCGCGTAGAGAAGGGACGAGTCCCTCATTCCCGCCAACCCTAGTCACATTGAAAATGCTCCTCAAATCTATTCGTTGGAATAGTGAAGGAGGTCTTGCGATCGATTCGCGGGAGAGGAACCTGTGAGTAAGGAGGTTTTGTGATCGATTCGCGGGAGACAAATTTCCAAAATCTTGCTAGCTGTGGGGTTCGAACCCACGCGCACTACGTGCAGGTGATCTTAAGTCACCCCCCTTGGACCTCTCGGGCAAGCTAGCTCGTGTTCCATGTGTAGCGTTTTCTCTCCTCCTCATGGCGGTCTAATGGCGCGGGGATAATATTCTAGGGTTTTAGCGATGGCGATGGCGGTGTTGCCAATCCAAGCCCGGCCTGCCGCTGCGATCGCGAGGAGCACGCCATTGCCGTCAGCGGCGCGATGCAATGCGGCAGCGAGCGCATTTGTTCCAGGTAAATTCGATCCGAGACGATTGGATGAAACGAAGGATTCGAATTGGATTGTCATGGCGCAGGAGCTTCGTTGACGTCTCGTGAGGTTTTTGGCGATGGCGTGCTGCGGCTGAGAGCGCGGAGCGGCAATTCGATGCTAGCAACGAGACGGACTGCCAGAGTGATGGCGCTGTTTGGGCTTGGCGTGCCCGAGCTCGTCGTGATCGCCGGAGTGGCGGCGCTGGTTTTTGGGCCCAAGAAGCTCCCAGAGATTGGGAAGAGCCTCGGCAAGACTGTCAAGAGCTTCCAACAAGTAAAAAAGAGATCTTTTCGTGAATCTCGCGGCCTCATTTGGTTTTGTTGTCATGGGCAGGCAGCGGACGAATTCCAGACCGAGCTCACAGCGAAGAAATCCGCCGAGGAAGAAGAAAAAGTTCCCGGATCCTCGGAAGAAACCGAAGCAGTGAAGAAGACAACGGCCAAGGAGAATGTCGAGGTGTGAGAGCGAAATCTAGATCGAAAAAACGCGGACATCAGTCTATGGGTGGTGATATAAATCGTTGTCGTCAGGAAAAGCGCGAGAGCTTTTCACTCAGACGAACGAGACCTTACATGGATTCATCATCTGTCCGTGAGAAAAAAAATCGAATTCCACAAAGGAGATTTTAGGGTCTCAGAAATAGAGGATGGGCGATTCACAGAGATGCGAGGAGATGAATGGGTTCCCTTGCGCGAAGCAAGGCATCGTCTCTACTCGCAACTCGCCACAAGAGAGATCATCACAGACCACGAAGAACCCTAATCCCCGATGGTCTATATAAACGATGGCTCCCGCGAATCGGGACCGTTGGAGCTAGCGGCTGCAATCTGGGAAACGCGTAACCTAATTTGGACCGCGAGGGTTGTGCCACGTGGCTGCCAGAAAAATCTCTCCGGCGATGGAGGGCATAGTTCATTCTGGAATGGAAATAGAAGCATTGCCGGTAACGCCCTTCAAAGTCCTTCACATTTGTCGTGGCGCGTTTGTGAGTGTTGGATGCCCGCAGATCAACGGCGCATGACGGGCGGGCAATTCATGCAAGCAGAGACTTAGAGGGGATTGGAATTCTTTCCTTCATTCATTTTCCATCTGTACTGGTTGGGCGGCGGCGGCGCCATAGCCATTCCGACCCTAGGGCAGCGCTCCGGCACGGGAATGGCGCTTTGCCCGGAGTAGTCGCCGGCGGCATGGCGCTGCGGCGCCATAGCTAGGGCTTGAGGTAGGGTATGGCGCTTGAGGAGACTGTCGAAATCTTGTCTCGCTTTCGCCGCCCTGGAGCCGTCTGTGGAAGCGCTTCGGTCGTCGGTGGCCAAGTCGCCACTGGCGATTGATGAGGCTGCTTGGAGGAGTAGCGCCGCCAGTCCGAGCAACGCAGGTACCAGTAGGGGTAGTGGGAGCCGAATGGGTAGCACTGAGGAGTCGGAGCGCAAGCGAAGGCATTCCAACAATCACACGTCTCTCTCGCCACCGCCAAAGAAGCAGCAGCCCATGGCTCCAGTTTTAGAGGAGAGAAAGGTTTGGTCTTCTTCTTATTGTTGGTCTTTCTACTTTTCTAATGCTTCTTTGTGCATGTATAGGCGGACCCGGGAATGCTTCAGTACCAAAACCAGCAACTCGCTCAGAAGCTTGACGCTCAAAGAAGTGAGATACACGCTCTGGAGGATAAGTTCAACCAGCTTAAATCAAAACAAACTTCTTTTGATGAGACGCTTATTTCGGTGAATAGGTGCTGGAAGGAGGTAAGCGGTCCTTTTTATCTTTCATTGTTGTTTGTTTGGTTTCTATGTCTGACTCGTTCTTTTCTATAGCTAGTGGATGACTTGGAGCTACTAGCCGTAAATGCTCATCCTGATGGTACTACCGAGCTACCGGTGCTGGAGGTAGCGCCGCCAGTGTCAAGTGGTAAGAAATATTCCACTTACATGGATAGGCTGACAAATGCCGTTCAGTTGCAGATAAGCCGGATACATCGTCCGTAATTCCGGAGGAAACTTTTTTACAGCGCTTAGTTCGCTCCTCAGCATCTACGGAAGGTGACACCCTCGATGCGGCTTTAAACAGTAGAAGGGCCTCCACTGTGAAAACGATGAGCTACATAGTGCAGGTTATTCAATCCCAACGCGCTAAGCATGACGAGCTCACCTCCATGTTAAAGAATCAACTATCTTCTGATGGTATGTATCTCAAGTGGTGTTTGTCCAGTTTTTTATGCTTTCATTGTTCAGTTGCTGGAAAGGCCCTTCAAAAGGCTCATGATGATTTGCTGGTTGAAACTCAAAGTTTGAGAACAGCGATGGAAGCACTCCATCTCAAGCATAAAGAAATTAGCTCTGCAATGACGGCTATGGAGGATTCCCGCTTGAAGGATCGAGCTGAAATAGGAAGATTAACTGGTAAGCTAGTTTTTATATGTTTTAGTGCTACGCTGAGGGTCGGCATCTTTCAGGTGAGCTGGAAGATACACTAGCAGAACTGGACACGAGTAGGCGAAAGCTCGCTGCTGCTTTAAGGAATCAGAAAGATTTGCCACCAGGGCCGCCAACACCTGGTGCTGTGACAAAAGAACCAGGGGAAAAGGGTGGAGTGTATAAGACGTCGAAAGATATTAGAGATCTTGAAGAGCTTTTAGAAAGAACTAAGGTATGTACAACGTGTTGGTTCTCAGTTTCTTACTGCTTTGATTTCAGGCTTTATCGGAGTGCCGGCTCGTTGATCTTCAAGAGGCACATCAAAAGAATCTCAACCTGGCAGAGCAACTACGCCGATTACAGGTTTTCGCATTACTTTGCTATGCTATATTCAGTGGCACTGAATTCACACCCACAGGATTCTCATATTGACGAGCAACGGGTTATATCGTCGAGGCCCTACCTCCTACTCCAAGATCAGTTGAAGTTCTTCAAGGCGGAACTCGACCGATGCCAAGCAAATGCGGAACGGTTTCAGGTGAGAACTCGTTTTTCTAGCTACATAAGAAGTCATTCCGACTGGCATCCATTTTCCAGTGTGTTGAAGTGCCAGAACTCTGCTGTAGGCTGAGCGTGATAGTGCATTACGACACGAGAAAGAAGTGAGCCTGAAAGCTGAAGCTGGAGAAGCTGCCCGGAGGGACGTAGCTGTTGCGGAATCGAGGATCACAGCTTTGGAGGCGAAGTTACAACAATGTATGGCCGATAGAGATGATTTACAGCTAAGAGTCGAAGAATTAAATCAGCTTTCTGGTATGAGTTTTGGGACCTTTCTATGATTGCTTATTCTTTTTTATAACCTCAGGAAGAAAGGACACTGTTGCGGAGCTCAAGCTAATGATAAGTACACTTCACAAGGAGATGGGGATGATGCAACTGCAGCTTAACAAATACAAAGATGCTGCCCATGAAGTGTGCAGTCTTCGAGCAGACTCCCATTCTATGGCAGCGGTTCTTGAAAGAAAGGTACTATTCTCTATGATTACAAGAATCCTTTATATATAAACGTTTTGACAGAAATTCGAGTTTAAAAATCTTTCGAAGAAGCTAGCAGATCAGGCTATTGAGGCAGACGTGTTCAAAGAAGAGGTCAGTACTGCTATCTTTCGTCAGATTCTTACGGTATTGGTCGATTACAGATTCGCGTTCTCAAAGAAAGCGAGCAGGAGTTGAAGCTTATACTAGATATGTATGAAAAGGAGTCAATAGAAAGCAGGTGTGCTGTTGCCCTTCAACTCTCTTTCTTCAAAAGCTTGTTAATCTTGTGCTTTCTCTGCAGGGATATTCTAGAAATACAGCAATCAGAATGTAGAGCTCGAGCCCAAATACAACGTTTACAGGAGGCCTTGGATGAACACAGCCTTGAACTTCGCGTAAAGACAGCGAATGAGGCGGAGGCCGCCTGCCAGCAAAGACTTGCGGCAGCTGAAGCAGAAATTGCTGAACTTCGCGAACGCTTGGATGTTTCTGACAGGTTCATTGTGGCACTTTTAACTTTTAGACATTCTTACACTGTTTTTCAGAGATAAGATGGAGCTGCTAGAAACTATTAAGGCAAAAAGTGAAGAAGGAGATGCTTACATATCTGAAATCGAGGTAAGATTTTTAGTTTTCTTTCATTTATGTCTGTAATTTTCTTTTTAAACAGACTATCGGGCAAGCATATGAAGACATGCAGACTCAAAACCAAAGGCTTTTGCAGCAGATATCCGAAAGGGATGATTACAATACAAAGGTTTCTTAGATTCACGTGAGCTAGAAATGAGACTAATTTTCCGCTTACAGCTTGTGGCGGAAAGCTTGAAAGCAAAACAGTTGCAGACCTCTCTTGTTGCTGAGAAACAGTCGATATCTGGGAAGATGCAGCTTGCAACGTCTGCAGCCGACTTGCAAAAGCAAAGGGCTGCTCGTTTCGAAGAGCAGGTTTTTCTCAATTGTTATCGTCATTTTCGTTACATTAACATTCTATTTCTTGTGTAGGTTCGTCTACAACTGGACCAGCTTACCAAGGCAGCTGATGAGACTCGGCACAGTAATTCAGCTGTGGAGGTCGCTCGGCGCAAATTGGCGGAGGCAGAGAGGGAGGTCCAATCGTTAAGATCCGCTTTGGAAGTTTCTGACAAAGAGCTCCGAGAACGTGGAGAAAAGACGAACGATGTCCTGGTAGTACTGGAGAACGAAAGGTACGCTGTCTACATTTACTGGCTTTTGTATTGAATTCGCTTGCTGCAGGTTTGAGAAGAAGCAACTTGAGAATGAACTGACCGTACTGAAAACCAAGCATACCACTGCTCAAGAGAACGCACTGGTGGAGAAGCTGCAGGAAGAAGTAAACAAATACAGGACGCTACTAAAGTGTAGCGTTTGCCACGACCGACAGAAAGAGGTACGTGTACATTCACCTTCATCGATTGTTTGTGTTTCTCAGGGGCCTCTTTTCCGTGTTTCAGGTGGCGATTACGAAGTGCCTCCATCTATTCTGCAACCCGTGTATTCAGAGGAATCTGGAAATAAGGCATAGGAAATGCCCGGGTTGCGGAGTAGGATTTGGCGCGGGTGACGTTCGGCACGTCTACCTATAAAAGCATCGATTCCTTCGTGTAGATCTATCTAGCTATGCTACTGCTTTGGTGCTCGAGGTAACTTCCTTTGTTGCTGGAGGAGATTTTGGGTTGTTACTGACTTGAATATAAGTTTCTGTGAATAGTTTTTCTTTTCCATACAAGGCTGAGGTTTCGACGCTTGAATTTAACTTAGATGTCACTAACTGTGGCTGTCTTTTCAATGTAGTTTGTCGCGAGCGCCGCGTGCATGGCCGCTCCAATCGGTAGAACATCCTCGTCCAAGTCGAAGTATGGGGAGTGTGGCCGGTTGTCGAATCCTTCGGCGTCGTTCCCACTTCCCAGGAAGAAGAACATGGTTGGGACGTGATCCGAGTAGAAAGCAAAGTCCTCGGCTCCCATGGTAGGCTCCATCTCGGTCACTTTGTCCTCTCCCAGGAGATCCTTCGCGACTCCCTGGAAGAAGTGGTAGAGCTCCGGATCGTTGGAGGTGGCGGGTTGCAAGTTACTGATATCTACGCTGGCCGAGCACTGATGCACGGAAGCTTGGCTGGTGATCACCTGCGAAGCCGAGAAGATCGATGGAAGATCAAGCAAAGTTGAGAAGATCGGGAAGATCAAGCAAGGTTGGGACGAGAAGAACCAGATGGAAGATCAAGCAAAGTTGGCCGAGAAGATCGAGATGGAAGATCAAGCAAACTTGGGACGAGAAGATCTAGATGGAAGATCAAGCAAATCGAGATGGAAGATCAAGCAAACTTGGGACGAGAAGATCTGCTGCGGAGAAGATCTAGATGGAAGATCAAGCAAAGCTAGGACGAGAAACCAACCTGTTCGATTCTGGTTTTCAGTCGCTCGAGGCCTTCTTTCTTGTAGCCCCGGAAAGTCCCTTTGAGCGTCACCGTGGAAGGAATGACGTTGAAAGAGTCGGGGGTCTGGATGGACGTCACGGACACGACCTGTGCAGCGTGCGGTACCGCGCGGTACAGTCATACCATTGAAATGTGAAGAGTTTACCTCGCTCTCGAGAGGATTGGATTCGCGGGAGACGAGCTGCTGGAGACTAGCCACCACCATCGATGCTGCGAGAATGGGATCTATCGTCTTGTGCGGCAAGGCGGCGTGGCCTCCACGTCCGGTGATGGTAGCGGTGAGAAACCCGGCGCCCGCGAGGAGGGGTCCCGCGCGGCTGCTGGCGGTACCCACCGGCCTCTCGGAGGTGACGTGGATGCCAAAGATGGCCTGGGCGTCACCCAGCGCGCCACCCTCCACCATGGCCAGCGCGCCGTAGAGGCCCTCCTCGGCGGGCTGGAAGAGCAGCCGGACTGTGCCGCGCGGTACCGCGGCGGGGCGGGAAAGGAGCCGCGCGGCACCCAGCAGCATCGCCACGTGTGCGTCGTGGCCACAGGCGTGCATTTTACCGGCCACCTGGCTCTTGTACTCGGAATTGCCCAGCTCCTTGGCAAAAAGAGAATTTCGCGGTGAGTTTTACCAAGTCGGGAGAAGTAAGATTTGCTTTATTACCTGGAGAGGGAGGGCGTCCATGTCGGCTCGCAGGGCCACGATGGGCGGCCCACCCGTACCGATGGTGGCCACCACTCCCGTGCCCGCCACCGGCCACTCGTACGGCACGCCCAGCGCGTCTAGCTCCGCCCGGATGAGCGCGCTCGTCTCAAACTCTTGGAAGCCCAGCTCTGGGCGCTGGTGGATGCGCCGCCGGATTCCAACCAGCCATTCTCGAATGTCCTCGCCATCGCCGATGCTAGAGAGCGTGGAGTTTGCGATCGCGGCATCGCCAGCAGAGGAGGAGGGGCATTCTTGGTGCGCGCGGATGGATCGCAGTGGGACTAGCAGCAAAAGGGAGAGTAGCGAGTGAAACCACATAGTCGGCGCGCCGCCGACTATGAGAATAGAAATTTATAGGGCAAAACGATAGAGAAGAGATGCTCGAGCTAAGAATTGCCGGCTAAACAGTTGGTGCTCCTCATCCTCAGGGAATAAGTCAATCCTTGATGTGTTTGGGCATTTGCTTGATGAAGCAAGGTCGCGTAGATTTCTGGGACACATCCACCATTTTTTTTTTGTTTTTTTTTTTTTGGCGGCGGAGGCGCTCAAGAAGAAGCAAAACTCTCACTCTCACTCCACCACTATCACCACCAGCACTAGCAGAAATCCCTCTCGCTCAAGCCTTTTGACAAGCGGAGATTTTCAGCTGCTATATGCATTGGAGAGTGTTACGTAGAGCGCGGGGCTGCTGGAGCTCATCCTTCGCGCAACCCGCCTTCCAAGGCTCACGTCCCAGTGGATCCGGCAAGCTCCCAGCAGTGACGCGCACCCGGCGGCGTCCAATCCCAGCGGCAGGCTGGCGGCGAGCTCCTCGGCGCAGCCCAAGAGCCCCGATCCGGCGAGGGCGTCGACGACCGCTCCATAGTGCTCCGCCGACGCTTCCATGCCGTGCTCCGCCACCATGAGCCCCAGGTACGAGTAAGCCTCCCGCAAGAGCCCCCGTTGCTTGCAAGCGTTGAGGATGCCCAGGAATGCGATGCTGTCCAGCGCCAAGCCTTGGAGCTGCATCAGCTGGGTGGTTTGGGTGGCTTCGTTGCAGCGCCCGGATCGAGCGTAGGCTGTGATCATGGAGCTCCAGGACACGGGATCGCGGTCGGGGATCATTGCAAATACCTTCGCTGAGTTCTCGAGACTCCCGTTATCGGCGTAGGCTGCGAGCAGCGAGTTCCAGGATCCCACATTACGGTAGGCTATGGCGTCGAACATCGCTATGGCTGCCTCGAGGTGGCGGCTTTTGGAGTAAGCGGTCAAGAGAGCATTGCAGGAAACCGTGCTCCACTCAGCCATGTATTCGAAGAACACCTGCGTGGCTGCCTCGAGATGGAACTGTTGGCCGTAGGCCGAGATCAAGGCCGAGCAGGCCACCGTGTTCCATTCGGGCATCCTGTCAAACAGGCACTTAGCATCTTCCAGATGCCCACGCTGGGCATACGCGGTTACCATGGCGCTCCAGCACACGATGTTCTTTGCGGGAGAGGAATCAAATACTTTTTGCGCTCCTTGCAAGTCCCCAGCCTCGCCAAAGGCCTTCATCATTGCCGTGAAAGAAACCACGTCCATCTCTGGCATGGATTTAAAGCATGTTTGAGCCTCAGCACAATGCCCCGCTACGGCATTTCCAGCTATCATTGTGTTCCACGTTGAAACATCTCGGTAAGGCATGCAGAAAAACAAATCGCGAGCCTCTTCCATCTTTTTGAACAATGTGTACGCTTGCAAAAGAGTATTCCAGCTGACCACGCTACGTACGGGCATCGTATTAAACAAGGCGATTGAAACGTCAAAATGCCCTTCTTGGGCATTTGCAGCAAGAACAGTAGTCCACGAAACGACGTCCCTCTCCGGCATCTTTTGAAACACCGCCATAGCTTCACGAAGGTTACCGAGCTGGAAATGCCCACGCAGCATTGTGTTCCAGGACACAATGTCCTTGTCCGTCGCAGGCATCCTGTCAAACACCTCTCTTGCTTCCCGCAAGTTCCCATTGTCAATACACGCCGCGATGAAAAGGTTCCACGAGAAAACATTGGGATGCTTGATGGCCTCAAAAGCCTCGCGCGCAAGCTCCAGGTTTCCAAGCTTCCCATACCTGTGAATCAGCAAGTTGGAGCGATATCTCGCCCTCGAATCGTCGAGGTCGGGGCCGGAACAGCAGGGCGATCCAGTTCTTAGAGCTAGAGCAACCATCGCCTCATTGCAAACTCTCAGCCAACCTTCTACTCTTCGAGAAGATCATACTTTTCCTGGGCGCTCCATCTTTCACCGCGCAAGGAGGTCGTTTTGGCCACCCAAGAGAGCCTTAGCTGCGTGAGCACCATGTTCCAAATTGCTGTAGCTCGTCGATGCACCCAGCAAACATCGCCAGTCCATCACCTCCGCCTCGAATGGCATGCTTGCGATACGCTCCTCCGCCTCTCTCAGATGCCCGGCCCTGCTCAAGAGATCGATCATACATCGGTACTGGAGCTTGTTTGCAACGATCCCATAATCGACCACCATCTCCGCGAAGCAACGAAGCCACCCCAAACTGTTCCAGTGCGTCCACACACGAGAAGAACCAAGGTGAAGCAACGATCGCCCGGTCTCTCCTCTTCAACCTTGATCGCACCATACAGATCCACCGCGCTTTATGCGCATAGGCCGAAATCATCGCGTTCCAGGCAATCGGATCTTTATCTGGCCTTTAATAAACAAATTTCTGTATCAAACAGAAACTTCGTATGTTCCAGATGCCCGATTTGGGCATTTGCTGAGAGGATTGAGTTCAGGAAAAAAACATCGCGTTCCGGCATCCAGTCAAAGATATGCCAAGCCTCATCAAGATTCCCGTTACGGGCATAGGTGCTCAGCATCGCTCGCGTGGTGGATCATGCCGCGATGACCGTACTCGCAGAGCGGGCATGGCGGAGAAGCGCGCCACGGCCTCGTCCCAGTGGCCATTATGGGCGTAGGCCCCGAGCACCGCATTCCAGGAGACATGATCGCGCTGCGGCATGGAATCAAACAAGCGCTTGGATTCCTCAGTTGTCGTGGACCGCCATCTTTGCAGCATATGCCAACCACAGCAGAAGCAAAAATGATATGCCGCAGAGGAACATTGTTTCGTGGAATGCAATGCTAGCTGCGTACTGTCAATGTGGGAAATTCTCCGAAGCACAAAATTGTTTTGATCGCGTGCTGGAGCACGATCTCTTCGTGTGGAACACAGTGGTTACAGCACTTGCCGCTAAGGGGTATCTTGTAAATTTCAAAGAGATCTTCTATGCCGTGCCTGATCGCAACCTGGTCTCCTGGAACGCAGTCTTGACGGCGAGCACGCATCACGGAGAGCTACGAGAGTCCAACTCTTTGTTCGACCTGATGCCTCAGCACAATCTTGTCTTCTAGACCGCATTGTTCGCCATATTTGCCCGTGCTGGGCATCTTGAGAAAGTGCTAGTGATCTTCCACTTGATGCTGGCAAGGGACAGGATTGCATTGAGGCGATGTTGCCTGTGTAAGTTCTCCATTGCCAGTTCCCAGACACAGCATTGTAGGCAATGAGAATCTTGCCATCAGTGGTGGTGATGTGGAAGGAGAGTGCCTAGCCATTGAGATTGCTCACAACGTTGCCCATTCCACCCATATTCATGATGAGCACCAGATTGAAGTGTGGCCATTGATCGTGAAGCAAATCCAAAAATCACTTTTCCAAGTGATCAAGGAAGAGAGTTTTGCTTACCTTTGGTATTGGATTTGTAGTACTTATGATCTTTTTATAAATAAGTTAAACTAGTTGTTCTCTATCAATTGTTTTATGACATGGCAAGAAAATGTGCCATTTTAGACTAGTCAACCACAACAAAAAACTTTATCAAATCCTCAGAAAGATTTTGAAAAATGAGTTGGCCATAACAAGAATAACCACAATAAAAACAATGTTAAATCCTCAAGAAGGTGAAAGATCTAAGTCCTTAGATTAAAAGGAAAAGGTTGGACAAGACAAAAAAAACATGTCACAACATTTTAGTTTGAAGCATATCACGACATTTTAATTTCCTGACATATATCATAGGTATAAACAAAGTTTTCAACATATTTGAGCATATGGGGTTATCAAAATTATTGTTAAACCAATTCTAATATCTTTTGGATACTAAAGTGCTCTATTGCTAAGGTGTCATGCCACACTTTGATAACACATAATTGCATTTCACCATTAAATATATACAGATACAAGATTCTCAAACCTCACAAAATTTTTATATTCATGACTCAACCTAGAAATTGATTACTAAGCTTTTAACATAAATGGATTAGACCAGTGAGTTGGGTAGCCTTGGATTTGCCTAACCTCCCCTATATAGTTACTTCTACGTACTCTAAAAGAACTTGACTATGAAAGCCAAGATATTCTGTAAGCACATTGGCAAATAGGGGCAAGTTAGACTGTTTGCACTTTTTGGGTGGTATGAATTATATATCTTGGTAATGATCTTTGCAATTGTTTCTAAGTGGTGGTTAATTCTGCTGTTTATTGTGTAGGAGAGGGATGGAGCACTGTGGAGGTAAACATGAAATACTTGCTTGCTCTCCAGATTTGCACAGAACAGGATGCTGCCAACAAAGAAGAAGAAGCTTTTCTTTTTTAATGGGCATGATAAGGTGAAAAGAATTGAAATTGAAAAGTTGGCGAAGATGCAGACTAAATCTCCGCGTGGTGACAGGTGCAGTGACATGGACTCCACGTTGTACATCCTTGTACACGTCATCCATTCATAAAAAGCAACGGCCATTTTCTACGTACGTTTTCCACTTGATTAAATTTATTTTCTAATCGTTTCCTCAAATCGGGCATTACCTACACCCCTCTGCCATCGCTTGAATTTTTCCTGCCCCCTTCTCCTCTCTCGCTCTCCCTCCCTCGAATGGCGACGTCAATTGCAAGAATAGCGTGAGAATTTCTCTTCTCCTCGCACGGATAGATAGAAACACTCCAAGCAGTAGTGACAAGTGTAGATAGATCACACCAAAGATCCATCCATGACCACCACCGCCAGATCGAAATTCTTCCTCTCCCTTCTCATCCTCTGGAAATTCTCGGCGCTCCAAGCCTCTGGAAGAGCTCTGAGTCAGGCGAGGATCCTCCCGGAAGAACCAAGCAGCAAATCCGCGAGTCCAGCCGCAGCAGGGGTGTCGCTGGAGGGGAAATGGGATCACAATTACTCGTGCATCTTCGACACCGGCAAGGCCTTCACGTATCTCCACATCGCCTATGTCACGTACTTCAACATCACCTCCAAGGCTCCAACGGTTTGCTCGCCCGCCGACTGCCTCGACTCGTGCACCAACGATTGCTCCTGCTCCGCGGTCGTGTTTGATGCGCCCACCTCCTCCTGCTACCAGTACCACGACTACATTCCCGTCCAGAGCATCCCCTTCATCCCCGTGCGCAGCCGCGACACCATCACCGCCTACATCAAGGTCCAGAATGGCTACTCCTCCTCCACGCCGCCGCCAATTCCCGCGAGCTCCCTGGCGAGTTTCGCGATTCTGGGCTTGTGGGTCGCTGCAGCTCTGAATTGGGTGCTCTGGTGACCCGCTGGTTCGAGCGGGATCGCGATCGATCGGGCACGGGGGCTGTGTTCTATAGCTTCTAGCAGCCACAATTCAAAACGATAGAGCCTCTTTTAGTTTCCTTTGCTACCGTTTCTATGATCATGGCGAGAGCTTCTGTGATCATGGCGACAGCGAGCAATCTTTCAATGTGAATAAAAGTTGGTCCAAAACGCGCCATGAATTGCGCAGTATAATTGAGCGAGAGAAAAAAGGACAATTTTCCGGCCCCATCAGAGATTCGCAGCGCTCGAATCGTTATCTTCTCTCTTCGATCATCTCGTGATCATGTAGCTGATTCTTTGGTAGATCCGAGGCTGGCTGGAGCGCAACGAACGACGTTGGTGGATTTTGCGGGGTCGCTCGACTGGAAAGTGTCGTTTTTTTTTTGCGTTTTCCCTGCCAAAGAGCGAGCGGATTTGGATCCATCCCACCACCGCTTTCGAATCTGAAGGGGACAGATCAATGTACAGTGTCAGGAGCAACAAACAAAGAGACGGCATGTGCTCTTGCCTTTTCTTCGCTAAATATTGCGCTCTCCTCCTCCTCCTCCATAGCCACCCCCACCAAAGCAACGGCCTAGATCCTTGCACTCGGCGCTTTCTCCCTGTCCATTAGCAGTCAAAAAACTCCGCGAGAAAATGCTTCCCCTAGGAGCTACTTTGCTCACCTGAAATCCTTGCGACTTTTTCTCTTTGCGATCTTTCTTTCGTTAGGCTCCTCGCTCTCCTTTCACGCATTGTAGCTCTAAACTGCGAGGAAGAAACGCTTGTTAGCAACTTCTAAAGTCTGTTTACTTTACTTTGAGAATGTACCTGTTCCCGCTTTGTCAAGGGACGAGGACACGGCACTCGAGACATTGTGCATTGTACAAAGAACGAGAAGAAGAAAGGAAACAGGTAGGATAATCTTAACAGGGAAAATTGAACAAGCAGAATACACATATATAAACACAAACCATACGGCACACTACTTGGTGTGTGCATTGAGCATCTCACGGTATATCAGGTCGATAAACTGATCAGTCTGCTCAAACAAAGACCAAAACCAAAACAAAAAAGTAAGAACACCATCAACAAACAAAGACAACTTTAATCTACCTGAACGAGCCGCGAGAGCGCATCCCGAACTCCCTCCCTCGTGATCAAAGTCGCGGAAACTGGAGCAAGCGATGGAGGTGGAGCTGGCGGTGGAAATGGTTGGAGAAAAGGCGCACCATGCGATGGTTGAAGAACAGGAGGAGGAGGAGGAGCGAGAACCGTGGACGCTGGAGGCGTCATGAAGAAGGATGGCTTCACCAAAACGGGAGTTCCTTCGGCTGGCTCTGGAGTCACAGTCGTAATGGCTGGGACGCTCGCGACCGGGGGTGGAACGACGGGTGCTACATTGGAAGATGGTGGCACGGTCGAACGGATAATGGGAACTGTCGCGACTGGAGGCCGAGAAGATGGTGGTGGAGGATCCACATTCAGCTGTAAAGCATTCTGTAAAGCAGAAAACAAAAAAAAAAAGAGACAGAAATGTTTGTTAGATGTGAGAGTGGAAGATGGGCTTACGTTAAAAAACCGCTCCAGTGGTTCTTCTGGAACGGCGCTTGCTGGTTCCAGTGGTCCCTCCACAATGGCCGCTGTCGGAACTGCCTCTAGCTCTTGAAATTCATTACTGCACGCTTCAGTAAGCACACCATGTCAAATCCAGTCAGGAAGATGAGAAGAGATCTACTACAACCTCGGCTGGCTGATCAGCTTTGGCTTTGGAGGAATTTTCGAGAAGGCGTTGAGTATCCTGTAGATCTCACCAAAATCAGACTTTCAGCGTTTCAAGAGAAAAAAAAAAAAGAGCAAATAACAAACCTCGAGAATAACTTGGCAACTTCTTCACACTCCCGTGGATTGTAGAACCAGATCCCGTTAACCTCCTGCGCTGCATTTCGGTAGAGCAGGTAAGGCACCTGGACCTCGTACTCGAAATTGCTGAGGAGATCCTCGACCAAGTTCTCTGACAGGCACAATCACCAACGCGTCAAAACAAATCCAGCAAGGACGAGTTTTTTAGCGTCTAAGAAAAACAAAGAGAGAGAGAGAGTTGCAATCACTCTTACCTGTGCTTCTGCGATTCATGACAATGAACTGGAACCTGGGCTGCATCCGCCTAGATCACCAAGAGCACAGAATAAAAACAAACCACACCACAAGATCCATCCTTGCCTTTTCACAACGAACAATGACCCCTCTACATCCTTTCGACTCTGCGAATAACGATAGGATCGAGCATTAGCGCCTCGAAATCCAGCAAAGGATCCAAACCCCTCGCCCAGAATTCCAAGCCCAGGCCCTTACCCACTGATTGAGGTCCATGCTGAACTCGTAGAAGGTAACGTGACCCGCGGTGGTGAGAATGTCCTCGACGTGCTTGTCCATGCGCTGGAGCACAGTGAGATTGAGCTCCTTGGTGCTCTGCTGATCAAGCTGCGGCATTGGTTTGGCGCTCTGCCCCATCGCCATCGCTCCCTCCCTCCCCAAATCCCTGCTTCTACTCTAGCCCCATTTTAGGGTTTCATAACGAGGATCGAACCCCTGACGCATTGCCTTGGCATATTCCCTGGTTTAAAACTAGGGTTTATGGGAAAGGAATATTCACTTTAGCCCTAGTCGCCCAGCATGACGACGCTCGTGGAGACTGGCGAGGAGGATCCGGTGCTCGCCGTGGCGCGATTCACAGCTGATGTCGCGTGGGCCAAAGCTGGCGCCGATGTAAGTGGCTGATCTTTGTCTTCCTGGCTCAGGAAATTTCTTCTCTAGGTCGCGGAGGCTGAGATCTCCCGCATTTGCGAGGAGGCTGAGAATCTGGCCGTGGAGAATCGGTGGTCGGAGCTTGTGTCGCTGCTCTTGACGTCGTCGGAGATGGTTTTGAGCAACACCCCCGAGAAAGGTTTGAGCTTTCTTTGTATTTTGTTGGAGTTAAAAGGAGTTTCCTTTGTCTGTCTAGATTCCGAGGCTGTGTTCTCTGTGATAACGAATCTAGTGTCCAAGGCCAGGAGTCCAGATGAGGCTCTCGCGATGGCTGATCAGATTGCTTCGAAAGTTACACCGAATGTAACTGATAAGCCGGCACTTCGTTTGAGAATGTAAGCTCCTGTTCGATTAGAGCATTCGTGCTAATGGTTTCTTCTTTCTTGTTTTTTTTTTCTTTGAACAGTCTTTTCAACTTATACAACGTTCTTGACAATCCGTATGGACGTTTCCTTACATTCAAGAGAGCTGTGGATTTTGCTGTTAATGGAAAAGTCACAGAGATGGTGACCCCGTCTTTCAAGCGGATGGATGCGTTCTTAAAAGAGTGGAACATCGCCAAGGCAGAGAAGAGAAAACTGTTTCTTGCCATCACGAATATCTTGAAAGACGGTAAAAGGTATGACACTGGCACTTCGTTCTAAGCTCATTTTCTCCTCAAACGCGTTTCTGTTTTGCAGCTCTGCAAAAGACTCTTTCAGCTTCTTGCTGAAGTACCTGGCTACATTTTCTGGAGAGGACAATCAGACCCTTGGAGAAGCGAAGGAGGAAGCTGTGAGAGCAATCATCGAGTTTGTGAAAGCACCAGACATGTTCCAGGTTTTCTCTTACTACTCCGTCTCATCTCCTTTCTCTAAACTTTGGTGTTTCAGTGTGACCTGCTAGACATGGCAGCTGTTTGTCAGCTTGAAAAGGATTCCAAGTATGCCCCAGTTTATCGGCTTCTTGAGATCTTTTTGACTTCTCGCCTGGATGCATATCTAGAGTTTCAAGCCTCCAATCCAAATCTGTTTAAAAACTACGGTATGATTCAGCCTTGGTCACGTATTTGTTCTTACTAGGCGGCATGCGCAGGATTGGTGCATGAGGAGTGCATCACAAAGATGCGACTTATGTCACTGGCCGGGCTTGCCTCCAAAGCCTCGCGGGAAATCCCTTATGTAACGATCAAGGATGCATTAAAGGTAAGCATTTTTTTTCCTTTGTCCTTTTCTTGTCGAATGAAATCAGTACGAAACGAAACCCGCCAGGTCGGAGATGATGAAGTCGAATATTGGATCGTCAAGGGAATAGCAACGAAGATGTTGGATGCAAAAATGGATCAAATGCATCAACATGTTGTCATAAGGTCACTTTTTTAGTGATTGCTACAGCGGACTGACTACACAGATTTTTCGAATGCAGCCGCTGCACGGAGAGGGTGTTCGGCCCCACGCAATGGAAGGAGCTCCGGGCGAAGCTGGCGGTTTGGAAGGTATTCCTCTTTCAGATCCAGTACAGGGACCTCTAACAGGTTTTTTTCTTTTTTTTAGGAAAATATTTGGAATGTGACAAGAAGTGTGGAGAATGCAAGAGCTACAAACGGTGTACCAGTGGCTCTCCAAGGCCAAGTTGTCCATTAGACAAGGAGGCGACGTAAAAAGTTTTGGTACATTTTATCTTTGACTTTAAAATGGAAGTGACGATAGATTGTGAGCCTCTCCTGTGCAGTCGGTTGTTTTACAGCATTGCGCTGATTTGGATTCCTTCGATACTGTTGAAATCCGATCAAGTGGTGGTGAATGACTGGATTTGTGTTTTCTAGGTGGGAGAACAAAAAAGGATTTGGTTTTCTGGGAAACGCACAGCTAGCCGACTTGCTCGGGCAGGTCCCACGTTGGAGGCTAATGCTCGCTAAAAACAAAGGTATTTGGCAAGTTACGTTTTTTACTTTAACTCTCGCGGATGATCTCAGGTCTAGAAGATGAGCTCGGGGTATCGAGCTGATGCTGTCGTAAGACAAACTCGTCATCTCCTCAATCCTTGGCGCCAATGCAAAGCGCCAGCACTGGAGGAGAGAAGTTTGACACAAACACAACACTGCTCAGTTATGAGGTAGCTTCCCTCCACCCAACCCGGAATCGCAACGTGTTTTTTCTCTTCAGTTCTTTTTGGTTCTTCCTCCAGATTTTCCAGCTACAAACAAGCGCAGCAGTCTCGAATGGTATCTTACTGACTCAAAGACTTGATAGCTGCGCAGCCTTTGATAGTATTGTTTTATAATCTACAAGCTTTGTCAAATGGATAAGCTTGTTCATTATCTGGAAGCTGAATTGAAAGAACATGAATAGTTTCCTGTCTCTAAGATCATTGTCTGTGATTGTATCTGAAAGCCACCTCGTATGAATACGATCACTATACCCTGATCTTTGTCATGTACAGTCTTCTATGTATCTGATATAATTCACGTATGATAGTTTTTGAGCTGCTAGATCACCTGGGAAAACAATCTGTACACCAACCTTTGATGGAAGGAAAGACGACCTGGAGATCTGTCGATGTTGTTGTTGGTTCGTCTTGTCAGATTAGAACGCGTAGAGCTGGTCCAAATCCGAGGAGCTCGAGGACGATGGGTCGGCCAGGAAGCGGCTAAAGAGGAACTCGTTGATGAAGCCTTGATCGGCAGTGGCGGCGGAATGCTGCTGGAAGAATGGCTGCTGCTGCTGGGAGGTGGAGTGTGATGAATCGAAGGACGAGGAGGAGAAGTTTAGAGCTGTGTGATCGCCCACGAAGCCCGCAAACGCGTTGTATGCGGCGGCGGCGCTGGGGCTGCTAATGTCGGCGAGAGGCGGCGGGATGGCGGCGGCGTAAGGCTCGCTCTTGCACGACTTTGTCAAGGACGATCCCTTGTTGCTATAGCACGAGCTCGCGTTGGTGGCGTAGGGGCTCACTTGGGATGATCGTAGCGGCGGGAGGAACTCGGGATCGAAGAGCTTGGCAAAGTCTCCCGTGCTGTAGAGCCCGGGGAAGTTCTTGGAGCACTGGTGCTGCTGCTGCTGATCGTCGACGCCGGAAATGCAAGACAAGTGATCGTCCAGCTCGGGCTTGGCGGTGGCGGCGCCGGGCGAGCAAGGAACCTCGTGATCGTCCGAGTCGTGTGCCGCGCCGGTGGTGATGGCGGCGTTGTCCTCGGACAATGCCCTCAGCTTGGCGGCGGCCAAGGCCTTCTTTTGGAAGATCCGACACACCACCCATTCCTCCTGGGATTCAGACAAAAGAGAAGAAGTCAATCCCATGATTCATCGAACAAACGAAGAACAAAGGAAGAACACGAAAGAACAAAGAACAAAGAAAGGAAGAACACGAGAACGCACGAAGAACAAGCGAAGAACACGAAGGAAGAACACGAAGAACACACTTAAAAAAAACAGAGCATTAGGTATTGGCGCGAGAAATTACTCACCTTGGCGGCTCTGGATCCATACAAGTAGGCGGTCTTGCCTTCCAATCGATACTCGTGCATGACCCAATTGGTTTTCTCGCCCCGGGGAGCGCGGCCCCGGTAGAAAACCAGCGTTTTCTTCATACCCACAAGAGAAGTTCCGGGTCCATTGCTGTTGCTGTTGTTGACGTTGGATCCTCCTCCTCCTCGGACATCTCGATCTTTGCCGGTTGCTTTCCAGTAGCCGGCCTCGGTTGCCCGATTCGTACGCATCCCCGTCGGGTACTTCCGGTCCCTCAAGCTAAAGAAGTACCATTCCTTCTCTCCCATGTTTGCTTTCTCTGCCGGGAAAGAAAAAAGAACAAAGGAGAGATTTTTAGAGGAATTTCGTCCAGGCAACTCGACCCAAGTGATCGATTCCAAGTTCCTTGGAATGCCATGAATGCAATGCAGCAAATTCAAGCCCAAGAACGTCGAGAGAGTGAGAGGAAATCATAGAAACGAATGCGAGAGAAGATGGGAGAGTTCCTCCTTACCGGGTAGATCCCATGGCTCGAACTTGTTGAGATCGACCTCGGCGATGGCGTGCGCCGCGAATTTTGTGTTGACGACCTTCTTGACGAGGTAGAAGGTGATGAGCTCGTTGTCGGTAGGATGGAACCGGAATCCCGGTGGAAGCCAAATGTTTGGAGGAGGCCTGGACCGATTGCTTCCTTGCTGCTGCTGCTGCTGCTGCACCACCATGGCGCTCATGCTCAGAACAAATCCCTCTCGAATGACGACCCAAAACAAACTTCCTCTTCTCCTTCTCTTCTTCCCTCCAAAGCCGAACGTGAGCCTCGAGATTGATCGAAGCTTTTGCTAGCGACACCACCGCCAATGGAATTCAACTCAATCAAAGCTCGAGCTCTTCCCGAATCCCAGCCCCCCTTTTCGTTCTTCTCTTTTTCTTCTCGCGGCCCTGGCCCTGCAGTGGACAAACTATGATTGACGCCGCGATTGATTGATTGATCCTAATTCTATCTTTTCTCGATGTGTTCGTGCGCACTGTGATGATGGAGTGTGTGAGAGAAGACTATATGGAAACAGGAGAAAGAATGGCTGCTCAAAGTAGGAGCACTTCTCACTCAGCAGTGTTTCTTGGAAATGAGCTCTCAACCTACACAAGTAACAATTTATTTGACTCGGACTTTGATGAATTTTTAATTCAATGGAATATTTTCTTTACTCTTATCCTCTCATTATTTTTATCTGGTTAAACTACAGATTATATTAACTAAAGCATGCTTAGCTAGAAATGTTCTAACTTGGAGAGACGCATTGGATTGGAGTAAACTTGACTGCGCCGCAGCCATATGATTGGAGCATAATTCACGCTGATTTATTTATTATTATTATTATTTATTATTTTTATGTTTTCTCTCTTAAGTAGAAATTCTAAATTATTTTTGGTGTCGGTTTCATTGGTATTGAGGGAATTGCGTGCATACTTCCAACCCGCGGAAACTATACCTTTTTATCAAATGTGAACAAAAGCGCCCCCTGCGTTTTTTTTTTCCTGTTCTTACCTCTAAACTTTGTCTCTTGATCAAATAGTATATTATAATTTTGCCTTCAAAGTCAATACGGTGGTGGTGCTGGATACTCCGCTGAATAGAGGACATCCATGAACAATTCTTCTACTTTGTTCTATATACAAACACGCCCACGCGAAAAACAGACAAAAACCACGCTTGTACTTACACTGAATGAGAAACATTCATGAATGTAGCTTGAATCTCTTTCTCCATCAATCTTTCTCCAGATCGATCCATGGGGTCGATCAATTCACAGTTATTCATGGCTGCTCGCCCTCTTCTTCCCCAAAATTTGTTGGTTCGCTTCGATCCAATCCAGCCAGCCAGCCAACCAACAATTCTGATGGCTCATAAAACAACGTTTCTGGAGAAGAGAGAGAGAGAGAAAGAACCCTCTCTTGTCTCTATACTTTTCTGTGTGGCATTTTCATTTTCACCGCCACCTTTTGTCACTCGTCGTTTCCCACGTCGACAAAAGCCTTGAGATTCCCCATCCATGGAGGGGATATCCTTGGCGGCGGCTGCTTAGAGATCAAAGATGGAAGTGCAAGGATTTTTTCTTCTTTTTTTTCCTCTCTGGGCCGTTTTTTTGGCTTTTCGGAGAAGGAATCCGGGAAAGGTTCCCACGAAATTGACGTGGTTTTTCCTGGGTTTGAAGCTCCCAAATCCTTGTTCCCGACAAACAAACTTGTGGCTTCTTGGCTTAGCCAGCTTTTTCAGTGGGAGAATTATAATAGCAATTTAGCAAGCGTGTTGGGACAGAAACACGGTGTGGTTTTTGCTAAAAATTAGCAAAATGCCCGCCTCGCAATGGTGTCGGTTTTCGAACAGCTAACGGCCTTGGATTTAAAATCTCCACAATTTCGGCAACTGAAAGAGAAGCTTCCCTGAGCTTAAATACTTATCAAAACTTCTCACTAAGTATTTTGTTATGGGTTTTCCAGCGTTGATCATTCGTTGTGTCAGCAGCAGCAATCCAGTCAAATTATACATTTGAAGTTTGATAGTTTCTCGGCTAATCGATATTTATACGGTACCTTTGGTTGTTTCCAAATGATTCAAGTGTACCACCAAGGAAAAAAAATTTAACCAAAAGAGAAAAGAAGATCACAGCGAAGGAGACAGTCGGACAAGACACTCCCAGAAATTCCAAGAGCAGAGCACGCATGAGAATCTTGCCACGTGATTTCCAGACGACGATGGAGAGCCTATCCAAGCTCTCTTAACATATTTGCACTACAGCAGTGCCACCGAGAAAGACCATCGTCGAGCTTGTCATATTATAAGAACTGCCGGAAAGTTATGGTGATGTAATGAAAAGGAAGTCTTTGCTTTACCAAGTTGCATTTGGATAATGATCAGGATTCGTGAACAAGCTACCGTCTAGAGTGGTCAAAGCCGTGCCGGAAATTATAAGTGCATATTCTGTTTATACATTCGTATATGTGTGAGTCTATCAGATCGGAATCGAAACTAGAGGACTGGGTCGACAGATGCAAAAACTTTGGACTTCAAAGAAATATTTTACGGCCACCACCAAACAAATCAAACTACCACGGCCTGCAGTGCGTCGGGGAAACGAAGATGGTCTCTCAAGGAGTACACCAAAAAAATGTGTGGAAAAGTGAAATTGCACGGCATCTAAACCCCCCCAGTTTGACGAAATCGAGATCTACATATGCCGTGATGCGATGGAGATGTTTCACTTTGGTACATCAACCCATCCATCGATCGATGCATCCAGACGTTGTTTCAACTCGGCCCGCAACTCCCAGCAGCTCCGAAGCTTCAGGGTTCACTACAGCACTAGCAAACAGCTTAATACCTTTCATTACACACAGCGCACCGGATTGGTTTGAAACGTCAAAGGCATGCGATAGGCGTGCATCCATCCCTTTCAGAAGCCGCTCGTCTTGTTTTTTCTTTGCCACCTTAGATACAAAGTCCATCACACAAACTTAAGATAACAGAAGGAAATCAAGCAATTCTGAAGAGCTCATCTTGGGCGTAAACACCACATGCATGCGTCAATGTTGAGCGGTCCATTCCTGGTTTGGAGCCTTGGAAAGATGGGGAGTTTGGAGTCGAAGTTGGCCAATTCTGCTGCCCAGACTTCGCAGTCGCAAATCTTGGGCATGTCCTTTTGTCAAAGGTCCATCGAATCTTGGAGGCTGCGATGGAGAAACCTTTGCTCCACGCGTAACATGAGAGCGGAAAAGCCGCAGTTTTGAGTTACGACACATAATCTTGTGAGCTCGTTCGACTCGAAGGTCGGTGGCATGCCCAGCGAAGAAAACCTCGCGACTCACGAAAGCGTCTTGTACGTTGCCCTCTTTCGCTGGCTGGCCACAATGTGTACCACGTATGGCATTCCAATATCGTTGACAAAGAGTTCTCCTGCTTTTCTTTTTGTATGCTTTCTTCCGCAGTTTCTCGGGCTCCCAACAATCAACATCTGCTTGTGCTCCACCTTTTTGAAAGAGATGACCGCCACCTTTTCCTTCACTCATGTTGCATTTGAAATGAATGTTGCTTGGAGCAGAGCTTGTAATAATAATCGAAAGTAATTCGACTAAAGTAAAAGGCCCCTGACCCTTCAACTTGCAGGAGATGGACTCGTCTCTGGCGGATCGAAAATCACGCCAAAAGTTCTTGAGATTATCTCCAGTGGAATGTTTTTATCTCCGGTGGAATGTTTGGGATCAGTGGAGTGGGGGTGGAGTTGAGTGGAGAATAGTGACTCGACTGATGGCCCAAAGGACAAATATTCAAGACTGATAGTCAATGCATTCAGCTGAATGTGTCTGCTTCCCAATCATGAAAGTAGCAACACAAGCTCAGATAGCAACAAAGCCAAAAAAAAAGCAAAAAAATATGGGCGTCACGGAGTGGCATCATCAGTCCCATGTAGGCGTGATGTATAGTTTGGTTAGCACATCGTGTACCCTACGACTCTGGTAGAAAAAGACACATCACTTCCCTTTGATTTAATTAAATATCAAGTTCATTTGTCTAACTAAACAGGTTTAACTTTAAAAAAAATTAAAATATTGTCCTACCCTTTATCTAGGTCAAGGCAATGGGCCTTTAGATAGATTTTGCTTGCCAGGAATTGGATCCGCTAGCCTACCTCAAGGTGAGTGCGTGTGATTTGGCATTGGATCTATAGCGGTTGCCGATTTCTCACGCATTTTCTTACTTTCCTTGGTCAGAAGGACCAGCAGCAAATTCATGAGTAAAATCACAATGTCACTCTCCCGCCTCGCCAACATGGAAAATATGGTGAAACAGGAGTTTAAGATCGCTGCCCTTGTTGGAACGATCGCCGACGATGACAGACCCGCGGATGACAATGGTACTCGCGTGAGGACCGGAAGAAAATGCCTCACCTTTGACGAGCTCGCGCTTCTGGCCCAAGAGAGTAATCCCTGTTTCTTAGTTTTCTTCTTGCTTTCTGTGCGTATCCCAGGCCGCTCGGGAGGGTGCAGGTTTGAGAAGGCTCGCGGGCGACGTAACAGCCGAGGATTCAGAGTCTAGACTACTCTTGTATTTCTCGAAAGCCTTCAAACCCACCATCTTTTTTGCGATGTTGAGCTCTATTATTTTCGAAAAGCAAAGGACTTGAAGCGAAGATCATTTTTCTCCAATCTAGTGAGCTTCACTTCAGGTCCAATTCTAGGAAATGGAATTGCTGGGTCTTGCATTGGCCTTGGATACAAAACTTTGCAGAAGTCTAGAAGATATAAAGGCATTTTTCTCACAATTAATTTATATTGTTTGAGATAAATATTCTAGAACTCTCCTCTTACAATGCCATGTAAAGATGAAATTCATGTGCAGTGCATGGGATTCCACTTAATCTGTTTAGTAGTGGGATGAGAAACATTATCACCAATATTGAAGTATTGAATAAGAGTTTTTTTATTTTGTCACAACATCACACATTATAATGGAGTGCTTCATTTGTGCTTTCTTGGTCACAACTGCTAACTTTTGTTCTTTCACCAAACATGTAAATGTTAATTTCCATATAAATTAGCCATAAGTGTATATGCAGCTTTGTTCCTTTTATCAATCTTCACCAAAGCATTGTATGCAATCTTCCCAACCTTGATATTTTTCCACTTCTTACATGCGTTCAAAATGGTAGTCCAACTTACACAGTTGGGTTCTAGAGGCATAGATTCTAACACCATCATTGCCTCATCCAAATGGTTTATTCGTCCCAAGAGATCAATCACTCCATGGTAGTGCTCATGCCCAGGACAAATCCCATACTTCGTCTTCATTGCATACAAGCACTCCTTTCCCTGTTTCACAAGTCCTGCATGGCTGCAAGCACTGATGATCGAGAGGAATGTAAAACTATCAGGACAAAGGCCAAAATCTCGCATGCTATGAAAGCTTTCAAACATGGAGGCAGCATCTCCTTGGCGACCATATCCAGCTACAAGTGCTGTCCAGGCCACAAGATCTTTCGACAACATCGAGTCGAAAACCTGTTGAGCCAAAACCACACTTCCAACTTTGCAATAGAAGTCAACCAGGCATGTTGCTATGACTTGGTTGCTCTCCAGTCCACAGCGGCAAATCTCTGCATGAGCTTTTCGTCCTAGTTGCCAGGCCCCAACACTACTGCAAGCTTTGAGTGCTGCTGCTAGAGTTCGTGGATCTCCTCCTCTCGACTTAGGCATGGTGGACAGCAGTTCCATCGCCTCATTAAGTTCTCCATTTCTGGTGTGTCCCACAAGAAGAGCTGACCAAGACGCTGGATTCCAGCACTCCATTTCGTCCAAAACTCGCCGAGCGTCCACTGTGCTGCCACACTTTGCATACATCTCCACGACCACCGTGCTGCTGTCTGCGGAGTTCTCTATCCTCGGGGCTCGAGAATGAAGAGCGAAAGCTCTCTCAAGAGAAACCAGCTTCACAAGCTTCCCCTGGCCAGCTTCTGTGAACTCCTCTTTCTCTGCTAGCCAAGCACAGGCCTTGAAAGCCACAGCAAATGTCTGAGAGTTTGGCTGGCACTTTTCTGCTTGCATGGCTACGAAAAGCTCCAGCGCAAGCTCGGCTTTCCCATTCTCCGCATATCCCAGTATCAGTGACGTCCACGGTACCACACCTGGTCGATCTATCTTGTTAAACACCTTGGAGGCGTCTATCATATTTCCGCACTTTGCATACATGTCGATCAGACTACTGGAAACAAAAACATCCGAGTCACATAATCTATTCATGCTCTCAGAGTGAATAGCCATACCTTTCTCCAGGGCGCCTATTTTCATGAAGCTCCCGTCCACTTTCGTGTCATCTTCGGCCAATGCCAAACCGATGCAAGCCTTCACTGCAGCAACAAACGTTCGACTGTTTGGTTTGTAGCCTTCCTCCTGCATTGACGAAAACATCTGTAAGGCAGCCTTACACTCCGAATTCTCAACATACCCAAGCATCAACGCATTCCATGACACAACATCCCGGCGTTGCATCTGATCAAAGACGAGCTTGAAGTCCATCACACTGCCACAGTTGGAGTACATATCAATCAGAGTGTTTTCCAAGAAAACATCGAACTTACAGTTGCTGCTTGAAGCTTCACAGTGGATGGCCATCCCTTTCTCAAGTGAGCAAACTTTCACAAGCTTTCCATGGACAGGCATTGGCTTTTCTCTACCAGCAAGGGCAACACATGACTTCAGTAAAGCAACAAACGTTCGAGCATCTGGGAGACAAGGCTCAGACTTCATCGCTGCGAATAACTCAAGAGCTGTGTCACCATCCCCATTTTGAGCATACCCTGACAAGAGAGCTGTCCACGAGACCACATCGTGACGTTCCATCTTGTCAAACACTGCTCTTGCATCCACCATACTTCCACAGGTTGAGTACATGTCGATCAAGATATTACCCACAAACAAATCCCCACTGCCGCTTTTGTTACTCTGAGCTGCCTGGCAATGCAAAGCCATGCCTTGCTCCAGTGCCACCAGTTTCACAAAACCTCCATCTATCTCCCTGCTTTCTTCTCTAGCAGCAAGACTCGAGCACGCCTTGAGAGCAGCCACATAACTTCGAGAATTTGGCATACAGCCGTTGAACTGCATGGCTTGAAGTAGTTCTAACGCTGTCGCATACTGCTCGTTCTCAACGTAGCCAACCATCAATGCCGTCCAGAGCACTACGTCACGATGCTGTGTCCCATCGAAGGCCCTGTGAGCGTCCACCATGCTCCTACACTTGGAGTACATCTCCACCAGAGTACTTCCAATGAAAGCATCCCCACTACTGAAATCCTGAGCCTGGGAGTGAATAGCCATGCCTTTTTCCAAAGCCTTCACTTTCAGCATCTTTCCATCAACTTGCATGCCCGGTTCCTTTGCTGCTAGAACTGTGCAGGCCTTGAACGCCGCTGTGAAAGTTCGAGCATTTGGACTGCAGCCTGAGCGATGCATCTGTAGTAACACGCCAAGGGCCACTTCTCCCTGTCCGTTTTCCACATATCCCAGTATCAGTGCGGTCCAGCATACCACGTCGTGATGGTGGATACTGTCAAAGACTTCTCGGGCCTCCGACATGCTGCCGCACTTGGCATACATCCTGATTAAGCTGCTTGCAATGCGAACGTTCGAGGACACTCCGGTTTCTACAGCACTTGCATGAATTCTGCGAACCTGGGCAATGCTTCTGGACGCCTTTAAAGAACATAGTAGGGACGAGACATCCTTGTCTTTTTTCTCCTGTGCGGGTTTGGAGCAGTCTGTAGCAGTGTGAGCACAGACGCGGCCGACGCATTTAGATGAAGTGCTCCATTGAATAGAAGTTGAACACTGCAACATCAAAACGTCAGAACCGAGAAAAGAGTAGAATTACTTCTTACGCTGCTCGGGGCTCCTGGTCTCGCACCACATTTCATCATTCCAGCTCGTTTCTCCAGGACATTCTTGTCGAGACACGGAGCTCTCGTCAAGCCAGGGTACATTCTAATTCACTTACATAATTAGATCTCCATGTCCTTCGTTTCTCTTTGGACACCCAAGAAGGCGGTCCGAGGAACGAGTACCTTACTTGTCAATGGACATAATGGGTCATCCAAAATTGCTCCCGTGCACTGGTTCGCCGACAAAAAAAATCTGCAACTGCAAGACGCAAATCTCAACTTCGAAATCAACAAACGCAAGTGGAACTTACCCAAGCCCCATAGTCGCCACAAATCCAAAAACCAGCTTCCGAGAGAGCTGATCTCTCCAAAGATCCAAACATGGCTTGTTTCTAAGCGCTCGAATCGAAACGGCGCTATTCAGTTTCTAAACCATCCGCTGAGGCTTATTTAAACGCCGGCGTTTATTTTGGTCGTCCCTGAAAGTGTTTTAAGGTGAACGAGAACTTTGATCATAGAAGAAAACGTACCTCATCGTCCAAAAATCGTCTGTTTCTTCCGTCAAAGAAACTTTTTCGTCAGGAATGCCGATCATTATCAACCACCTGGCAGATCCTCTTTGTAAACACCCGCTGTGGAACGGGATGCAACCTGTGTAGCGAGCTAAACGTTATACTTCGGGAGCGTGTACAATCCTTAACACCGTGTATGTGCTAAGAACACTCTCATTCCGCGAGTGGATACGACGGTTAGAAAGAAAAGACGCATTTAGAAATCTTCAGAGACTTACATTCCATTCAGTCTCCGCGGTATACAGGGCTTCGCTTCTCGGCAAACGCCGCCAAGCCTTCTAGCCTGTCTTTCGATTTAAGCACCTGTCCGTAGCATGCTTCTTCTATCTCCATCCCAGAGGCGGCGTCCACTTCACTCCCACGATCGATCGCAACCTTTGCCATTTTGATTGCCAATGGACCCTGAGAAAAACCAGTGCGAGTGACGAAACGTTACAAGGGAAATTATCCAACCCACCTGGTTTGAAATAATCTTCGCAAGCTCAAGAGCTTTTCTGTATGCATCGCCGGCGGCTGTCAAGTACTCGACGAGACCTGGACAAACGAAGGACGATGATTTCAGAAAGGAGCTGCCATCCATACCATATGATTTTGCCTCGTCAGCGCCGATCCTACGGCCAGTGAATATCAGCTCCTTCGCCCGGGACCTTCCAATTAGCCTTGGAAGCCTTTGAGTGCCTCCAGCCCTGCAAAAGTTCCATCAAGTTAATGGCAACAGATATTTTGCAGCTATTTACCCTGGAATTATAGCAAGTCCTGTCTCTGGCAGTCCAAAAGTAGCTTCAGCACCTGAACAACAAGATCTCAAGTCAGAAACTCTTAAGTTCCACACACACACAGAAACAAGAATAAGAACAATTGCAAACCACATATACGAAGATCACACGAAAGTGCGAGCTCCAATCCTCCGCCTAAAGCAACACCTTCCACTGCAGCAATTGTTGGTAGCGACAGAACCTGCAGTCTGTCCACCAGCATAAGAAAAAACAGAGCATAGAAAAAAGGACTATAGCGAAAAGAAACAACGTCCGCACCAAAAACAGGAAAGAAGACTTAGGAAACATCGAAAGAAAAAAACAAATCACCTCCAGTGATGAGAACGTTGATCGCAAACTCGTGACAAACTTTTGGGCTTCGAAGACACTCATTTTTTTCCTCTCCTGTTACGCAGTGTTTAGCACAGACAAGTATGAAATCATCTTTCACAGTGCTCACCTTAAGATCAGCCCCAGCGCAAAAAACACCCGGCACAACACTACGCAAGATCACAACTCTTGCAGCATCGTCGTCCTGTAGCCTGTCTAGAGCGCTTTGGAACTTACCCAGCATGTCGACTCCAATCGCATTCTTCGCCTCGGCTCTGTTGAGCTCCAAAACCATAATCCCTGTGCCAGAAGAGAATTGGAACACAAAAAATCCGCAAGATTCTTTCCATACCTTCCTCCGATCCGGACAGAGCGCTTAGCGAAACCTGATCCGCTGCGTCCACAAACAAACCCCTGGCCCCGATGCCCCAGGGCCATCGACGAGCTGCGCAAGGCGATCGCGACCCCGCCGTGGAGATTCTACCACTGGCGCTCGAGAAATCAATGGAATCACTAAACCCTAAGCGCAAGCGCCTGTGGATCCCAGCGCACCTCCGCAACGCCATAGCCAGGGCAAACAAACAAATGACTCTTTTTTACTTCTAACCTACTTTGAAAACTCCCGCCTTTTTAGTGCCATATCTTTGAAGCGGTCAATCACGGCTTTCTGGATGAGAGCTTTCCACGATCATAGAATCGAATCTTTAGTTTTTCTACACAACTTCCTTTCTTCTTCCTCCATGCGTTTTTGTAAAGATTCCATTGGAAAGGCAACGAATCTTCGCGGCATCTAATTTAGCAAGTTGCCCGGCGACTTTGTTTGTTTGCTTCTTGGACACAGCTAAGCCGTATCTCCACACACACACAAATAAATCTTCCATTGGCCTTTAAACACGTGATTCTTCCCAGGCAGCTTCCAGGAAATTACCCTGCCCGCCATGAAGCTTCCTTGTATTTGGATAAGTGGCTCGCTAATGCAAACGTGTGTGTCCTGCCGGGTTAAGATATAATAAAAACACTTAAATATAACAAGCATGCATTATCTAGCCCGCTTAAGATATAACAAGCACGCATTAGGAGCGTATCTAGCTAAATTGTTCTTCGTGTTCATCCCAAATAGAAATATTTTACACTAGATTTTCTCTCTAGCGTTTCAATCGCTCGCGCAAGATCTAAGGCTACCGATTGCCTCCCACGAGATCGAGTGTGGTCGAGGATCAGTCTCGATAGCTCCAAATCGATGCCTCCTCGCCCGATTCATCCTCCTCGTCACTCTGTTCTTGGCTCAATCGCGGCGGCGCGAGAAGCATCGCTTGAGCCATATCCGTGACTACATCCGGCATGTTGAAGATCATATCCTCGTCCACGTAATTCACCTGGCCCTCACTAATCGGAGGCAATGCCGGTGCCAAATCGCCGCCTGATCGCGATCGATCCTCTCCTCCCTGGGAGGAAGAACAGGGCTTTGCCACATTCTCGGGCGATTTCGAGTAGTGGTACTGCTGGGACGAGGTGGACGATGCAAGGGAGCTCCGATACGATGCTTTCGTGTTCGACGAGGAGGAAGTTCCCAGAGAACAGGAGCTAAATGCCAGGGCGGCGGCAGCGGCGGCCTGCTGGATCGACTTGGGCGACACCATAGCCGGCTGTGGAAGCGAATACGCGAACTCGGGGAAATTGAGCACGGCCTTGGGACCTTTGAGGCTGATCGCGGCCACGTCGTAAGCTCGAGCGGCCATCTCCGGCGTGGGGAAGGATCCCAGCCAAATGCGCGTCTTCTTCTTGGGCTCCCGGATCTCCGAGACCCATTTGCCCCAGCTGCGCCGCCGGATCCCTCGATAGAGCGGGTGCTGGGTCTCCTGATCCGACTGCTGCTGCTGGGGCGCTAGAAATCCCGGCGATTCCTCGCCCGAGACCTGCGCGGCGCTGGGGGAGGTCGTGCTGCTACCGCCGCCCCCGGGAGAAGCGTCGTCGGAGCTCTTGCGGCGCCGGCGGCTCCTGCCGCCATCGCCGCCCTCGCGATCGTCGCTCTCCTCGGAGCTGTTGCCCGGCGACCCCGCCGCGGTGGAGTGCCGCCGCCGATTCCTCCGCTGCTGCGGTTGCTGCTCGCGCTTGCCTCGAATCGCGCTGAGAAGAAACTCATCAAAGGAGATCACATCGGTGGCGGCGGGCGCGGAGAAGCCCTCGTCGATGGACGCCCCCGCCGCCTCGCTCGAGGAGGAAGAAGCGCTGCTAGTGGGAGCCCTAAATTTGGAGCGCCCTAAATCAGGGGACAAATCCCCGGCCACCATGTGGCACCAAAATGTCCCCCAAATGTGGCGGGAGTGGTTTCTTTCGCCCTTTCCAGGAACTTTTAGGTCAAAGCGCTCTCTCTCACGAAATCCCTCCCGCAAGGGCTTATATACTTGTGGACTCGACGCGTTCTCTTCCACGCGCTCTAGAGCGTAGTGTGGATAATTCCTGGCTTGTTGACAGTTGGAAGGAAAATCACTCCTGGGACCCCATGTCACCTTTTTGCAAGGTCATATAGTTTTTTAATCGCGTCACCATTTGGTCCTATGGTCGATTTGCCCGCATTACAATGTTTCGTGTGGCTGCGTGTTGCTGCACGCCAAGTTGGCCTCGAGCTGTATTAACAACCCAGCAAGATGCTGGCGGCTGGAAAGAATTCGCGATCTGGGGGCCAAGGTACGGCCCCATGTCTCCCCGGGATCGATCGTCACTAAAACGCTCCGGTCCTACCGTGTACGGCGAGAGGAATCACCAAAGGGGTTTTAACAGCTGGTGATTTGTGTGGAACTCATGGTTGGCAGTATAGTAATGAGTTGATTATGAAACAACGCCATTGTGGGGTCATTAACTACAAGGATTTGATTTGAGTGGAGCTCTGTGTTGTTTGGAGGGGCGTAGTTTCGTGATTGGTTGCTGACCCGGAAACATGGCAACGCCACACAAAGCAAGATGATCGTGGAGGAGTACACTATAAATTTTGCAGAGATTCAAGGATAACCAATTGATCTAAGGTTCTTATTGGTGCTATGGCATGCCGTGTATGAAGATTCCAGGATGGTCTTCCTGCCATTGCAAATTGCATCTCTCCGCCATAAAAGTCGTGGGTTTTTAATTGGATGGACACAGTTCAAACAAAGGAGCGCTTTTTGGCCTGACGAGGGTCAGTCCATCCTCCCTGACGCAAGCAAACATTTGTTTTGGGATTTGGGATTTCTACAGAAAAATCATGCTAAACAATGTAGTGGATGTCATTAGTATCGTCGTGATTCGTGAAGTTTTTGCCTGATTTTCTAAAGGAAACAGCTGTGAGAGTGTGGGCAACATTATATACTTGATAGTGTTGTCAATTTGTTCTTTGTCTCTTGAAACAACCGAGTTGCCAGTCAGCCAGCGAATCGCTGGCTAGTGGGACTCAAAAACTACATTAATGAAATTTTAGGCTTGTCCTTGTCAAGGGAGGGAGAGAGTGACAAGCAAGAGCGAAAGGTTATTGGCTTTTAATCCAATCACAACAATGTTGGCTTTTGACCCACCTCTGACGTAGCGATGGAGGATCGATGAAGACTTCTGGGCTAGAGTGATTAGAATTCAAGCTGGAAGAGAAAGAAAGAGGAGACACAGCCCATTGTAATTGGGCTGGACATAGAAACAAAACGTCACAAGTAGACTGGAACTAGGCTTTCTGTGATGATAGAGAATCCTCCTTCAGAGTTCCAGCTATAATTTGTTTCATGATGAAAGAAAACCTCGTCATGCACACGTACTATAGATTGTAAATCAGGTAGCTCTTGAGCGATTTATATTATAAGACCAAGTGCTGCAAGTTTTTCATCCAAGCTCTTCAAAAGAAACACTAGGCTCCGAGTCCAAGTTTGCCCAAGTTGGCAACATCGCGATCATTCTCCAGGAACCGGGCTCCAATCCTCCAAAATGCTGACCCCGTCCAGTGCGTGGAAGAAAGAACGTCAAGCTCGGCATTGTTCATGTGCTTGAATTTCTTGAACTTCTTCAGCGGCGAGCAAAGCAAAGCATCATCCCCAATAAGAGCAGCCCCCATGTTTCTAGCACCACCGCCTCAGTTCAGCTGAAATTTTCTTAAAAACTTGCAAGACTGGTTTTAAGAGAGGAGGAGAAAGGAGTTCATTAATCAAATCGATATATTATATTATACTAATGACCATGAGTTCCACACAAATCACCCATATCCGAACCCATTGATACAAGACAAATTATATACTAAGCGCTTGAACGTCTGGCAATCTACAGCGCTGTGTTAAACTCCTTGCTTTTGCTGGAAGATGACCGAAAGTGATTCAAGGGTAATATCTACTTTTCTTTTTGCTGTGGCAATGCCGTGTATGAAGATTCGAGGATGGTCTTCCTGCCATTCATATTGCGTTCTCTGCGTCTCCATTAAAGTCGCGATTTTTAACTGCACGGTCCAAACAAAGCAGCACTTTTTCGCCTGACGAGGGTTGAGTTACTTTGTTTGGGGATTTGTGAGCTTCTACAAAAAATCATACTAAAAAACAAAGTAGTGATTTCACGTCCCGATTCGTGTAATTTTTTTCTAAAGAAAACAGCTGTGAGGGCGTGGCGGCATTCGTACACTTGACTGCGTTCATTGTCTCTTGAAACAAGCTCTCTCGTGGGTCTTGAGGAGGGAGAGGCGAGAGAGAGAGAGCAAAAGATTTTGGCCTTGATCAATGACCCACCTTTGACGTAGAGATGTCGAAACTCCTGGACTGGAGAGATTCGAAATCAAGCTGGAAACAGAGATAGAGAAAGAAAACCTCATGCACACGTAATTAGGGTTTATCACTGTTACTTCCCAGCCCTAACGTGCAAAGGGGAAAAGGAAACTCCCGCAAGGATGAGTACCATGAAGTTCTGCCGGGAATGGTGAGTTGGGTTTGCTCGTCTCGCGTCGCTGGAGCTCGCGCTCGGCGGCATCTTGAGTAACTCCGCATTGGGTGTCAGGAAATTCATTGATTTCCTCGAACGAATGAATGCTCGTCGCATTGAAAGTGTGGTTTTTGCTCGTGGCATTGAAAGGCTTTGGATCCCCTCTTGCAGTAACAACATCCTGTATCCCAAGGAGGACCGGGATCAAAAGATCTTGCTGTATGCCTGTCGGAACTGCGACCACCAAGTAAGATCTCTTTGATTCTTTAGAGATCCAGTCACGCATTTCACTGATCTCCTTGATCTTCTTCCTGGTGATTGTGAAACTTCCGCTACTGGTCAGGAAGTAGCGGACAATAACTGCGTGTACAGGAACGAAGTCCATCACAGCGCTGGGGAGCGTACGCAAGTCTTGCAGGACGTTGCGTCGGATCCTACGCTACCGCGTACAAAATCTGTTCGATGCGTCAGATGCAAGCACGGAGAAGCCGTCTTTTTTCAGGTTTGTGCCTCTCCTTTTTCTTTTTCTTTTTTTCTTTTTTCTCTTAGCTTGCTTTCATCCATGGCTTGAAAGTTTGGAATGTTTACGTGGTTTTTTTTTTTGCGGTTTCTTGATTTTTTTCTTCCGCTAGGCAACCACAAGAGGAGAGGAGGGGATGACTCTTTTCTTTGTCTGTTGCAATCCCAATTGTGGTTACCGATGGCGAGATTCATGATCTCGATCGCTGGTCACTCACCGATTACAATAATCTTTTTCTCCCTGGGACACTCGAAAAGTTCTGCAAGCTACGGTGTGCTTGCCTATATTGATCACATAAAATCTGATAGAAAAGTGAGAGGGAGTATCGAAAAGTTGTTGGTCTTCTCGCCACTACAACTTGTGGCTAGGCCGTCGTAAAGGCTAGAGCTTTCTTTCTCTTTCTCCACCTGTGCCCCCCTTCCTCGCCCAGGAATTTTTTAGAGGATCCAGCTCACGAGATGTTGAGTAAGCGCTCACTTCTCTTTCACAGATGCTACGTCCAAAGATGCCATGTTTAAAGTCGGACATTTGGAAATCCCATGCGAAGAAACATCTGCGTGGAAGAAGAAAAAAAATCAAACAAGGCGCTTTCATCGCCAGAGCCTGAAACAAAGGTATTAATCGTGTTTTTCCTGTAGGGGCTTAAAGTAAACACCTTTTCTGTTGTGAGCCTGGAACAAAGGTATTTCCTAATCTTTCCATCTTCGAGTTTGGTAATCGTGTATTTTCTCGATCCGGGAACTTTAAAAACGTTACCTTTTAAAGTGGCAGTTATTTTGCACGGGAGTATATATTGGCAAAAGGGTCCCAGTTCTGTGGAATTATCATGTTGCTTCTTGCAGCCATGCAAAGTTTGCTTGAAGCTTCTCCTCGTCCCAGTTCATGGCTTTCTACCTCTTCAATGCATGTAAATAAGGTACGCTGGAGTATACGGTTTTGGCTGACCACCTTGACATTGATTTGGATGCTTTTCATTGTTTTTTCTTTTCGTTCCTTCCTCTTTATATTTACTGATGCTTTTTGTTTTCGTGTTTTTTTTCTTTTTTCTTTCCTTTCTGGAGGTGATGTGTGCCATTCCGGGTCATCTCCGTGGCAATTGAGAGCATTTAAGCTCCCTCCTTGTCGAGGAGAAATCGTCCATGCCTGAAAGGGGAGAATTGCGCTCGGGCAGCAGTAGTAGCAGGGGCTGTAGCGGCAGTGAAGCTTTCCAAAGATTGCATTCGAGCAGAGCAAAGGCAGTGCTGCTCCGCGGTGCCCAAGTTGTTGGTTTGATCCAATGGGTGAAGCAAAGTCACATTGGTGGCGACAAAAGAAGTCTCCGGATACTTGTTGCTCTTCCGGATTCTCGTCCTCGAGCTCCACTCCAGGAATTCTAAGGTTGCAATGTAATCATCACCATCACACCGAGAAGGAATCCGCCATCGCTTTGAGCAGTAATGGTAATGGTATGGTACAAAGTTCTTCCATTTGATCTCACATCTTTTCTGTGCTTGCAGAGGCGAACCTCTCGTCCAAGCATCCCGAAAAGAGATTTTTGAGCGAGCTGGCGAGCGAGGCCACGAAGAAAGCGAAGACGAGGACCGGAAGCCATGCTCAGCCTATGGAGGAAGCCAAGGAAAAACCATCTTTTGGAAGCTCCGGAGCACACCACCGGGTGTACAGAGGGGTCCGGCGTAGGAGCTGGGGGAAATGGGTGTCGGAGATCCGCGAGCCCAAGAAAAAGTCGCGGATATGGCTGGGATCGTTTCCAACACCCGAGATGGCGGCCCGAGCTCACGACGTGGCGGCCTTGAGCCTCAAGGGCGACGCCGCGCTCCTCAACTTTCCAGAGTCGGCCGACTCGCTCCCTCGCCCCTCGGCCTTGTCTCCAAAGGCGATTCAAGAGGCCGCGGTGGCTGCAGCGTTTGCATTCGTCGATGATCACACCAAGAACGAAGAGTTCCAAGAGTTCCAAGAGCCCAAAGTAGCAGCGGGAGTGCTCGCTCCATCAGCGGTGGAATCGATACCCCCGGCGACGAGCCAACAAAAATCGATTTTGCAGCTCGAGTCGAGTGGCTCTAGCACTTCTACAGCGTCTACTGCTACCACCGTGATCAACTATGTGGACGAAGATCTCGTGTTTATGATGCCGAGCGTCATGCTATCGCATATGGCGCAGGCTTTGCTCGTTGCTCCCCCGCCGATGTGGGAAGGAGGATTGAGCGTGGTGGAAGTGGAAGTAGACGAGGAGATTAGACTGTGGAACTTTGAGGAGCTCAATCTATCTTGAGTGACAAAGCTACACTCTAGGCAAACGCAGTATCGTCCCAAAGCCTGCTGATCTCTATAGGTGGAATTCGCTGGCTTCTTTTCTCTTTTTTATTTTCTTCTTGTTCTTGGCAGAAGAATGTTGAATTGGAAAGGATGCTTGGACTGATGCTGCTGGCACAAATCTATGCTTTGCCCTACGAGCTTCATACATGTGCTAGGCCCAGAGTATGCAGGGACGAAGACCGTCGTCTCCATTCTCCAAAACTACAACCTCTCAGCTTGGATTTTTCGGGTCGTGGGCCTGTTTTCGTTTTCCCCTCTTTGGTTCTAGAGCTCTTGTGAAATAAAGTTTATACTAGACAAAGTAGAAGCTCTGAGAATGGTAACTCTCTTTTAAACGAATGGAAAAGTTTCAGTGTTTTGATCTTGCCAACTGAGATTCCAGTTTGGATGTTTCTAGAGCGCTTTATTTTTTTGGATTTTTTCTCTCTAGACTCAACATGGAGAACTGGCTGGTAATAAATTTGATCCAGCACACTCTTACGTTGCACAAATGTGGTGCGTCACTCCCTCAGTAAGATGGACAGGAGGAGTAGAAGAGACCCATACTGTACAAACTCTTGCTACTTGTTTTGTATTTTTAGCACATGAATTATCATTTAGATTCATTTCCCTCTGACCTGTGTCCAATGCAAATGCAAGTTGATAGATCTGCTACATGCTTGAATCATCCTGTGCGTTTTGTACAGTATTATATTACTAATATCAGAATTATTATCTTCAAAGTTACAGGCTCGAATTCAACAAAAGCTTTCGACACAATCACCGTTAAAAAGTTCCGTAAGAGTGACACACCGTTCTGTAACCTGATCAAGTGGGTCAAATCCATTGCCTCTGAGTTTGTTCCAATTTAGCATGACTTGGTTTTAAGGCCAAGGCAAGTACATGCTACAACTAAACATAAAGCTGGGAGCTTATCCCTGGATTCATCGCCGCCGCCACCCCTTCGCTTTCGTACGCTTTCGTACTGGAAAGTCTCTTGTGTGCCATTTCACGAGATTTATGACAAGGAAAGAGATTTATGAACCAGCTACTTTTGCTAACGAATTTGCTTTGTTTGATTGTAAACTTGGCTGAAAAATAACAAAAATTAACACCGGTCCAGCGTGCTGGCAGTACGTGGTCGAAAGAAAAATATTAAGATCAGCGTTGGAGCATTGGGGTGTGTGCTCTTTAAATGTGAAAGCATTGTTCTGTAGAAATAAAGTATCCAATCTTTTTCTTTCCCCTTTTTCTCGTTCTTGAACGCACACACACCAGCACAGCATGGAACAATAATTTCAGAGAGAATTATCGAAGATACTTGACCCTGTGTCGGATTGAAGGTCACTGCCCTGCCAAGTTCTCCCTGCTAAGTTCTCCCTGTTTTCCTGCTTGCCTGATTTTGAATTACTGTTCTTTTGATTAGAGCTTCTCTGCAACTCCAGCCTTTTGGTCCATATGATCGCTGCCACAAGATCCTGACTGAAAGATCGCTGCGTTTATGTGGCACTTTGGCTCTGGGCTCTGGGCTCTGCGGAATTCCTGCGAATGCGACGCTTTGACTATATCTTGTTTAGATCTATATGATTTGATCAGTTATTTTCCTGCTGTTTCATGTTTTGAGAACTATTTTACAAAGGCCAAGGAAAGCGGACAAAACTTCAGGGACGATTTGACAATCCACTCACCAAAGGACCGAAGTTGTTCATACATTTATCCATGCTTTTGGCTCACGCTACAATAAAACGTGTGCTTGGTTCGCTGTGAGCTCTAGATTCTGCTACGTGCCCAGAAACTTTTCATACGAAATTTTGTCAAGCATTTGCCACTGCATTACAGTACGAGACCTTACAAAATCGGTCAAATACTATTCTCATGCGTATGGTTTAGTATTTATTAAATCTAAACAAGGCTGAAAGATCATAGTGAATATACCTAGAATGTACAAGCTAGAACATTGAATTATCGAAATAAATCATGACTTCGTCATGTCAAGAATGTGCTTTGTAAGTCACTAGTGTGTCATGGTGGTGATTGTGATTCCAACACAATCATTGGCATATATATACATTGGGAAAGTTGGCAAGCACTATGAACAAGGAATCAAACTATTCGCTACGTGGGTAAAAGTTTTTGGTTTGTTGTGGATATGTGTTCCACTGCGGCTGAAATTGGCAACTCATACTTATCCCGGGAAACTGCCAATGTTTTTATTTAATGCCCGTGAAATGGCCGCGAAGGAACACCGAGCAACAATTCTCTGGATTAGAACAACTGGAGAACCTGTTTTTGAGTTATTTTTTTCCATCTTTGCCGCCGGTACTGCTGCCTAAGATTTAGTCACTGGATCAAACGACATCAATCTCCGGAAGTTCTCCCACTCTTTCACCCAAACTTTGGCCTCGTAGCTGCAAACACTGTTCTTGCTATCCGTGGCCTCGACCGTGAGGAGATACATCACTCCGGACACTACTTGGCTCTTCGCTTCCACCAGTTTGGAGTACAAGAGCGTCCCATGGCCACTCTGGAAGGAAGAATCACAAGTTATATAAGCTTCCACATTTCCAATCTGGAAGAAAACTAAGGGAAGTCCACCATTTTCGATGGCTAAGTTATAGGAGAGAAGCAAAGCAAAGCAAAGCAAAGCAAAGCAAAGAAGCCAAGGAAATTATAGGAGTCCACATTTTGTGTCGCTAGGCAACCAAAGAAATGGAGGAGAAGATCACAATTTTACTTTATGAGCTACCAAAGAAACAAAGGAAGAAGAAGAAGAAAGTAAACTCAAAGCGCAAAGAAGCTAAGGAAATAGGAGTCCACATTTTGTATAGCTAGGCAACCAAAGGAAGATCACAGATCACTCTATGATCTACCAAAGAAATCATAGAAAACAAACTCAAGCGCCAAGAAGAAGGATTTGATGGCTTACCAGCTTCTTGTTGTGCTCGTGGACTGCAAATTTCGCAAGCGTGACGACATTGGGGTCCTTGGGATCGATCGCGCTCCAGCCGCCCACCAGCGAGGACACGGGCTTGCCGCCCCCAAATTCGATCCTCCTATCCCTACCAAATCGACTCGCCTCACCCACACGGCATGCAAGGAGCATCGCTGCGACAGCGATCCAAACCCACGCGCGCGTCATCTTCGTCGCCATAGCCATCGCCAAGCCCAAGCATTCTTTGCCCCCTTCTCACTTTATAACCGGCAACCCTAAATCAACGGCCGCGATGGCGACACGTTGACGGCATTTGCGCTAACGGGGCGGTGCCTGTTAAAGGGAAGCTGTTAGGGTTCTTCGCGTGGAAGATCAAAATGCTGTATTGCGGAGGTATGTTCTCTTGTAGATTCGCGCGATTCGTGATTTTGTTTCAGCAGTGTGTAGCTTGCCACCGGAGTACTGCGAGTTTGGGCCGGATTTCGAGAAATGCAAGCCATGGCTTGTGGAGAATGCCTCGGATTTGTACCCCGAGCTTGTGAAAGGCAGCGTAAAGCGTTTTTTTTTTCTTCTAGAGGCTTAAATCTTTGCTCTGTTTCTTTGTTTCCTTACAGAGAAGATTGCTCAGCAGCTGGGAGGAATGACAGTATCGGATGTGGGGAATAGCTCTAAAACGCAAGGTAATCCATGCTCTTGCTCTAGAGCTGTGTTTTTTTTTTTTTAACTCGTTTTTTTCTGTTCTACGTGTAGAGGAGGAGATCAAGAGGTTGCCAGGAGGAAAGATAAAAAAGAAGGTGAGAACTTTTGTGATTTTGGAAGTTCTTTACGATGTTGTGTGCAGGAAAAGCTTGAAGTGTTGGTAGAGAGAGTTACCAGGAACAAGAGAAAGTGCTTGACAACGATCAAAGGCCTCGACATGTTTGGTAGGCAGCTTCTATTGCTTTTGTTTTGATCTCTCGACATTGTAATGTAGGTGTCAAGCTTGCTGACGCTTCGAAGAAACTTGGAAAGAAGTTTGCAAGCGGTGCTTCGGTCGTGAAGGTTTGTATTCCCTCGGGCCTGCTTGAATTTGAAGATAAGTTCCTTTTTCTCTGGATGACTAGGGTCCTACCGAGAAAGAGCAAATCGATGTGCAAGGAGACATTCTACTAGATATCGTAGAGTTCATCACAGAAACATGGCAGAATGTAAGCTACGTTTTTCTCATGCTATGTGCTAAATCGATTTGATTATACAGATCCCTGAGTCAGCTATTTACTTCATTGAGGATGGAAAGAAGGTTCCTGCGTGCTGAAGTTTCTGTTTGATTCTTTGCATGAGGTTAATGCTCCAAGTGTTAATGCTCCAAGTTCAACATCTAGGACATTTGAAACTTTTTGTTTTAGCGACATATATTTTTTAAATATGGCCTCTAATATATAGTGAGAACAGCGCATGGCCAACCAGGAAAAAGCAAGTTATTCAAGTGTCGTTTTTAGTAAAATGGCTGAGTTTCGCTATACACCCACTTTTTCATCCTCTCAAAGGGTTAAGATGTAATTTCACAACTGCCCAGCGCAGTAATCGTCCTGAACCCAATCCCATCATGCACTGACAATGCTCAGCGCGAACAATCACTTCGTGAATTTACAATTTCCAGTAACGTTTGTAGTCTGTAACATTAATAACCAATAAGAATCATGAAGTATAAAAAAAAACTTACCAGAAGACTGGTACAAAGTACTCCACTGTAGACTCTCATTGTTTATACTCTCTGTTGTGCCCGATCTTCCCAAAAACAATACACTTCATGGGATAGCCACAGTTAGGATCATTGTCGATTGCAACACTAGTAGCGTTGAGAGCGATCTGTGCAGCTGTCTTCTCGTTGATATCACGGGCTCGGTGAAGAGATCTCCTCAAAACTGGTAAAGCATAGGGAGTTCCAGAGCCAATACACCCTTCCTTCACTTCCTTTACCACCCATTTCTTTGGCTCTGTCTCGACAATGAGAAATAGCTTTGCCACTGAAAAAAAGTCAAATTATTAGAATTTAAATAACAAATAAACTAAAATTACCTCGTCCAATATAACCAACTACCATTATGTCTATCTTCCATGATTCTTTGTTGAGTAAAGCACATAACCTTTTTGAGATATCACCAGCATCTCCATTCATCTTTTTAATTTCTTCCAAAGCCTTAGCTATCCCAGAGCCATTACCTAAAAAAACAAAATTTACAAACCAAACATTTAAAATAGAAAAGTCTTACCAGAGAAACCAATAGTAGTAAATGGAGATTGCCTTGGTTAAATTAATTTTTCTGCTCCATCTTGATATTCGTGATATTCCTCTTGTTTACCAATCCTCAATTTTACCACCTTCTTCTTCCTAATTGCATTTTTATCCTGACATCTTGAATTCACCATCACTTGACGGGAATCTAAAACATAAATTGTTAAAACTATAACTCCATTAATAATTTAAAACTAACCTGAACATATTACATAGTTTCCGTGATCCCAAACAAATCCAAGAATAATTGTGTTGCTTTTAAAAGAATTTGATCTGAAAAAAAAAAGAGTAATCAATACTATCAATAACAACAATGTAATATAAATAAACCTGTCTGGAAAAAGACGTCCTGGCTTAGGATCCACCTGGCTTAGGATCCACCTGTTATAAAACATGTGATTAAACATTACTATTAAAAATCTGCGAAAATAAAGAAAATACCTGGAAGGCCTTTGTAACAGGAGCAATCTCTAGTAGAGTGGAATCATGTTTTGCCTGGTTGCCCTATAAAGTATTGAAAAGCACACATAAGCATTACTATATTAAAAAACTAATAACAGTACTCACCTGGATGGTGTTTGTGGCAGGAGCAAACATCCAAACCTTGCAGCACGGTCGGAAGCAGCGATCGCACGGCAGCTGGAAGCAGCGATCATTGCCATTGCACGGCGGCCGGAATCGACCCTCACCATCGCAGCACAGCCAGACATCCCGGAATCGAGCCTTGCCATCGCACGGTGGCTGGAAGCAGCGATCATCGCCATCGCACGGCGGCCGAAATCGACCCTCACCATTGCGGCACGGCCAGACATCCCGGAATCGAGCCTCGCCATCGCACGGCAGCTCAAAGCAGCGATCATCGCCATCGAACGGCGGCTGGAAGCAGCGATCATCGCCATCGCACGGCGGCCGGAATAGACCCTCACCATCGCGGCACGGCCAGACATCCCGGAATCGAGCATCGCCATCGCACGGCAGCTCGAAGCAGCGATCATCGCCATCGAACGGCGGCTGGAAGCAGCGATCATCGCCATCGCACGGCGGCCGGAATCGACCCTCACCATCGCGGCACAGCCAGACATCCCGGAATCGAGCCTTGCCATCGCACGGCGGCTGGAAGCAGCGATCATCGCCATCGAACGGGCGATCATCGCCATCGCACGGCGGCCGGAATCGACCCTCACCATCGCGGCACGGCCAGACATCCCGGAATCGAGCCTCGTCATCGCAGCACCGGCATCGAGCATCGCCATGGCACCGCGGCCAGAATCGAGCAGCCTCCACCATGAAATTTCCGCCAGCAATCGATCTATCTTGCTCTTCGAGCGCCAGCGCCATGAGATTCTCCAGACCAAAAACCCTAAGTGCCAGGCGGGAAATCTCTCCTGATAGCCAGAAAATGGATAGACAGAACTGAAAGCCCATATGCATCGGGACTTCTTCCAACAGAAATCTTGGAAACAACACAGGCGCGTTTTAAAATCCAAGCTCATCGAGACGAAGCAGCGCACTCTCCCGGCGTGGCCGCAAGCTAGCAGGGCCAGCACAAAGCACGTCTCGTCAGGTGTAGACGTGGTTTTGATCGAGTGGAACGTCTCTATAGCTCGGTGGAAGTAGCTGCCGTGAGCAAGGCCAGCGAGCATCACGCTCCAGGCATCGCTGCTCCATCCGCTCCAGGATCTTGGTGGCTCGATCGACGAAACCATTCTGGAAGGAGAACAGTCCAGGATATCAAATCTCTCGCAGGCATTGCTCCAAAGAGGCGCAGTATCTCGCGAAAGTTCTCAAAGTTCGCGGAGCCCGAGAGGATCGAGTTCCAGGCCTTCAAGTCGTGCTCCGGCATTGCCGAGAAAAATTGCTTGGCCTCTTCTAAATGCCCGTGCTGCGCGAACGAGGAAAGAAGAGTGTTCCAGGAAACTATACTTCTTTCTGGCATGACTTCGAAGACTTGCCTTGCTTCTTCCAGAGAGCTTCCATTCATTCCATGACACCAAATCCATGACTGGCATTGATTTGAAGAGACTCTTCACTTCCAAGGAATGGAAACTTTGGGTGTGAGCAGCGAGCATCACATTCCAGGAGACCAAGTTCCATTCGGGCATTCTCTCAAACAATCTGTTAGATTTAAGAATATGCCCGCTTTGGGCATATGCTGATAACATAGCAGTCGTGGAAACCACGTCGGAGGTAAGCATTCTGTGAAACAAGATCTCTGCAATAATCCATGCGATGGTGTTGCGTGCAGGCAACTCAGAACTCACTAGCAAAGGGAAACAAAAACGAAGGATACAACCTTAAGAAGTGGAAGAACTTTGTGTAACAATCGTTGAAAAACTTGGTTTATGGAGTATGCGCTCCAAGTGTTCACTCACCTCCTCGTCTTGTCAAGCGACGCAAGGCTAACAATTCCAGCTGATCCAGTCGAGAGCAGCTGCTGGCGAGCAAAATCAACCATGCAATCCAGTTGCTCCCGCGCACCATCCCAACCCAGCGTCCCAGCACACGCGCTCCTCTCGGCGTCGGAGAGGCGCGTGATGTGGCACACTGCCAGCGTCTCGTCCATCTCGGCCGAGTCCCAGCTCCATTGTGCACGGTCTCCTTTTGCAGGTGGGGCATTTCGGACACCGCCTGGAGCTTTTCAGCGCTCTTACATTGTGTGAGTGTGCTTCTTGGCTCTCAGCGAATGAGTTAAATGAAGCAAGACAACTTTCAATACCATTGACTTTCATTTACTTCTTGACTTTTTATTGACTTACACTGACTTTTTCCGCTGGTGATCCTCTCAATGAAAGCTTTCGCATCTCTTTTAGACATGGCACTTTGCGTGCTTGCGATAGGCGTCCTGGAGAAAAGAATGTAGGAGTTACCAGCAGCTCCACAAAACAGAGGCACAGAGCCAAATTCCTGAATTACAAATGAAAGAATCGGTATTTACACCGCTGCTTTTATTTAGCCAGAATTGCTTGTGCTTCCCTGGAAAGTAAAATGCAAGTGGAGCTTGATGGATGAGAGAGCAAAAACACAACATTCGTACCTCTGAAGAATCGGCTACTCTTCCAGACTTGCTCCTCCTGCTTCTGCTAGACGCCACAATGATCGACTCCATATCATCCGGAACTATCCACTGCTGCAGAAGTGCCTGTTCTTGCGCTAAAGCTTGCTGATAGCCGGAAACCGAGGTCACGGACCGCCGACTCTGCGTACTGCTCAGTCGTGACGGATTATTCCTCATCACCCAGAGCACCACCACGCAAGGTATCACTTCACCTAAACAACAAACCGCAAACCATCAAAGATTACTTCTGAAATGCATCCATACCTATGAATGAATACAGAAAGAATACTACGGACGTGTATCGGCTGCGAATTTTAAACACCTGCAAAATAGGCCCACCATAGCTGATGTCGCACAAAGTGGAATCAGGACTTACGCCCAAAAGAATGAAAAGAGCACGTATGGAGAAGCACAGCACCGATACGACTGCCAACCCTGCTACCTGAGAGCAAATAAACTTGAGAGTTTCCCCTCATATTTCCAGAAAACGAAAAAGATTCAAACCTTTTGTAACTCTGCTGATGTCTTTCCAACACGCAGCCTGCTCATCCTTGTATATAATGCAAGTCCTGGAAAAGCCTTGATTAGAACATACGGTTCCCGAAAGGAACCCTCATACCATATCCTGCCAGGCCCCCACCGGACAAAAAAATAACAATGGCAAGCATATCCGAGTAGATCTGCAAGCAAGTATCATGTCAACGCAGCATGGACCAATAATTATTTGTCACCTCGGCAACAGTCCCAGAGTCTATGAAGTTGTCCCCCATCCCGATCCATATCAGAATTGCACAGACTAAGGTGATCATGAATATCAGCATCACAACCTTCAAAAATAATTCAAGTTAGTACCAAATACCCAAGTAACTTGGAAACTCACCGCTATCACAAACTTCTGACGGCCATGAATTCTGGATCTCCACCAATGACAACAGCGGCGATGCTTGTCCGTGTGCACTGGGACTTTGGGATCCTTGCCGACTGTAGCCTGTGCTTGAGCTCCATCAGTTTCTTCCTCGTCATCCTCCTCCTCTTCCTTATCTGTGGCTTGATGACAAAGATCCACCCTGATAGAGGATAAGTTTCTCGATACACTAGACAAAAGGAAGCGTACCAGAACGATAACAACAGCAAGAAGGTAGCAAGAAACAGTATCTGAGGAACAGCTGCATCAATAAAGAAACACTCGTTGTCAGTAAAACGAGCCAAGCACACACATTAAAGACGTACCCATGGCTATAAATCCACACGCATGCTTCCAGCAATACCATCCTTGGCAGGGTGCAATCACGTTTAGCACGAAATATAGACAATATCCTGTCCAAAACCTGTGTAACGCAAGGATTTTACACTAGCTAACAAGCGTACCAAGACTCGCCACGCCAATCAAACAATGAAAAACCTGGAAGGGAAAAACAGTGATCGAGAGAAGAATACAGGCATACCTTTTGCCGTGTCCACCGCAATGGCAGAGTATACAAGTACAATCGAAGAAGCTGCGAGAGTTTTGTTTGATTAAAGAGAGAAAACTGCGGAAGGAAAAATTTTGCCCTGCCTGTGAAAATGCCGCAATAGCTATCAGCGCATTGATCGCAGCTAGGATCGAATTGGCGATGGTAATCTCCCGATCCGGGCATCTGCTCGCGCGCTGGAACCCAATCCATGCGCTATACATCATAATGCTCAGCCCGATCCAGGCCCAAATCTGGACCAAAGCATTTTCCTGCTGGCGGCCCTGCTGCCTAACATCCAGTCCCTCCTCGCCCCTGCTCCGATCGATCGCGCATTTCCCCCTCTTCACACAAAATATCCAAACCCTAATCCTATAAACCCTAGACAATTAATGAGATTAATTTCCTGAAGTTAATATTTAATAGTTTTTAATTTTTAAAGATATTTAAAAATAGGAGGACAAAAGGAGAAATTATTATTAAGTACAAAATACTCCTTTCATACCCATTTTGTTGTTGATTTTTTAAAATTATTATTATTTTGTAATTCATAATTTATATAACAAATAATTTATGCTATTTGATTTTAAAGAATTATAGAAGATTGATATGATGGTTGTTGATTATGTGGAATAAAATAATCTACATTCTTGAAATTTCATCACTATTTACATGCATTTATGCATCTCATCTAAAATTTTAGCCAAAACAATTTCAAAAAATAAATCAAATTAAAAATAACTATTTAATAAATAAATTATAAATTTTCTTAGTTGGCTTAAATTTTTTACACTATCTTGATATTTAGTATATATAGCTTAAATTACTTTTTTACCACTGTTTCTTTTAATTATAAAGAATCTAAAACATAAATTAAATTAAAATTAATAATGCTATGCTAACATGAATATATGACTCAGTTTTTGTGATCCAAGAATAATTATAAACATTTGATTTTGACAAAAAAGTTATAGTTAATATTATTAAACAAAAGTCTTACAATTTTACGTATTTGTGAATGTGCCCTTGTATATTCTTATATTATAATTTAAACTAATTTTTTGTGCAGTATTATTTGATATGGAAATCAAAAAATTGTTGATAAAACAAAAATGCATTTTAATAATAATAATTTTATTATATTCCTAAAAATTAAAATGATTTTAACTTAGTAATATGCCACTAAGCAGTGTTTATTAGATAGAATTGAATAAATAAATTTATTTGTAAAACTCGAGAACTGTTAGAAGTTGACCAGTCACGTCCATATGACTCGATTGTTTGCAAGTTTCCTAATGGTTGTGGTCCCCTCTCAACTTTGGGATGGTGGAGACTCAAAAGCTAGACTACTGAAGTCACATTCAGCTGATAAATAAACCAACACCTGAGGAAGGCTTGTTAAAATCTGCTCACTATGACCGTGCATGGCTAGCAGAGAAACAGGAGTTCACAGAAGCTTGGCCTGTGAAGGCTTCTCAAGGGAGAGCTAAATACTCTTCTCAACAGCGGACGCTCAGCGAGTTTTGGCTGAATGCTGTTGGAAAGCCATTGTTGCAAATAACTCCAGGCTGTGTATTCTGAGCATACTCTATTCATGAGATCACATCGTGTTCTACCTTGTCAAACACTCCCCATACTTCCATAGGTTTTCATATGGGAAATGCTTCTAAAGGCCTTCAGCTTCTCCTGTGCGGGTTTGCTGCTAGCACGACTAAAGTGCTCCAGTTAATCACGGAAAACTCAAAAGCTCATAGCTGAAACCACTCCTCTCCACATTTCAGAAACCTGATTGTTTCTCTAGCACCTTTTTGACCTTGGCTTGACGAGTAGCTCACTTAGATAATTGGATAAGTATGTCCCTCGCTTCTCTTTGGAGACCCGAAGGAATACCTTCCTTTGCTGATAAAAAGAACTCTGCATGACGGTAATCTCCACGTCAAAATCACATAACGCAAGTGAAATTTACTTCCGGCAAGCACCCAGCACCGTGGTCCACGTAACAACATTCGCTCTAAAGGGCATGGTTTTTACCACATCCACCGCTTCGTCGACTTGGCTTACACGTCCCAATAGATCTGCCATACAGTGGTAGTGCTCAATGTCCGGGCTGACCCCATACTTCGACCGCATCACTTCAAAAAGGAGCTTAGCCTCATTTACCATACCAGCGTGACTACACGCAGTCAAGATGGAGAGAAACATTATCCCGTCAGGCTGTAGTCCTTTCTCTTGCATTCTGTGGAAGATCTCAAGAACTTGCTTGGTGTTTCCTTGCCGGCAGTAGCCCACTGCTAGAGCAGTCCATGTCACAACATCCCTTTTCACGGTAGCATCAAACACAACCTCCGCATCCACCATTCTTCCGGACTTCCCATAAAAGTCCACCAGTGAAGCTGCTAGAACCGCATCGTTCTCCAGGCCACGCCTGCAAAGCTCCGCATGAACTCGTCTTCCAGTCTCCGAAACCATCAACTTCCCACAAGCCTTCAATCCAGCGACAAACGTCAAGTAGTTTGGAGTGCTGTCCCGGGATTGCATCATGAGCGAGAACACGCTGAGAGCGGCAGCAAACTCCTGGTTTTGCACGTAGCCCAGCATCAAAACGTTCCAGGACACGGCATCACGTCGAGGCATTGTATCGAAGACTCTCTGAGCGTCCACCATGCTCCCACACGAAGCGTACAAGTCCACAAGCGTGTTGAGGACGAAGATATCCAAGGTGCCACTCCTCAAAACCTTTCTGTGTATAGCCATGCCTCTTTCCAAAAGAACCAACTTCACGACCTTGCCATCGCCAGCTTTTGTTCCTTCCTCTTGAGCAGCAACATTGGTGCAGGCTTTCAGCACCGCAACAAGAGCCCGAGCATCAGTCCCACACCCCTGTGCTAGCAAGCCAGGAAATAGCTTCATGGCAACTTCGGATTTCCCGCTTTCAATGTACCCGAGCATCAAAGCAGTCCATGAAACTACCCCACGAAACTTCATCCTGTCGAAAACTCTTTGAGCATCTCGCAAGGCCCCGCACTTGGCATAAACGTCAACCAGGCTGCTTGCCACGAAAAGTTCGAGCTCGCACCCGTAATTCACAGCCAGGACATGAAGTGCCATTACTTGCTCCAGAGATCTAGCCTTCATCCATTTGCCGTCGATCTTCTTGCCGTCTTCGTTCTCAGCCAGACCGAGACAAGCCTTGAGCGCAGCAACGAAAGTTCTGCCGTTTGGAGCACAGCCCTCGGCCAGCATGGCTGAAAATAAATCCAAGCCGAGGTCACTCTGTCCGTTTCGCACGTAGCCCATCACTAGAGTATTCCAGGACACCACTTCGCGGGCTTGCAGCTTGTCGAACACACTGCGAGCTTCGTTCATGCTCCCACACTTTGCATAGAAGTCGATCAGAGTGTTTGACACGTAAATGTTCGAGATGCTGCCGCTTTCGATTGCTTCTGCATGAATTTTCCGTCCCTTCTCCAGGTCCTTTGAACGTCTGCACTGCTTCAAGGCATTTATCAGCACCGCTATGTCCTGGTGTTGTTCCTGCTTCGTAAATGTTTTCCTGGTCCAAAGTGTTTCTGGAGGATTTTGTAAAGCAGCCATTACTATCTCAGTTTTCCAAAGCTGCAATAAAACAGAACATGAGTAGTTCATGTGCAAAGCTTTATGGCACACTTACTTTCCAAGTTAAAAATTCTCAAGGAGCTTTGCAATGCAAGCATCCCTCTGTAGAACTACAGGCGGGTGAGCTTTGTCGATATCAGCTCAAGGTGACTAGGAACCTATGCAACACACACTCGAAGA